>NC_133461.1:753333-1125000 GCF_048565385.1 Saimiri boliviensis | reverse complement strand
AATGTTGCATTTTGCCAAGATACCAGTAATAAACCTCTTAAATAGACAGTTTTAATAATAAAAGGGTGATTAAGCAAGATGAAAAGTTTATTTAACCGTATTACCTTTATCATTTAAAATTCTCAGCAAATCTGCTAAATTCCTTTTTCCTTACAAAATGATACAAATCCTGTGAGCTATGAATTTTGAAAACTATGTAATTCAAAGTTAGATATTAGACTGATAGAACTTAACATCATTTTTTTTTTCTTTTCTTTGCTATTCTATGTCTGCAATCCTGCTCTTCTGCCTTAAAAATTTAAACATTTATTAACTTCTGGTTAATAGCTAGTTAAGCAGATGTGTGGGCGGAAAAGAAAATGTACACAACCTAGTAACTTTGTTGAAGATGATAGTAATTCTGAGGTGTTTCAGACACGGGGCAGCATTTTATATATCCTCATGTTTTTAATATAAATCGGTGACATGCATTTAATTGCAAGGGAATTTAATGAATTAAACAGAATACTGTGCAGTTCTGATCAGCAAATGTTTTAGTTATATATCTTGTCAAGACAGCTAATGGTTCTTGATTTAAAAATACTTTTGAGTAGTTTTACAATCATGGTAGGTACCAGATACCTGGAGAATGGGGCGGAGATCTTCCAGTGGCTCATGAATCCCCATATATTTACACAATAAGCCAAGAAACACAGAAGGAGAGAGTGGCATGTTACTTCACAGTGACGACCTAATGTCCTTGACGTGGTCCTGGAACATCTCTTCTGTGCTGATTCTGATACAGCTGCATGTAGGGTACCGAGGTGATGGAAAAGGGCTGACATCAACTGGACCACAGCTGAGCAGTTAAGCGTTAAGGAATTGTCCTGCTTGTTGTCATTTTGTGGTCGTTCCTAAGACACTGTTAGAAGAACAGTTAGCAACTTCAGATGGTATGTTTAGTGTTTGAAGCAGCCCTTAATGAAAGCAGACTTTCTGGAATCTATTATATAAAAATATTCTTCACTAATAATGTTTAGTAAATTCCCTTGCACAAACCATTAAATATGTTATACTTGCTGGCATGTGAGATAAAGAATTCAGATGGCAACATTTTGAAATTAATCACTGAAGAAATTTCTCACTTTACTGTAGAAACTAATCTGTATCATCACCTCTTATGAAGAGAATCTAAGTTGAAAATTAAAGTTTTAGTAACAAAATTGCAGTCTTGTTTACTAAGAAACATTTAACCATTCTCTTTTCTAAAATTGTGTATGAGAAATAAGCAGGTGGAAAGTGGTCTTTCCCCCACCCTACCCCCTCATTCTGCACAGTTTCTTAAAAAAACACAGTTTTCATGGCTGTGTCCCAGGCAGGCTCCATGGAAGGAGGGCTGGGCTGGTGCTGTCTGCCAGGCCACTCCCCGCCCTCCTGTGCACCTGCCTTTGCAAGGACTCACTTTCCTTGTGAGAAGGAATGGTCCCATCTATTTTTCTCTTCTGAATCTCAGCCTTTTTCACCATCTATGGCCCAGCATTTCCAAGCTACTTACCGGAATACTTTATTCAAACCTCATATTCTCAACACTAGAAATGAATCAGATAATTTTTTTAAGCTCTTTGAAGGAAAGACAGACCTTGTGCTTGGGAATTTTGGAATGCTGTGACATGAGAAGCCGTAACCACATATTTAGTAATTTTCTCCATGAGTTTTTAATAGAATCTGACACAAGATTATCTGTTCAGCAGTATATTTTTATAAATTATTATACTTAGATGAATATTTAAAAGTATATTTTAAGAGTATTTCTACCCTACCCTGAGATATTTAAAATAAGGACTTGCCACATTCAGGGTAAAATACAAAGACAGATACCTCCCAGAAGAAAGATGTCTAAATAGCATAGTCTCTTCAGTGTGTACTATTAGAAATAGACTAAGAAAATGAAAGGAGATGCCTGCTCTGTATTTTAAAGAAAGCCATGGCCTTCCCTTTCTTACTATGTCTCCTAGTGAGACACTTTCTTTTACAATATCAGTACTACTTAGAGTTACTATTAGAATAGAATCTATTTTTTATATTCATTGGAGCAAGAAGTATTAGAGTGTGGGCCTTGTAAAGAAGCATAAAACAGTCAGAACTCCTGGGTTTCTGGGGACCCTGAGGTCCAGTGACTTCCCATCCCGACCAGCGGGATCTCCTCCTCCCTGGAGTTCTGCAGAGCTTGCTGGCTTGTTTGTAAAATACAGCGAGAGCTTTATGACCCCCCCCCCCCACCACCACCCACACACACCCCACCAAAGTCATGGGTATTGTGTATTTAGATAGTAAGGGTTAGAGAATAGGTTCATGCTATTTGTAAAATATTTGTTAAAATAAATATAAAATTACCCAAATAAATCGTGTATTAAACTGAACACTAAGCGCCACTTCTATGAATGATGTTGCATGCTGAGGCTTCTGCTGTTAGTGGATAGCTGAGGTTATTGAAGGAATTATTTTAAATTGGTGCCTTCCTACATTAGGACAAAAAAGGTAAATATATTCTGGCTCTGGAAATCATTAAGGAAGCTGTTGTTAGAGTGTTACCAACTTAGTGTTTAGATCTGAATCTTGGAAAAGCCTTCGCAGTGTACCACCCTGCTGACGCTGCACAGCACTGTGGAGGTGCTGTCTTCAAATGGGGTTTCTGTGGGATGCCGGATTTGTATTCGGGGCGCCTTCCCACCCCTCTCCATCCCCGTAATCCAGGATGTTCAAGTCCGCAGATTCCGGCCCGCATTCTGCATGACAAAACGTGTATTGAGGACAGCGCTCTTTGTCACAAGTCAGCCAGTGAGTGTGTGGGACGCGCTGGACGGACCGCGTTCGGGACGGCCCGCGCCTTCCCGGGAGCGGGTCCTTGCGCGCCCCCTGCCGGCTGCGCCCGGCACTCCCCGCTCTCCCCGCCGCCCCTCCCGGCCGCAGGCGGGCAGCCAGGAGCAGGTGCGAGCGGGACCCCGACGGACACGGACCTGGGCGGCGCGGCCCTGGTCGGCAGTGCAGTGCTGGAGTGACGGTGCCTTTGAGTCCTTCCGCTGCCGCTGGCCCTGATTTTCAGATAAACCATGTGGCGATTGTAAAATACAGTTAGGAATAATGTACATTAGAAAATGTGTTATCTTAATATTCAGTGCTGGATTTTAATGTTACTTCTGTATGTAGAGCAAAAATTAAATTTCCAAGTAGTTTCTAGATAATTTTGTATGTTATCACATGCTTATTTTTGTTTTAAATATGGCTTTGATTTACTTTGATAAAGGTTCTAATATGTCAGTAAGGCTGTCAGACACTGCTAGACGGAATCTAGTTGTCCTACATGAACATGGAAAGTCAGCGTGACTTTTGTAAGGGCAAGCGTGAGATGTGTCTCTGTGTATACAAGTGTGAGATGTGTCCATGTGCATACACCAAGCGTGAGATGTGTCTGTATAAAACAAGCATGAGATGTGTCTACGTATGTACACTAAGCGTGAGATGTGTCTACGTGTATAAAACAAGCGTGAGATGTGTCTACATGTATATAAGTGTGAGATGTGTCTACGTGTATACAAGTGTGAGATGTGTCTACGTGTATACAAGTGTGAGATGTGTCTGTGTATCGCAAGCGTGAGATGTGTCTACCTGTATACAAGCGTGAGATGTGTCTGTGTGTATAAAACAAGCGTGAGATTTGTCTACGTGTATACAAGCATGAGATGTGTCTATGTGTATCGCAAGCGTGAGATGTGTCTACATGTGTACAACAAACATGAGATGTGTCTGTGTGTATAAAACAGGCGTGAGATTTGTCTACGTGTATACAACAAGCCTGAGATGTGTCTACGTGTATAAAACAAGTGTGAGATATGTCTGTGTGTATTGCAAGTGTGAGATGTGTCTGCATGTATACAAGTGTGAGATGTGTCCATGTGCATACACCAAGCGTGAGATGTGTCTACGTGTATACAAGTGTGAGATGTGTCTACATGTATAAAACAAGTGTGAGATGTGTCTACATGTATACAAGCGTGAGATGTGTCCATGTGCATACACCAAGCATGAGATGTGTCTACGTATGTACACTAAGTGTGAGATGTGTCTACGTGTATACAACAAACGTGAGATGTGTTTATGTGTATAAAACAGGCGTGAGATGTGTCTTTGTGTATCGCAAGCTTGAGACGTGTCTACATATATACAACAAGCATGAGATGTGTCACCATGTATACAACAGTGTGAGATGTGTCTATGTGTATCGCAAGCATGAGATGTATCCGTGTGTCTACACCAAGCGTGAGATGTGTCTGCGTGTATATACCAAGCGTTAGATGCATCTACGTTTATACACCAAGCGTTAGATGTGTCTGCGTGTCTACAACAAGCATGAGATGTGTCTATGTGTATACACCAAGCGTGAGATGTATCTGCGTGCATACATTAAGTGTGAGATATGTCTGTGTATACATGTGTTCAGAGATGATGCTATTTTCTGGCATTATGGACTATGAAAAATTCTGGTGAGTGGATACATGTCCTAGGAAATGCTAGAACTAGTATAAAAAATTTTCAAGTGATCTAGAAGGCCAGCAGTTTCAGAAGATAACCTCGTTCTGCACCCATTAAGCCCCCTTCAAACTTAGCAGGTAATATGCTTGCTAATTTTAGTAATCATTTTATTCTTACAAACATGTTTATGTAGGTTGGCTGACAGAGTGACAGTATCGTTTGTAACGTCAGAAGTTGGGTAGCTCCAGTTTGTGTAAAGTAGGTGTGAGGGTTTACTTTGAACTCCCTTGTCTCTTAATTATGTGTCGTATGTTGGTTTCAAAAGTGCTTCTTCTCTGTTTAGTAGCTGATACTTTACTTGTTTACACACAAAAATATATTGTTTTAAAAAAAATGTTAAATGTTCAAGGAAAAACATATGTAATAACTATATAGCAAGCAAGGGAAAAACCTTAAATTCTGAGTATAGAATAGGCAACATTTGTTAAATTTCTTGGTAGGTAAACACATAGGTTATGAAATACCCTTAAATTGTCTCTTGTGTAAACACAGGTTTTGATTTTTAGCAACTAAGGTGAGAAATGGTAACATTAAGAATTGTACTAATACTTACTTAGGGAGTTCTTAAAGCACAGATTATTGAGCCAATAGACTATAATGGCCAAGAAACCCTTCTTATTTCACAGATCACTGAGGCGATCAACGATAATGGCTCAGACACATCTTCATAGAGTGTATGGCCAGCCTGCGTGGACAACAGACACTTAAGGCTTAGTAGTTCGTATTCAGAACGGAACAAATAATAAACTTCAGAAGGAATAAGACTATGTAGCATCACTTTTAAAAACTAATACTTTTAAACTTCATAATGAAAAAAGTTGTTGCTGTAAAATTTAATACTTAGATTTAATGCATGGGTTTCATTTATTTGAAATGCAGAAACATGAAGGTCTGAAAATTACTTTTTTTCTTGTCTCTTAAGATTCTACTAGCAGTGGAAGATACAGGGCTAATTTGTTTCAAAGATAGTTGAAAGAATATGCATTTTATAGGAAGTTCAGTTAAATTGAGGCATAGCCCTGTGTCAGTTTTGTGGTCAGGTTCCAAATCCTCAGTGAAGAACTGATCCACAAATCATTGAGCTGGTGAAAGATAAGCACCGTTAACAGTTGCGTTCTTCCTGACGCAGTCAGCGATGTACAAAGCTGAACTTCTCTGCCTGTGCACAGTAGTCATGAATGAATTCGGTATCAGAGTGGGGGCTCTGATTATCTTACATTCACAGGGAAACTACAGGACAACCTAAAATCATTTAGCTTTCTACAAGAGTTTAAGTTGGCTCTTTGAAGTTTTGCATTTTACCATTCTAAAATAAGTACGCGTGAGTTTTAAAAGATGGGTGGTAAGAGCCTTTTGATGCCGACATCCTGTTAACCTGGGGTGATGTCACCAGAAGTGAGTGTTACGCAGGCACTGTGTTTAATCATCAGTGAGGTCTGAGATTTTACGGTATTCGACTTGTGCTCCAGTTTGCCGTGTACACTGATTTCTTAGGAACTTCATAGTATGATGTGAGTTTTCACTTTGAAATGGATTGAAGTGTTGCTGTGTCATGAAGATAAGGTCCAATTCTCACTTGTCTGAGCATTCATTTAAAAAAAAAAAAAAGCCTGACTGATCTTTTCTTGATTAAGCAAGGAGAATACCATATTTACCCTTTATTGTTGGTATAAACCATTATTTTACTGAGAACCATTAGCTATTTAAAACTTGGTACATAAATTAAAGAGGAGCTAAATGGATTTGTGATTGTTGCCATTAGTAGCATTTTAGATTATACAGGCAATTATTGTGTTCATTATCCTAGAACAGCCCCTTTGCAGAATCGTTGTGGTTGTCTTAACATCATGCACAAATTTTCCCTTGGAGATTAAAATTTCCAGTAGTGTATTTGATTTTGTTATCACAGTTGTTTCTAATAAAACAAATATTATGACAAGTAGAAGACAATTTGTTTTACTAATATAGGAAATGACGATGAATGTTGAAAATGAGTTCTAAGTATACTTATGTTACCTTTTCTTAAACAGTCATAATTGCTTCAAGTGATTCATATTTTTTATGGGTGAAAAGTTTGCAGTCAAGACAAAAGGTACCTGCTCTGTCCAGGTATTTGAGATATGTTTAAAGAAGGAAGAGGTCCACATCAAAACTAAAGCCATGACCTTCTTTGCAGAATCTGTAACTTTAAAAGTTAACTGGTTTTTATTTTAAATATCTTCAGATTGTATATTAGATGAGTTGAAGAAAAGCATATTTCAGAGAAATTGAATACTAAAAGATTATTAATAGAAGTGGGTTAAAAAAAAAAACAACAACCAAGTGTTGAAATGCGTCTTTTCTTCTGTTTTGTTAGAATTGACACGCACACACAAAACCCACCCCACAAGATTTATACTATATAGTGTAGCTTGGCTACAAGTTATATTCCAGGAAGAACAGTCATAGTTCAGAAAAGGCCACTTGGAAGAAAGCAAGGCACAGCACATTCTTGAAAAGTTGTGTTTTATTCCACTGCAAGTTTTATTGCTCTTCTTTAAGTTAAAAGGGGTTGGGAGACCTATTGGCTTGCAAATGGTTACACTCGCTAATCAAGCATCCTCGCATCTGTCTCTGTCGGTGAGGAAGGTGTTAGTGCTTTGAGTGGTCTGCCTGTCGTTGTGCAGTGGGCTGCTTTGAATCTTTCCCTCCACTACGTGGCATTTTTTTGAAAGGAAACTTTGTGTTCATTTCTGAGTGTTTTTGTCCTGCTTTTACAGTCCCTTGCTGCGATGTTGCAGGGAAAGTGTGAGGCAGTGGTTCTGCATTTTGCAAGACAGTGATTCTTTATTTTATTACAAAAAAAAGACCAACTCTGGAAGGCCAGATTAAATCATTCCTTTCACTTTTTAATGGGATTTGGATGAATAGAGTAAAATACGCACTTTGCATTCATTGATAGCATCTTTAGGTTGAGGTAATTGAGTCTTTTTTCCCTGACTGAATGAATAATGACTTCATCTGATCCTCAGTGAGGCCTGAAACTTAGACTGCCTTTGTCACAGCACAAGGATCTGGGCTTTGAAACATGCTCTACTTCCCTGGCTTAATTTTTCTTCATTTTAATCCAAAAACCTATTTTTCTCAATAATTCAAGCATAAACTATGTAGTAGTTGAAGTAGCGGAAATTGCACGATATTTGTCCTGCTTGTGGTGCTTTCTAAATAGAGCTGATAAATCAGCCGCTGTGGTCTTCAGCTGCCACATTCTCAAGGGAAGGCACAGCCCATGCTTGCAGCAGCGTTGGGAACTTCAGCACTGGTTGAATATCGCTCCTTTTCAGACTGTGATCTGGAGGAGCAGCGCTGTTACTGTTCTGTGGCGACCCAGGAATGCAAAAGCTGCTTTCGGGAGCCCTGAGATGTTGCTGTGGACATTTTACTTGGCTGGAAGGAGATCTGCTACTGTGAATTAGAGAGCAGTGTGCTTTCTTGGGAGAATATAGGGTTGGGAATGTGCAGTCTCTGAAGAGTTTATATTGAAAATGAGCTGCTCGCCGTGTTGCTGTGTTGCATTACGGAGAAGAGTTTTTGTGGCAGGCAAAGTGTCTCATTAGTTGTTACATTAGAATCGAGTAGCTATTTCACATAAAGCTGACACTTTGTGTTTAAAGTGTCCATTTTTAGGAGTCTCACGCAGTGAAGTGGCCATGGCCAAGTGAGGCCGTGACAGTGGCAGTGTGCACAGGACAGTGCAGGAGGTGCCGCCCCACCTGCTGAGTGTGCCCCCATTTGTGCTGCCCGTGGAACCTGGACTCTGGGCACTGCCAGTCATAGGGCTTTGGGGTTTTTGTCATCACTCCTGTTGTCCCTACACTGTTGTGAGACGCCATGAAGTATCTGTTAACCAACGGTAGTGCTGACTGTCGGCCGCAGGAAGTGATTTAAAATAAGCCTGTTTGGAAGAGAAAACTTCCTATTTTACGATTCTGTTTTATAACATAGATCGCTGGTATTCTTTTTATTTCTCCTACTAGATTAGCTGTTTCTTGCAGGTAAAATCTTAAAATGAGCTTATTTTCATAACCTTAGAGTTTAGCACAAAATATAGACATTTATATGCATTTGTTTAACTAGTCGAGTTTTCTTCACAACTGTACTTAATGGACTTTTTGACAAAGTTTTATTTTTGCTTGATAATTGTAGGTTCTAATGATCTCATGAGAGTTTGTGGCAAATATTAATCAAAACCAGATGTGAACTAAATATATGAGTTATGGGAAAAGGCTAGCTTTCTATTGGACAAAGTTACAGATTTTTCAAAAAGCACTACAAAATAAACCAAGTTATTTATTAGTTCTGTAATTCTCAAACTTTTTATTTTTTTAATCTGGTTTTTTACAGTCATGTTTTCTTCATGTACTCCTTTTCAAAAGTTCTTCCAGATTCAGGAGAAATTGAGGTGGCAGATAGATAGCTAACCTAATAGGAATTGGGCTTCTGTTAATATCACATAGATCAGAAATAAGTAGGTAAGTTAAGTACACACTGTTTTTTGACCTAGTGATGCCGAAGGCAGTGGCCTCTCACCCTGGCGCCTCTGAAGGCAGTGGCCTCTCACCCTGGTGCCTCTGCTCCGTGCGTACCACTACCACCAATTACAGATGAGGAAAACGCGGCTTAACAGAGTTGAAGGGTGTTCCTCAAATCACATTTAGTAAGCAGAGGAAGTGGATTCCAACCCAAGTGTGCGATAAATACAGCAGCAGCGTGCATGCGTGGGGAGTGTGCTTCCTAGCAGGAACTGTGGCCGCTGTGCCAGGCTCTCCCTCTTCCCATTCCACCGGGGGCTGCAAGGAAGACACTCCCATGGTCCCTGTTTTACAGATAGCTTGCCCGAGGGCATGCCGTGATGTGGCAGTCAGCATCTAATTTAGCCAGATCCAGAGTCCCAAGGAATCCTAATTGCTGTGCTGCGTCCCTTCTCCCTCCCTTCCTGCAGCAAGTCTGCTTTCCTCCCCAACCCCACTCACTGGGCGGCCTTGTGGTCTTTCAGGGCTGAAAGCAAGAAAGGAGAAACAGTTCATGGCAAGTGCTAGAGCTCGAAATTGAAGGTACATGCTTCGAAAGAACTATATTCTCTTAACTTGTGTGGTGAGAGAGCTGGGTGGGTTGCTAGTTCTCACTGTTTCCAAGATCCTATACAGAATGCAGCCAAAAAAATGAACTGATTCTTATTGACATAATTTTCCCTCACATTTTGCTTAGCTGGTAAATGATCCATAGAATGGGCTTGGGTATAGTGTACCTTCCTGGGAGAACATGCAATGTAGGATCTGTGCAAATTAAAAAGGTTTTCATTATAAGCTATCTATCTATTGCTTTTTTTCTGTAAGATAAGTTCTTTCAGAGAGACTACCAGAAGATGGGAAAGACATACATTCTGTTCTGTTCTTGGGAACTCTCCATCTGAGTAGAATCCTCACGGGGAATGTGCAGAGGCACCCACGTGGCCATCAGGCATGGCCGTGGCATAGCACATGCAGGAAGACGCACCCGTGCTCTGAGAGCTCTCTGCCCCGGGCCCGGCCCTGAGCAAGCTTCCAGTGCCCTCTCTAGGCTTGTTTCACTTTGCCCCAGCCGGTGACCTGTGCGCCATCGTCCAGCGGCCATGTCTGAGTTCACTGCAGCTGTGTGCTCTGGCCTGGTGTTTTGTCAGTAGACCCTTTCTGGAAATGCTCTGGGGATCATGACTCATTTCTAGAAATTCTGCTTGAATCTGTCAAAGGTGTTTCAGGAGAAAAGTTAGTAACAGTTTCCTGTTTCATTGTAGTAAAGGCTAACAGCAAAGTAACCGAGGTTTTTCAGTGTCGTCACTGTCATTTTGTAATACTGTTCTGTTTGTAATATTGGGACATCGTGCATAGCTTGTTCATGTGTGTTTTTAATATCATCATCGTCATGTGTTCTGATTTGTGTTATCGGGGATTTTGTGCTTAGCTTGTTCATGTTGATGTTTTTTCTTTCAGGTTGGTTTATTGGACCTTGAACTCAACCGGCTGACAAAAGCACTATTTTTGGCTTTAGTTGCTCTTTCCGTTGTTATGGTAACCTTGCAAGGATTTGTGGGTCCATGGTACCGCAATCTTTTTCGGTTCCTTCTCCTCTTTTCTTACATCATTCCCATAAGGTAGGTTTGAAAATGAAAATAACACCAATGTCTGGTTTCATTAAACTAACCTTTCTGAATGTGAAAGAAATTATCCAAACAAAGCTAGAGAAGTAGGAGCCAGGAGTTCTGAGGAATCGTGAGGCGTTCTGCGGAAACGCTGGGGGAGACGTCATCAGTTGGTGGAGTGATCGAGAGGTGCCAGGCTTTTCCTGACGTGAATGTGCTAATGGTGTACTCTTCAACAATCACAAGATATTTCCTGATGAAAGATAAACTGGAATTCAACAAATTTAGTTTTGCTTTTTGCTGGTAGACTTTTAAATTTCCAGTGCCCTTTGACCTGTGTGGAGTCATTAGCATCTTAAAGTTCTATTTAATATATCTAATGTCTGCCAAGTTAGATAAAATATTAAGTAAGTAAGGCAGTGTTTTAGTATAGACTATCATTTCGAAATGCTAACCTCTATCATAACTAGAGATTGGGATATAAATAGTTAATATTAGATGCCTATTTAATCTAAAGACTAATATGTACCATATAATCATTTATAAATTCATTTAAAAATATTTGCCAAAATATTTGAAGAAAGACATTCTTAATTTGTATGATTTAAAATTTTCATAGGAATGAGCTACTGAAACCTAGTGATGGATAAAGGATGAATCTAGGATATCCACCTTTTGTAGCAGAGAATGGACTCAAACAGTGTAGAACAATTAGGCTCAAGAAGGTAGCCGCTTTGAAGAGAGAGAAGGACATCTCTGTTTGTAAACCAGCTTTCTCCAAAATTTGCTCTAAAAGGTGATGTCTCTTCTATTATGTCATAAAATCTGACCTGGCAGGCTGAATCAGGAGAATCGCTTGAACCCAGGAGGCAGAGAGTGCAGTGAGCCAAGATCATGCCACTGCATTTCAGCCTGACAACAGAGTGAGACCCCATCTTAAAAAAAAAAAAATCTGAGCTATAATCTGTTCTTGGGGTACATGCACACTGCACTGCCCTCAAAGACGGTCACTGGGAATGAATCCAGTTCCTTTCACCCAGTCTGTTTGAGAGATGGGAAATCAGCCTCCTCTCTGCCTGTCACAGCACAGAGTCCTGGGGCGCTCCCTTTCCTGGCTCACAGGTGGCCAGACCTGTGCAGAGAGTACGCAGCAAACAGCAGCTTCTCATTGCGGCTGTGTGACTTGCTGCTGAGCCACTTTGCGCACTCCGTAAAGCTGACTGTGGAGACGGCTGTTCTAGCCTGGCTTGCGGATTGAACCTGCTAAGGCCCAGCTTCCCCCTCCTCCCCCACCACACAGCGGCCATCCCCGTGTGCCGGCTGCTTCCCACCCTAGCTGTGCCCTCTGCCTCGGTGCTCCTCCGCCTCATCATTCTGTGCTAGTCTTGTCTTGTCACTCGGCTTTTACCCTAAATACTCGTGCTCAGAGAGGCTGCCTTTTGTCTCCTCCTCAGTTCAGACCAAGAAACAGCCAGCCACTTGCTACCACAGCAGCCTCCTGAATTCTGTGCAGATCTCTGTGACGTTTGTGTCGTTGGTGCCGCTTTCTCTCTTCTCACCACGCCCTGTGAGGACAGAGGCCTTGTGTGGCCCGTTTGTTGTCGTGTCCTAGTTAGGGCCTAGAACGGAGCATGCAAGGGATGGGGTAGGGCCGTCGTGAGTATCTGTTGAATGGACCTATTACAAAGGCCCTGCCCTGCTCAGGGGGCCCAAGTGTGGATCGCCACAGTTCCTGTGCCAGCACGTATTGAGTGCCACGAGTGGACTCTGGAGATAGAATCTTTGTCCTCAAAAGACGCACTGGCTAAGTGGCTATAAACAAAGTATAGCTATAACCTAACCTGTGTGTATTCTCTGACTGCCGTGCCAGAATTTACGTACTCGGATGTGATGGCCCTTCAGATAGCTCTCATTTGCTATTCAGCCTAAATACTCACCTTGATCCCAGGCCCTTCCCACTTTTCTTCTGTCCACCAGCTTCCTCCATTTGATGCCATCCACTCCCCAAGAGCTTCCTTTGTCTCTGTTGCCACACACACGAAATGAACCCTGGTCTCCATTTTTGTATTGTCCAGTGTCATGTGAGAAGATTCGTTAGCCGTCAGGTGGAGGAGGAAATAAGACATTTCCCCTGCTTTTCTTAGTATTCTGCCTGCTGAAATGCCTGTCTTAGGCCAAGCAGGCTTCAGTGACTGACTCAGATGGAGGAGCTGCTTCTGCTCCTAGAGCTGCCGCATGCTCTAGACACTGTAGCCTTGCTCACCTGAAGACCCTGTGGTGAGTGGGAGTGGAGTCTCTGGTTCTCAGTAGCTGCACCCAAGGCCCGGGCACATCTGCATGTTTGTGCTAGCTTCAGAACCTGTCTCAAGGGTGGCATATATTTTTCCTATGGAGAAAATTTATTCCCACACCCAAAATAGGTTGATAGACACTTAGATAAAGCCTTTTGGGTTATATTAGGTTACACGTTCATTTTTATTGGAGCTTCATGACACAGAATGTTTTGGGATTCTTCTCCTGGAAGTTGCTTCCAGAGCCTCATAGCATGTTGTTTTTGTTAGTACTTGCTTTGTGGATTGTTACAGGGTCATTTTATAAATATTCCATGTGTGCTTTGAAAATATATTTTTTTTTACCTGAATTGCTTTATAGATAGCCATTAGATTGATCTTATTATAATTTTTAATATTATTTATGTGCTTTACTGTCTTTTTAAAAAGAAAACCTCTTAACTTTTTAGTTACTGAGAGTGTGCAAATCTCTCACCATAATAATGAATTAATTTGTACTTTTTCCCATTTTGTGAATTCCAGCTTTATATATTGTGAGGCTATGTTATTAGTTGCTTAGAGGTTTAGAAGTGCTCTTGTTATTCTGGTGAATGAAAATCTCTTATAAACAGCATTAGCTCGGTGGTAGTGTTTCTTCAGTCCCATGCTACCATCTTTATTTTATACTTACTGTGATTAATAATTTATTTGCATTAATTTATACCACTTTAGTTTTGCTCTTTGTTTTACCTCTGTATTTATTTTTCTTTTCTTCCTTGCAAACTTTTCAGTTTTTAAATTCCATTTTTTTCTATTAACTTGAAATGATACCCTATATTTCCATTCTTGTGGTTTTCCTAGAAGTTTTAGATATTTAATATATAATATTTAGTAAATTATAAAGTCAAGCTTTATCTTTACTCTCCTCTCAACAATGCTAAGACCCTAAAGTATTTTAAGTCAGCCCACCTCCCCTCTCCCATTCACGTACATGCTTTGTCTAGTTGGCATTTGCTCTCGTCTTGCCACCCTGTTTGGTTTATACCGAGTGTTTGCACTAGACCTCCGGGCCACAGCCTTCCTGGCATTACTGCAGTAGTGGAAGGATGCTTCTCTTCTAGCACATCATCCTGCGTATTCTTCACCAGGCTTTTTTCAAAGAGGGTACGGGCTTTTAGCAGAGTAAATTTCATTTACAGAAGAATAACCTTAATGATTATGTTTGAAACGAGACTTGGAAAATACAGTGCTTATTATTCACACTCAATCTCATTGCTCTCGATTTTGGCCGGGTACAGTCACTCACGCCTGTAATCCCAGCACTTTGGAAGGCCGAGGTGGGTGGATCACCTGAGGTCAAGAGTTTGGGACCAGCCTGGCCAACATGGTGAAACCCTGTGTCTAATAAAAATACAAAAATTAGTTGGGTGTGGTGGCATACACCTGTAGTCCCAGGTACTTGAAGGCTGAGGCAGGAGAATTGTTTGAACCCGGGATGGGGGACAGAAGTTGTGGTGAGCCAAGATTGCACCAGTGCATTCCAGCCTGGGCGAAAGAGTGAGACTCTGTCTAAATATAAATATATCACACACACACACACAGACACACACACACACACACACAAACGGTAGCAAGGTTAAGTGTTACGGTCAGCAAATGGTCAAAGCTGGTGCACCAACCCCTGCTGTCACAGAGCAAGTAGGCAGGCGATCCAGTGTCCTTGGCCTCTGCTTAATTGGAGGGGACAGGCATAAGCATATAAATGAAACCGTTGCATAGCGGTAAACACTGCTGGTCAAATCAAACTGGGCACTGGAACAGAGAGAACCCCGCAGGGCTTCAGAGCACGGTGGGCCTTCTCTGGCTTGGTGCTCATTAAGCTGTGGCCTGCATGGTGAGGCTGCTGTGGAAGACGTGGGGAAAGTGGGCAGAGAAAGCATGTTGTCCCAGCACAGCAGAGGCGGCCAGTGACTGGCACACGCTCTCCACCCCGCCTGCCCGGCTCCCGCATGGCGCGACTGTGCCCGGCTCTGTCAAGCAAACACATCTTTTCCTGGGAATTCCTTCTTCTTTGCTTTCATTAATTTGATTTTTCTTAATGTCAGTTGATTTTTTCAGTCCTGGAATGTCACTTGATGTTCCTTTCAAGGCTGCTTTCGTTTCACGACATGATAAGCCTAGTGAGAGCTTTGCTTCCTTTATATCTAGGGCACCTCTGTCTTCAACTGTCAGAAACCACTGAACTACTGTTCAATTGAGATTTTTATTATATGTTAGTGAAATATTTTATTTATAGGGACTATTGCCAGTTGTTTCTTTTTCTAGTAAAATAGCAATATAGAAAGATTTGACCTTTTTTTCTTTATCCAGTTACAAAGAAAAATTACAGTTAATGAAAATTAGTTTATGTTATAAGCATTTTTTAACTAAAACTAATTCTTTTTTTCATACCTTAGTAATTATATGTATTTATAGTAAAACAAAATAGAAAATAGGGCAGGTGGATAGCTTGAGTCCAGGAGTTTGAGACCAGTCTGGGCAACATGGTGAGATCTGGTTGCTCCAAAAAAAAAAAAAAGTTAAAAATTAGCTGGGCGTGGTGGCATGTGCCTGTAGTACCAGCTAGTTGGGAGGCTGAGGCAGGAGGATAGCTTTAGCTCAGGAGGTTGTGGCTGTAGTGAGCTGAACTCACGCCACTGTACTGTAGCCTGGGCAATAGAGCAAGAGCCTGTCTCAAAAAAAAAAAAAAAGAAAGAAAGAAAGAAAGAAAGAAAGAAACTACCTAATAATAAGAGAGGAAGATAAGTATTATCTGTACCCTTGCTATCGCTGGATAAATTCTGTAAAACCTTTTGGATGTGTTTAGACAGGCTTACAAACGCTAGTGTGCACAGCACACCCACACCCCAGGCTGTCCGTGTGTCTGTCTCTGATGTCTGCCTAGAAGGTGAGGAAGGTAGCAGGCTTTCTGCAGGCCTGTCTGCTCTAGTTCTTCAGTCATGCTGGGAGAGACTGACGGGGCACACCGTACCCTCCCCTCTTGAAGCCGCAGAGCGTCTCACACCTGCGTCCACGTAAGGCTCTGGTTTGTTTCTCTCTCTCAGAATGCAGTTCACAGAGTGCGCCGAGAGCGAGACCCAGAGGCGTAAAAGTCGCGGAACACGGATTTGGGGAATCACGTCCACATTTGATTCAAGCGAGTTTGTTTTCCCTTTGCGAAGTTTCTGTAAAATATGGATGACAATACATTTTAGTATTTGCTAACCAGGGTTTTGGATTGAATAAAGGGCAAAACTTCTAAAATATGGTTTGGTTTTTCCACAGCATACAAACCTGAAAAATAAAGTGCTTTTTTCCCTATTGTCCTAACACTCTTAAAAAAAAGGCTTTTCAAATTTAAGGAAGTTAAACTGTTTCATAAAAATTTCTCTGTGGTAAAATATTCTGAGTTACTTGATACAGTTTACACTGTAAATTTCAAAGGAATATGTTACAATATTTAACTTTTACTTTTGTAATTCTGAAATTGTTTATGTTCCCTACATCCTGTGCTGCTTTCATAAGAAAAAGAAAACTGATGATCAGAATCCTGTGTTCATCTAAAGGCCTCCGAGCTCAGGGACTTGCAGTTACTGTTGTCTTTCATCCACATGCTTGCAAGTGCTGCATGCTGCTGTAGTTGATAATGCAAACACTGTTTTTTCAGTGCTGGCTCAGGGTGTTTTGACTCCCACATGAGCATGTGCGGGTGTTAGAGGCGGGATGCTGTTTGACAGTGATAAAGGTGTTCCTTCTCAGAATCCTGAGATCATCATTCTACCTCATTTTCTGGGTAGAATGTTTGGTGAAGGGAGCGTTTTCAACTTCTTTAGGCCTAGATGTGATATTCAGGTATTGATGATTTGGGAAGTCTGGAGCCCGTCCAGATTGTATAAAGTGCTAATATTGGGAGAGTCACCGGGAAGCATTCACCCAAGGGTGTGTCTAGGTGGCCTTTGCTGAAGGAGTAGATGAGGGGCATGTACCAGTGTGTCCTCACGTGGCTGTGAGGACACTGCCCTAGACTGGGTCATTTATAAACAGAGGAGTTTGGGTTGACTCACAGTTCTGCATGGCTGGGCGGCCTCAGGAAACTTGCAGTCATGGCAAAAGGGAAAGAGGCACCTGCCCAGGGCAGCTGGGCAGTGTGAGCACAGGAAGGAGGAGCCGCCACGCACTTAGAAAACCATCAGACCTCATGAGCGCTCACTCCTCATCAGAACAGCATGGAGGGATTGCGATTCGTGATGAGATTTGGGTGGGGACACAGAGCCAGACCATCTCAGGGCCTAACAGAAGGATCTAGTCAGCATCTCTGCAGAAACCAGGAGGAGAGATGGCTTATCCAAGAAGGATCTGTGGGGGAGTCTGTTTTCTAATAGTGTGGAGACTCAGGATATGCACAGGAGACCCATTATGTTTTCTCAGCAGAAACCCTACCGGCTTGAACCGAAAGGAGCAGAGACAGGATGAGATGAGAGACGCCTGTTGGACTCCCAGAATCTTATAGGCAGGAAAACAGTCTGATAGAGCTACAGGCTGCAAGCATGTGCTCCCTTTCAGAAAGAGGAAGAATGACCCTGAGGTCAGAATTGACATGGACAGTGCAGAGGCTGTGGCGCTGTCGGCCTAACTGAGACCTAATTATTCTATTATTCTCAGCTCTTGGAACTTAACCGAGTTTGCCTTGCTGAATTTCAAACTTGCCTGGGATCAGTGACTTTGTATTCCTTCCAGTTTCTCCCGTTTGGAATGGAGATGTCCATTTATCCCTGTCCCACTCCTGTGTTTTGGAAGCAAATAGCTTGTTTTCCAGTTTCACAGGTCCACAGGTGGAGAGGAAATTTGGTCCCAGGATGGACTATGGCCAGCATCTCACCCATAGCAAATTTAGATGGTTTCAGTGATGAGATTTGGGACATATAAGCAGATGCTATTTCGATGAGATTTTGGACTTCATGTTGATGCTGTAATAGGCCGAGACTTTTGGGATACTGGGGTGGGGTAAATGTATTCTGCATGTGGGATTAATGTAAATTTAGGGAGGACTAGAGAGTGGACTCTCAGGCATGCAGTGATAGCCCCCAAAACATATGCCCCCCTGAAATCTGTGTGAAGACCTTACTAGGAGAAAGAGTCTTTGCAGATATAATTAAGATAATGATCTCTAAATGAGACCATCCTGGTTCAGAGTGAGCCCTAATGACATTAAATGCCCTTGTAATCCAAGGATAGGACTGTGCCAAGGAGAAGGTGAGGTGAAGACAGTGGCAGAAACTGGAGTGACTTCACCAGCCAGGGCATGCCAAGGGCGGTGGGCAACCCCGGAGCTGGAGAGAGGCAGAGCAGGCCCCCTCAGTCTCCAAGAGGAAACAGCTCTGCCCACACCTTCCAGATGGTGAGAAAATGAAAAGTTGTAGCATCTTTAGGAAACCAGTGCACCACAGAGAGTCATTTGTTACAAAATGCTTCATCACCTGCTCTTGGCAGTGTAGCATCGGGAAGGGTGAGATGCCACAGTGCTCCGTAGCCATTGTTTTGCTGTTTCCCAAGATTCACGAGTATTCCCTTTCTGCCTGTTGTTGCTCGGGTGTTGTGGTATGGTGTCTCCTTGTCCTGCGAAGTGTCCTGCTAAGCTCTCACTCTGAAACAGGCAGCTCAGCCTTCTGCATGCTGAGCACTTGGTTGAATGTGTCACAGCTCTTCATTTACTCAACATCCGAGTGTGAGCTCTTGGGAAGGTGGTGTGATGGGCCATTCAGCTCAGTACACATCTAGGCTGCCGTGTGCGAGCGCGCAGGGGTGAATGGCGCACACCCTTGGGAGCTCTGCGGCTCAGTCTTCAGCGTGTTTATCTGGGCACCCTACTCCTCTCCCTCCCTCTCTTCCCTGCTCTTTCTCTGCATAGAAGTAAAAATTATGTAAAACTTTAAATTACTTTGTCCTCCTCTCCCCACAACCTAACCCTCAACAAAAGCCAAAAACTAGTCCCTAAATGTTCAAGTTTGTTTAGAGGTTTTTTTAAAATAATTTTTTTTTTTTTGGGAAAAAAAACATGTGTTCCTGTAATGCATCTTTATGTTAAGTTTTTAGTTACCAGGCATGTCGAATTCATGAACTCTCATCACTAGTTTTATATAAAGGTTAAATAAAGTTTTATTTTATATATGCAAACTTTATTGCTTCTAATTGCAGACATAATGCGGGGAACAGAAAATTTATTTGGTACAAAAAGGGCCTAGTTTCAAAGTAATTTTGGCCAAAGTACCCCTTTTTCTGGTTCACTTATTTGAACTCAGAAAATTAAGAGGTTTCTAAGATTATTTGAGGAAACAGTTGGAGAAATTCTATGATGAAGCATGTTTTCCAGATTTTAAGGTCAGTGGAAATGCTGTGACAGTATCCTGGCTAACATGCTTTTCTAACATTACATTTCGTCCCTTTTATATGGCACATACACCAGGGACTCAGTAAACGAACCCTGAGGGTCCAGCATGGCTGCAAAAACCATCTAGCATTTAGCACCAGCATCTTAACGCAGTCTCACAGCTAGGGTGGCATACGTGCTTAAGCGGTTTCCTTTTATACTTCTTCTGTATAAACCTCTTATTAGTGATAGCATGAATTATGAGCCAGTTTTTATATTGGCTTAGAAAACATGTTTTTGCACAATTCATTTCATTTCTTTTGAAATAATCACTGTCTTGGCTTTAAATCATAGTTAACAATTTTCTTCTGTTAATCTATCAGAGCAGTCGTTACTTTTTGTTGCATGGGCTACTTCAGCAGCCTGTGAGCATTGTTTTATTTTGAAATATGTAGGCTTTAAAATTTTTATTTTATTTTTAATAGACAATTATATATATTTATGAGATACAGTGTAATATTTTGGTGTATGTGTACAATATGGAATACTGCTTTTATGGTTAACCTGCTTTTCCTAAAGGTTTGCCACCTGAAGTGGCATACATGAATATATGCAGTCATCTCCTGGATTTCCGTGAGAGATTGGTTCCAGCTCCCTCACAGATACCAGAATCCCTGCATACCCAGGTCCCACAGTTGGCCCTGCAAGACCTTTGCCGAGGACAGGGGACCCGCCGTGTCTGCAGGGCCTGCCTCCCAGGAGTAGTGTTTGATGTGTTTGGGTGCACATGCAGAGGGTTGACTTCACTTACAAAAAAGAGTCTGTATCTGAGTGGACTTGCACAGTTCAAACCTGTCTTGTCTAGTTTTTCCTGTTTTATTAGTTTCTATAATTGAAATCATACTGGGTGTTTTCTTTTTCTCTTGCTCCTTTGGTTTAACACAGCCGTGTGCTTGAGGTGGTCTGTGTTGTCCTCTGCTTGTTTCTTGTATCTTGTAGTTCTCTTCTGTGAGCACACTACAGTATATTTATTGATCCTTTCCACTGGAGTTTGGGTGGCTTCCAGATTTTCTACATTGAGAAGCAGTGCTGCAATTAACATTCCATGAACGTGTGTTCCACTTACTAGCACCCTGGTGTAAGATTTCCAGGAGCGGCATTACTTGGCTGTGACATTTGCCAAATCTACTAGATAATACTTGACTGTTTTTCAAAGTGGTTGTACCAATTTACCATTCCAACATCAATGTGGAAAATAGTTCATATCCTCAGCAACACTTAGTACAAGTGGGTTTCTAAGTCTTTCTGTTAATCTATCAGAACAGTCGTTACTTTTTGTTGCATGGGCTACTTCAGCAGCCTGTGAGCATTGTTTTATTTTGAAATATGTAGGCTTTAAAATTTTTATTTTATTTTTAATAGACAATTATATATATTTATGAGATACAGTGTAATATTTTGGTGTATGTGTACAATATGGAATACTGCTTTTATGGTTAACCTGCTTTTCCTAAAGGTTTGCCACCTGAAGTGGCATACATGAATATATGCAGTCATCTCCTGGATTTCCGTGAGAGATTGGTTCCAGCTCCCTCACAGATACCAGAATCCCTGCATACCCAGGTCCCACAGTTGGCCCTGCAAGACCTTTGCCGAGGACAGGGGACCCGCCGTGTCTGCAGGGCCTGCCTCCCAGGAGTAGTGTTTGATGTGTTTGGGTGCACATGCAGAGGGTTGACTTCACTTACAAAAAAGAGTCTGTATCTGAGTGGACTTGCACAGTTCAAACCTGTCTTGTCTAGTTTTTCCTGTTTTATTAGTTTCTATAATTGAAATCATACTGGGTGTTTTCTTTTTCTCTTGCTCCTTTGGTTTAACACAGCCGTGTGCTTGAGGTGGTCTGTGTTGTCCTCTGCTTGTTTCTTGTATCTTGTAGTTCTCTTCTGTGAGCACACTACAGTATATTTATTGATCCTTTCCACTGGAGTTTGGGTGGCTTCCAGATTTTCTACATTGAGAAGCAGTGCTGCAATTAACATTCCATGAACGTGTGTTCCACTTACTAGCACCCTGGTGTAAGATTTCCAGGAGCGGCATTACTTGGCTGTGACATTTGCCAAATCTACTAGATAATACTTGACTGTTTTTCAAAGTGGTTGTACCAATTTACCATTCCAACATCAATGTGGAAAATAGTTCATATCCTCAGCAACACTTAGTACAAGTGGGTTTCTAAGTCTTTCGTCTGGTGTTCTGAGCAGTTTGCAGTTATTTACATATTTTAGATGCCAATGTTTTGGTGATGTCCTTCTCAATCTGTAGTTTGACTTTTTACTTACCCCTTGGTGAAATTATGAAAAAAAAAGTTGTTGATTTTACATGCCAAATATATGAATTATTTTTATTGTTGGTTGTTTTTATGCTGTTTTTAAAAATCTTCCCTACTCCAAGGAGATGAAGCTCTCCTCTTACATTATCTTCTAGAAGCTCAATTGTTTTCCTTTGACCACTGTAAGTGGTTTTTAAATATATATTTTTTTATTTATGGTATGAAGTACAGTTTTTAAATACCATATAATCGCAAACCAATTGTTTCAGCACCAGGTACAGAAAAGACTTGTCCCAGTGATCTAATGCCCCCTCTGCAATATACCAGGCATTTCTATATGCATGGGCCTGTTTTGGGTTACCTGTTCTGTTTCCTTGGACTGTTTTTCTATTCCTCCCAAATAGCAAATTGTGTTTGTTAATAGACTTTTATAATAGTTTCGTATTTGATAGAACAAGTCTGTCCTCATGTGCAGGTTTGTTATATAGGTAAGCTTGTGTCATGGGGGTTTGTTGTACAGATTATTTCATCACCCAGGTATTAAGCCTAGTACCCATTAGGTATTTTTGCTGATACCCTCCCTCCTCCCACCCTCCACCCTCCAGTAGACCCCAGTGTGCATTGTTTTTCTCTATGTATTCGCACATTTGGTGTGTTCTCACCATTTAGTTCCCACTCATAAGTGAGGACGTGTGGCACTTGTTTTTCATTTTGGTGTCAGTTTGCTGAGGATAATGGCCGAAGCTCCACCCATGTTCCTACAAAGGACGTGATCTCCTTTTTTATGGCTATATAGTATTCCTTGATGTAGATATACCACATTTTCTTTATCCAGTCTATCACTGATAGGTATTTAGATTGAGTCCGTGTCATTGCTGTTGTGCATCATGCTGCAGTGAACATGCGTGTGCATCTGTCTATTACAGAACAATTTATATTCCTGGGGGTTTATACCCAGTAATGGGATTGTTGGGTCGCATGGTATTTTTGGTCTTTGAGGAATCACCACACTGTCTTCCACAATAGTTGAATTAATTTACACTCCCACCAGCAGTGTATACGTCGTGTTCCTTTTACTTCACAACCTCACCAGGATCTGTTATTTTTTTAACCTTTTAAAAGCCATTCTGACTGGTGTGAGATGGCATCTCACTGTGGTTTTGATCTGTATTTCTCCAATGATAGTGATGTTGAGCTTTTCTTTTTTTCTTATGATTGTTGGCCTCATGTTTGTCTTCTTTTGAAAAGTGTCTGTTTATATCCTTTGCTTACTTTTTATTGGGGTTGTTTGTTTTTTTCTTTTAAATTTGTTTAAGTTCCTTTTAGATGCTGGATATTAAACTTGGTCAGATGTGTAGTTTGCAAAACAGTTTTCTCCCACTCTGTGGGTTGTCAGTTTATTCTGCAGATAAGGTGTTTGTTTTTTGTTTTTTTGTGTTTTTTTTTGCTGTACAGAGATTCTTCAGTTTAATTAGATCCCACTTGTCAATTCTGGCTTTTGTTGCAGTTGCTTTTGGTGTCTTTGTCATAAAATCTTCACCCATGCCTGTGTCTGGAATGTCACTGCTTAGGTTGTCTTCCAGGATTTTTATAGTTCTGGGTTTTACACTTAAGTCTTTAATCCATCTTGAGTTAATTTTCGTATAGGGTGTAAAGAAGGAGTCCATCTTCTGCAAATGGCCAGCCAGTCATCTCATCACCATTTATTGAATGGGGAGTCTTTTCCTCATTGCTTGTGTTTGCCAGGTTTGTTGAAGATCTGACGGTTGTAGGTGTGCAGTCTTATTTCTGGGTTTTCTATTCTGTTCCAGTCATCCTTGTGTTCTTTAAGAACGTTTTGGCGCTTCTTGGCCATGAATATGGTATATCTCTCAATTTTATTTTGATCTTCTCTAATAAAAATAAGTCTTCTCAAATTTTGTTAGAGCATTTCTCAGATACTTGGGATTTAAAAAATGGTATTGTAAATACCATTCTTAAAATCATTTCCTGTCTTTGCTGATGTAAAGAAATACAATTAATTTTTATAAAATTACTGACTTTATCAATTTTGGTAAAAATCCTATAGATTTTAGTTATTAATCTAGGCGTATTGAATTTTTTCTATATATAATCATATTATTAGTAATTAATGACAGCCTTGTTTTTTTGTTCCAATTCTTTGCACCATTTATTTCTTTTCCTTGTTTCTGCAGCAAAGACCTTCAGTATGTTGTTAAAGAAAATTGATTATAATAAGCATTCTTCTTTTGTTCCCATCCTCAAAGGCAAAACTTTCCACAGTTTGTCATTTAAGTATGTGGTAAGTTTGTTTATAGAAGCCTTTAATACATTAAGGACATGTTTCTGCTCCTATTTAGCTAAAAATTGTTTTTAAATCATGAAAGTATTTTAAGAAATACTTTTATTTTTTAAATTTTATTCTATTATATGTTAAATTCTGGGGTACATGTGCAGATCATGCAGGATTGTTAATGTAGGTGTCCACATGCCACGGTGGTTTGCTGCATCTATCGCCCCATCATCTACATGAGGAATTTCTGCTAATGTTATCCCTCCCCAATCCCCCCACCCCCTGCTGTCCCTCCCCTATCGCCCACCCCACAACAGGCCCCAGTGTGTGATGTTCCCTTCCCTGTATCCATGTGTTCTCATTGTTCAACACCCACTTATGAGTGAGAAACATATGGTGTTTGGTTTTCCATTCTTGTGTCAGTTTGCTGAGAATGATGGTTTCTGCTTCATCCATGTCTCTGCTAAGGACATGAACTCATCCTTTTTCATGGCTGCATAGCAGTCCATGGTGTATATGTGCCACATTTTCTTTGTCCAGTCTGTCATCGATGGGCATTTGGGTTGGTTCCAAGTCTTTGCTATTGTAAACAGTGCTGCAGTGAACATATGTGTGCATGTGTCTTTATAGAAATAGAAATACCATTTGACTCAGCAATCCCATTATTGGATAAATACCCAAAGGATTATAAGTCGTATTTTAAGAAATATTTTTATAAATCTATTGAAGATATTTTATCTTTAAATTTTTCTTCTTTAATGTGTTAACATGGTAAATGATATTGATTGACTTTCTAATATACCAACCTTGTATTTCTGGGACAAAACCCTAACATTATCATGTTATAATACTATTTTGTTTATTATTAGATTCCATTTGCTTGTATTTTCTGTGAGATTGTTACATTGGTTTACAGGAGTGAAATTGACGTGTGATTTTTCATTTTCGTACCATTCTTTTGGAGTTTGGTATCTGGATTATGTCAGTCTTATAAAACATTTGTTTTTCTCATTTTCTTTGTCTAAAATAATTTATCTAAAATTGGAATCGTTTATTTCTTAAATCTTTACATATCAAGAAGGCTGTGTGAGCCTCAGCTTTTCACTGTGAAGACGGTTTTGACACATTTGATTTAGTTATGGGACTATTCAAGCTTTTAATTTCTTGAGTCAGTTTTGCAGAGTTACAGTTTTCAATTACTTGTCAAGTGTTTAAATTTTCAGTTTTATTTACAAAAGTTAGTTCATATTCCCCCGTTAGCTGACACACGTGGGGGCTGTGATGGCGACCTTTTTGGTTCCTCATACTTGTCATTTGCATCCTTTCTGCTTTCTGTTTTTCCTGGCCACTCTCGCGGTGGGTGTGCCCGCTCTCCGTTCCTCCGGAGGTCCCTGCGCTGGTCTTTATGGAGTCTTTGTGCTCTGTGTTATGTCTCTGTTTCACTCCTGTTTCCTCACTTTGTGTCCTTCCTCCTTGACCTGCTTTCATGTTCTCCCCGCTTTCTGAATGTATGTATTTGAGGCTATACATTTTTCTGTAAGTACTATTTGGGTTGCATTTCAAAAATTTTCATCTATAGTCTTTTTGTTATTATCAAGTACAGAATATTTTAATTTCGACTGCAATTTCATGTTTGACTCATTGTTCTTACAAACTTATTTCTTATCTTTATAAGCAGAGTTGAAAAATTTCTAGTATATCTTTGTTCATTTTTCGTTGGATTACATTTTTCTCAGAGAACATACCTTTTTAACTTCAGGTCTGTGGGATGTGTTGAGACTTGTTCTGGGGTCCAAATTTAGTCCATTTACGTATATAAACATTCTGTGTGGGCTTCAAAACAGGTTGGATTCCAAATTGTTGGTCATACTATTTCATCTGTGTGATTAGGTCAAGATTCTTAATCTTGTTTTTCAGTTTCTGTCTACCACTGGGGCGCTTCTCTGTCTTTTATAACAGTTGCTGAAATGTGTCAAAATCTCTCATCGTGTTGTGAATCTGTCTATTTTTTCTTAGAATTCTGTTTATTTTTAGTATTTTATATTTTGTGACTTTAATATTAGATGCATACAAATTTAAATTGTTATCTATTCCTAGTAAATTAAGCAGTTTCTCATTATAAAGTGACTTTCTTTATCTCTACTAAAGCTTTTTGCATTAAATTCTACTTTGTTTTGTGTTAATGTAGCAAGGCCAGCTGTCTTTAATTTGTTTGGCATATCTTTTTCCATCTTTTTACTTTCAACTTCTCTGTGTATTTATTTTTATGTGTGTCTTGTAATTAGCATACATCTTGTATTAGCATGGCATCTTGTAATTCGTTTAATTTTTATCTAACTTTGATAATTTTTGACTTGAGTATTTAGTGCATATGCAATTGTAATACTGTTTATTTTTTTAGTTTAAATCTGCTGTGTTATTTTGTGCTTTTAATACGACTTACCTGTTCAATATTTTTCTACTTTCGTGCCATTTTTAAATTTTTTGTAATGCTACTTTTTTCTCCAGCAGTTTAGAAGTTACGAAAGTGGTTTCCGTTATTTTAGTAGTTACCTTAAAAGTTAAAAACCTTCTTATCAAAGTAAAAAGTCAGTTCCCTTAGGAGCATGTAACTAAATTTGCCGCCTTCTAGACTTACGCCATTTTGTCATTTGTTTTAATTCTAGTTGTTCTGAAACCCAAAGAAAACCCTAGTTATTCTTAAACCCAGCAATATCAAGGATACTATTCATACATTCCCTCTCTTTTCGGTTTATCCATATTTCTGTTCTTAATATGTCTTAAGACCTTCTATATAGAATCACTTTCCTCTGTCAGGAATTTATTTGCCTTTTGTGCTTCTGGTGCTGGTCTGTTGGGAGCTCTCAGTTCTCACTTGGCCGTCCTTCTTGGAAAATAGTGTCATTGGGTATAGAATTCCAGGCTGGCACCTGTGTTTTTTGGCTTCTGTTGTTATTTCTAAGACTTTACTTCTTTGGGTCCTTCCATCTCTTCCAGCCACTTCTCCATCCTCTCTTCGTTGCTGGCATTGGCGCTCTACATACTGTGTTGAGGCATAATGTTCCTTTTAAACAGTGCTTAGGATTTGGTGGGCGTCTTGCCTCTGTCGATTCCTTGATTCACTCTAGAAAGTCTGCCATCTTCTCTTCAGATGCTGCCCTTTCCCCGCCTGTGGCGTCCCTCACTGGGACATGAGGTCAGGGCTTGGTTGATGTCCTCACTGTGCCTTTGTTTCTCTGGCTCTTGCTGCCACACTTTCTACCTTTTTTTAATTTTTTTTTTGCTTCCACACTTCATTCTATATTGTTGTCACTGACCTGACGGATAGGTTACCAATTCTTTGTGTGTAATCAGCAGATAAACTAATAAATTTCTTAATTTTAATTATTAATATTTCTTAGTTCTGAAGATTCTGTTTGGTTTTTATCACACTGATTATTTCATTTTTAAAGTTGCCTGTTCCATGCAAACATTTTCAGATTTTTCTTTTTTTTTTTTTTTTTTTTGAGACGGAGTTTTGCTCTTGTTACCCAGGCTGGAGTGCAAATGGCGCGATCTCTGCTCACTGCAACCTCCGCCTCCTGGGTTCAGGCAATTCTCCTGTCTCAGCCTCCGGAGTAGCTGGGATTACAGGCACGTGCCACCACGCCCAGCTAACTTTTTGTATTTTTAGTAGAGACGGGGTTTCACCATGTTGACCAGGATGGTCTCGATCTCTCGACCTCGTGATCCACCCGCCTCGGCCTCCCAAAGTGCTGGGATTACAGGCTTGAGCCACCGCGCCCGGCCCAGATTTTTCTTACGCATCCATTTGTTTTATAATCTGTGTCTGGCAATATCGGATACTTTTGTCAATCTTTTTCTGTTGCATTTTGGTCTTCTGGTCCTGCACTGTCACCCATTCTCAGAGCCCCACGTGCGGCAGGGAATGAATGGCTTTTGCTTGGCACTTGTCTCTGGTCTTTCTTTGACTCAGCTCATCTTCAAAGCCGGTACTTAGTTCACTCTTCTGAAACACAACTTTATTGCAAATCTCCAATCCTCCCATACCCAGTCAGAAACATTATAATGGGATTTAGAATTTGGCTTACATCAATTTAAATGACTCTTTCTGTAATACGTTGCTGTATTTTCTGTGCCTTAGGACTCAAGACTGCATTTGTTTATCCTTACGTTTTGTGCAATGGATACAGATCAAATCGCATGCTTCCATGTTTAGGGTGTAATCTGTGCCTTTGCTCCAGCGACATGGCAAGTGTAAGCTGTGTGTCTGCGCACACCTGATGCAGTGTTTGCGCAGACATATGATGTGCCTGGTGCACCTCCACATTCTGGAGACTTCACTGAATGCTGCAGATACGCTCCTCTCGCTGAGCTCTCTCCACTGAGTGCACAGATAAACGCTCCTCTCCCCGAGCTGCCTCCAGTATAGCTCAGGCCCTTCGTTTGCCATAACCCCTCTAACTCTTGAGACCAGTGATCATTTCCTCTTATTGACTGCCTACTCCATTTCAACTCTCAGTCACCTACCTTTATGTATCATTTCTAGTCCGCGCAATGACCGTGACCCTCTACAGATGCTGTTACTGAGGCTCAGAAAGATCAAGTCTGTTGTTGGTCTAAGATGGTTTGAAAATTAGGAATCCATACAGGTAAAACAGTTACCTGAGCTTCCTTCCTACAGAGCATGGAAGGAAGTGGCTGTGGTACTTGGGAGGCTGAACTGGTGGGAGTTCATGATGATCTGGACGCAGGCACTGGAAGGAGAAGGGAGCCGGATCACTCCCGGTGTGTCGCCGCAGGGAGGTGGCTGTGCCAGTCATTGAGACGGAGAAACATCCCACAGTGAGGAAGAGTACATGTGCGTGTTTTGTTTTGTTTGGTCCATAAGGAGAGGAAATGGGAATGTTAATACCCATTGTGTATATATTTCAGGGTATTTGTGATGAACCTATGATATCTCATAGGAAATAGAATAGGTATCAGTCTGAAGCCCGAGGCTAGCTCTAAACTAGGCCTAGACATTTGAGTCTTGTCTTCACCACGGATCACATTGGATGGATTCACCCAGTGCAAATGTTCAGGTGCCAGCCCCTGCACCCCTGCTGTGTCATGAAAAATTTAACGGTGTCACAGACAGTGACAAAGGTTGGGAAAAATTCAGATCAAATGTCCTTTGCGTCCTTTCAGCTTTATGATTTATGGGAAAAGATTTTATTTTGATAAAAATTCTGCTGTAAATGAACTCTGTTTTATTTTGCTCAAATGAGAATCCAAAAATAAGTCTGACGGAGGAACGCTTGTGAATTATTTCAAGTAGATTAATTCCCTGAGGAGAATATCGTGTGTTTCTCAGACAAGTTATGGGACTGGGTTCACCTGGTCGTGATAAATGCTGCAGGTTTAATTGTAACAAATTAGAGCTTAAAGGTAGCAGGCATCGTGGTGCCTAAATAAGACTATGTGGTGTATTTTAGGAAAGTACATTTCACATTTGTTCAGAGTCCATGTTAGCTCATCAGACACTTCTGTAGCTGTAGAGCAGAAGGAACTCTTTGGACACCAAGGAGCTATCATTAAAAGACCTAACATTCCGAGATTTACGAATGCTTTCTTCCTGTAGCATGAAACAGGTTCATGGGTCTTCCTACTCCTAACACTGCTGAACACAGTATTTATTTAAGATAATTTATTTCATTTTTCGTATTACGTAATCATGTTGCCTTCTGGTTCAAGTAACTGAAATGACAGACACTTTTCCACTTAATCTGGGTCAGGGTTTTTGGTAGCAATTTCACAGTTGCTAAATTAGCAATAAAATGAGCTTAAAATGTGTCGATATAATCTGTTTCTATAATTCTTCTGAAAATGCTAGGTTTAATATATATTGAGGCGGTGACAAATTATGTTACAGTATAGTATTTTACAGTCGAGTAGAGATCCAGGTTTTAAAATTCTGTGAAATTAGAACATTCTAAAATTACACAGAGTGTAGCAGTGATAGTTACTCTGCCAACTTAGTGTTTGAAATCTGGGCATCGTAGAGATTTTTAACGTTAAAGAGCAAATTGCTGTATTAATCAAGATATACGTGACTCAACGTGCTTGTAAGCTGTCTACTCTGTATGTAGTAGTAAATGCTCCCTATGTGGTATTGTATACTCCTTATGTGGTATTATATACCCCACGTGATCGTATATGCACCCTCTGTGGCAGGATATGCGCCCTATGTAGTGCTGTACGCTCTCTATGTGGTGTATGCGCTCTGTGTGGTTTTACCTACTCCCTGTGTGGTATTATATGTGTCCTGTGTGGTATTATTGTTTTAGTTGAAGGTGAGTATATTTTACTCAGTGATCTTTCACTCGTAAACAGTAAACTTGCATTTTGCCCTGTTTCTACTTATTTTTATCATCCTGAAGATGATTTCTGGCCTTTTTCATGAGTAGGTACTGCTTTAGACAATCTTCCATGGGCACTTGTATTCATCTTACCATTGGTAATTATTATATTACATGAAATAATTGAATATTCCATGATGCGACAGCTCCACGTAAGTCTGTCACCACGGAAATGGTTTCGTGAGCCACAGGCTTCTCGTGATTGAGGCGCAGTGCCCGGAAGAGCTGTCCTGGTCCTGTGGCTTCCACCACCCTGAGCCCAGCGGCTGACCGCAAGCCCTTCAGAAATTCCCGGCTCACAGCAGAAACCCATTTGCTTTATAGTAGCTGAGGCAGGCTGACGCTTTTCAAAACAGCGTAACACAAATCTGAAAGAACACAGCACACAGACAGGAAGCCATGTTTACCAGAGAGCAGGTATCTGAGCCAAAGAATCAGAGCCACGAAAAGCTTGATGGGAAGTCACATTCCCCTTCCAGGCCCTTTCCCCCTCCTCTGTACAGGAAGGCCATCACTTCTTGGCCGTCTTGCCCCTTGCCTGCCTCCTTCCCTCGTAAGTAAGGCTAACATTTGAGCTAAGGGGCCCATGACTTCCACTTTCTTTGCCTGATTCACAGAGAATCTTTCTCCAAAGCCCAAATCAAAGAAGAGTGCAGGTAAATACGTGGTTTCTTTTCCTTCTTCAGTCCTCCTGCTCACCCTAAACTCATGCAGAGCAGCCCTGCTGTTCTGTCACCGTTTTCAGGAATGTCCTTGGTTTTTCCTGAGCCTTTTCTGCCTGTCAGACACTCCTCTGAACATTTGGCAGGCAACGGTTCGCATAGTCTTTAGCACAGCTGCTAAAGGTTTTGTCTGTAGCCCATTTGTTACTAGGACACACTGGAGGCCCAGAGGTGGGTAGCTTGCAGGTGTGGTGGCTCTGGGCTGTGCATCCACGTGGCACGTCCAGCCAGCCCTCCTCCCCAGGGAGCTACGGCGTCCTGCCCCCAGAGGCCGAGTGGGCCCTGTGTCCCGCCTGGAGTCATCTTTGCTCGGTGTTTGTGTCTTTGATTAGTTTGGATTATAAATAGCCAAAGATGGTGAGGTCCTGGTTTGAAAAGGCTGTGTAATTAATTATCAAAGACTTTGTGATTAACACATAGGATTTTTAAGATGTGGATTCTAGGGACAGATAAGTTCTTTAACTCCCACACAGGCTTCCTTCATTGACTGTGATTCGTTTTTCAAGTGTGTACTTACTAATAGTAGAACTATGTGAATTGCCATTTTGGTGGGTCAAAATTGTTTATCAGCAATTTCACTCTGGTTTAAGTGCATCCTGTCTGCTTTCTGGATAGAATTAAATTAGACACATGTGAGCCTTTTTGAGTTGCTGTATAGGAAGAACGGCACTGTGGGCACAGTCTGCCCTGAACGTGATGTGATTTGAGTGCATGTTCTGCTGGGTAGGGTTCCAGGCCTGCAAGGTTCCAGCCTTCGCTCATCCAGTGCGTCAGGCAAGGTTCTGCAGAATTGTCCCAGATCAGATGACTCGTCATATGTGCTTTAATTGCAGTCTTACTACACAGACTTAAATTAAGAAATTTGAAAAATAATTAAGAAGTCCAGTGCATAGTTAGCAGATACCATTTTATTCCTCCTGGGATGTCCCGTTTGTTCATGTGCTTTCCAGTTCAGCCACTGAAACACGGGCAGTATCCCATGGTCATTGTAAAGCAAGTGGGTGAAGCTTCAGGGCCATCTCCCATGTCGATTTGCAGGGGGACAGCGCCTGCTCCCCTTGCTCTGTGCGCACCTGTCCTGTAAGCCCTTGGTATTGGTCCCTTGTGGGCGCACGCGTGCACACTCACAGCAGTCTGTCTTTTTGTCCCATGTGGTATTAGAGACTGTCTTGAAGGACAGAAAATGAGTTATCCATTTTTCTGTCACCTGCAAACATTATCTTGGGTGTAAACATGTTTGTTGACTTAAATGTCAGTAAATTCATTTATTTTAAAGTCTAAAATCCAGTATGTATTTTCATATAAAATGAAAGATAATGCATATTGAAAAGTACGAGTCTATGGAACCAGAAGCCTGCATGTGTGGCCTGGGTCTGGATCACACTAACCACTGCAGTGTGTTTTATTTGGCAGTTTGCGTGTGAACTTGGACATGGGCAAAGCGGTGTATGGATGGATGATGATGAAAGATGAGAACATCCCTGGCACAGTCGTCCGGACCAGCACTATCCCAGAGGAGCTGGGACGCCTGGTGTATTTACTGACAGACAAAACAGGTACTGTTCACATCTGTGTTCACCTTTGACTGAACCAAATAAATGACACTCAGTAAAAAAGAGAGTCGCGTAGCATACAGCTGGATGTTTCTGTGTGTGTGCCAGAACAGATCGTCGAACCCGTGTTTGGAATTGTTCAGCCTCTGCTCTTGAAAACTGTCACAGAGCTTAATCATCCGCTAGTATACACAGTATCATAAGAATTATCAAAATGTTAAGTTCTTAGAGCTTTAAGTAACATATTTCTGTGTTTTTAATTTTCTACAATCTTGCAGAGTTTTAGAAACTGCCTTTATAACACCTCCCTAGTGGCTTATTAAGAGCAAAAATTGTATGTTTGTTTATTATAAAATGATACTTGTGAGGTACTGGAAGAAACTAACAGATATTATTAATATGGTATTTAATACTCACGTTCTCCTAAAAAGCTTTTCTACAGACTGTTTATCCCACTTTAAAGCTCTGGGACCAACATTCTGTTTGTCCTTATTTAATTTTCTTTTTTTTTTTTTTTTTTCATCAAAGAACCTTTAACCAATCCGTAACAGACTAAAGGCAAACATGTGGAATCTGGTGCTACAGACTTCCTTACAAGGAAAGCCACATCCAAGGGTTAAAATTCCTCCTTGGTTTATTGAGTCATAATTTTAGTTCTTAGTGAACTAAAAATAAAAGAACACTTATATAGCATGATAAAATATGTTGCAAACAAAATTGAACTCATCTTTTATTATTAAATAGTAAAAAAAAGTCCTCACTATAAGCAGCAAGAAGACAGAAATCTGCAAACAAGACTTATTTAAAATTTGTAAGGGAAGCTCTAGCTATTGCAGTAAGCCAATAAAGAGAAGTAAGGTATAAGGAAGAAACAAATAATTGCAGATATAGCAAAGGGGCAGGTTACAGATTAAAATAACAAAATAGGTCTCTAATCCGTAAGTGGAGAATAGACTGAAGGATAAAGCTCCCATTCAAGGGCTTACGTGCATAGAGGACGCATAGGCGGGAGGCTGAGGACTGAAGGGAGAGCGTGCGCAGGCGGCCCCCAGCTTCACAGTGGCTCAGCTTGACGATGGTCGACAGCAAGAGCATCTGCTCAGAACTGTCCTTCTCTCCATGCAGCCATTCTGTTACTCACTTCGATACAGTAGTCAATCAATTACACGAGATACTCAGTACTTATTATAAAATAAGCTTTGCGTTAGCTGATTCTACCCAGCTAACATAGGGGTTCTGACACAGTTCAGGTAAACATGGCTAGGCCATCATGTTTGGAAGGTGAGATGCATTAAATGCGTCTTGTACCGAGGTTGGGTCTGTTGGGATACAACCCCATTATAAGTTGAGGAGTCTCGGTTCTGGAAGTCATACTGCTGTCTCAAAAGTAGAAATTCAGTATTCTTTGTGTCAGCTTTCATCATGGGAATTTGTTGGTTTAGTGTAATTGGAGGTTCAGTTGTTGGATTTGTGTTTCAGTTCCATTCGACTTTGTCCTGTGAGAGGGTGAGGAACTTGACCATGAAAGCAGTGCTCATGAATCCCGATGACTCAGGGAGCAATTTGAGGGGCTTCTGGTTCAAAAAAAGGTAGATGCGAAAGTGTGTTAGGATTTTCCCTTCCCAACCTCATGAAGGCTACAGAAAAATATTTAAAGAGTAAATAAATCCTTGAGAATACACAGAAAACAAGCAGGAGTAAAATTATTAGAGGAACCAGAAATTGAGTTATTTCTGGAAAACAGCTGGAATCCGTTTGCAGTCGATAGCAGAACAAAGCAGACCAAAGCTGCCAGTGGCTGCAGAGGAGACCCCACTTGGGTGAGAAATGTCCTGCAGAACCAAGGGGTGGAGGAGCCCCAGATCGGGAGCTGACAGGTGTGTGGGGCAGCACGAGAAGCCAGGAGCTGTCTCGAGTGGTGCCTTTGAGATCAGATGACCGCCAGGATCTGCTCACGCGCTACCTGTGAGGGCTGGTTTTGCAACGTGGAGGGTCTTTTGGGGAGAAGGACTCACTGGCTCATGTGCCCTGCCCCTTACGAGGCGTTCACAGACAGCCCCTTGATTCAGAAAACAGCCCTTGGGAGGAGCAGGTTTATGGAACTGCAGAAGAAGCCCACCTCATATTACTCTGTGATCAACTGAAAGACTCACCAGCATGAAGTCAAAGTAGCAAAATATGAACAATTATACTGTTCCCAAAGAAGAGAAATTCATAGAGAAGGCAAAAGAAACTTCAAGAAAATGTTCAAGATTTTAAGAGAGTTTATTTATATGTATGAGCTTAGTATCCAAATTAAACTATACTTCTGTATATCAGCAGCAGTTAGGACGTTTAATACCAAAACACTAATTAGAATAACAACAAAAAGTATAAAATCATTAAAATTAAATGTAAACAAAAATATGTAAGACCTAAGTGGATTTATATCCTAAGGCCTAAGTTTTATTTATATAAAAACTTATGTTTTTAAAATTTGAAAGCCCTTAGGATCTAAATTGATAGGCATGCTAGCTTCATGAACAGGACATCTTAGAGTAATGAAGGTATCATTCCATCTCACATGGAAAGATCTGATGTGTTTGCAGGCCTAGGTGGAATCGGCAACTCCCGTTCACTCTGGGGGGAACTTCAGGTTAGCGCATCACTTGGTAAAACACGTTTTGGCATTATCAGTCACGTTGAATATGCACGTGTTCTACCATCCAGCTATTCCCTAAAGAAATGTTTTCACATCTACACTAGAAGATAGACATAAGAGTATTCATAGCATTATAATGGTTAACAAAAGCCAGCACTGTGTAGATATAACACAGAAAAGTATACCTAAAGTAGAATGGACCAATGAATTGTGCAGTGTTCTTATAGTTGAATACTAAATAGCAGTGACAGTAGAGTACAGATATTGACAGAAGCATGGATGGATTCAAAAATAGAATGTTCAAGAACTAAGAAAAACGTAAGAAAAAATTTAATAAGGTTTATTTATATAAAGATGAAAACCATAAAAGATGAAACCATTTAATACTTAGAGGAAAATAAAGGATGAAGCTGTAAATAAATGCAAACACTAAAAAAAAGCATGTAGACCAATATGAATCAGAAGGAAGCTGGTTTATCTACCTTGATTAATATTAAGCAAAATAAACCTTAAAATGAAAAACATTATTTAAGAAAGAGGGTCACTGCATAAAAGATTCAATTCAAAATGTTTGTGTACATAATAAAATAGCTTTAATACATAAAGCAAGAATTGATAGAGGGAGAACTTGATTATTTGCTCTCAACCAGGGAAAGAAATAAACAAATCTTTTGTTTATTGGTAAGCCAAGCAGGCAGTTCAGAAGATTTGAATAGCATAATCTCAGTGTAGATCTTATGGACATATATAGAGTTATTTATCTAACAACTAGAGAACACATGTTCTTATCAGACATGTATGAGAAAGTTACAAAGATTGGACACATACTAGGCCATGAGTCAAGTTTCAACAAATTCCCAAGAGTGGATATTCCTGATTATAATAAACAGAGATAAAAGAAGTTAATAACAAAGAAGTAAGTTTTAAATCTCTGCATTTTTAGAAATTGAAGAATATACTTCTACATAGCATAGATCCAAAAAGAATTAATACAAATTTAAAATGCCTAGAACTGAATAATAATGTAATCACTTTCTATTAAAGCCCATGGAATGCACAAAATCAAGGCTTTATAGGAACTTTGCTTCATGTTTTTAAACAGAAAAACAAGAAAGACTAAAAGTCAATAATCTTAATGGCCAACTCAAGAATAGTAACATAAAGCCAAAGAAATACAAAGAAAGAAGTTATCAACAGAAAGCTGTGACTTGATAAAAACTATCAAGGATTAATACCTCTTGTCAGACTTTTGAAAAGACAGCAAAATAAACACACTTTAAAAATTCTGATCTTTAAACAGTAAGAAAAGGTGAGCTGGGTGTGGTGGCTCACGCCTGTAATCCGAGTACTTTGGGAGGCTGAGGTGGGTGGATCACCTGAGGTTGGGCGTTCAGGACCAACCTGACCAACATGGAGAAACGCCATCTCTACTAAAAGTACAAAAATTAGCCAGACGTGGTGCCGTGTGCCTGTAATCCCAGCTGCTCAGGAGGCTGAGGCAGGAGAATCGCTTGAACCTGGGAGGCGGAATTTGGTTGGCTCATGAGGTTTAGGGGAAGAAGCCATCTCCGTAACGTAAAAGCGAAGGTGAAGCAGCAAGTGCTGATGGAGAAGCTGCAGCAAGTTCCCCAGAAGATCCGGCTGAGACCATTGATCTCAGTGTAGCCAGAACAGCCTTCTGTTGGAAGATGATGCTATCTAGGACTTCCAGGGAAGTCAAAGCCTGGCTTCAAAGGACGGACCAACTCTCTTGTTAGGGGTTAATGCAGCTCTTGAGTTTTAGTTGAAGCCAGTGCCCATGTGCCATTCTGAAAATCCTAGGGCCCTTAAGAATGATGCTAAATCTACTCTGCCTGTGCTCGGTGAGTGGAGCAGCAAACCCTGGATGGCAGCACATTTGTTTACATCGTGGTTGACCAAACATTTTAAGCTCACGGTTGCGACCTACCACTCAGAAAAAAAGATTCTTTTCAAAATATTAGTGCTCATTGACAAAGCTCTGATGCACACCGATTGAGAAACCTCATTCACCGAAAAGCTCCGATGCAGATGTACAAGGAGATTGGCATTGTTTCCATGCCTTCTGGCACAGCATCCATTCTGTAGCCCAGGGATTTAGGATAATTTTGACTTTCAAGTCTTATTATTTAAGAAATATACTTCATAAGACCATAGCTGCCATGGATAGTGATTCCTCTGATGGATCTGGGCAAATCCAATTGAAAACTTTCTGGAAAGGATTCACGATTCCAGATACCATTAAGAACATAAGTGGTTCATGAGAGGGGGCCAACATTTATACAGGTTTGGAAGAAATTGATTCCTATTCTCATGGATGACTGAAGGTTTCAAGACTGCAGGGGAGGAAGGAGCTGCAGTGGGTGGAAATGGCGAGGGAACTAGGAGTGGAGCCTAAAGCTGACGAATTGCAGCAACCTCAGGATGAAACGTGAATGGATGAGGAGTTGCTTCCTGTGGATGAGCAAAGAAAGTAATTTCTTCAAGTGGTATTCGCTCTTGGAGAAGATGCTACAAACATTGTTAAAGTGACACCCAAGGATTTAGAAGATTCCATAAGCTAAGTTGATAAAGCAGTGACAGGGTCTGAGAGTATTGACTCCAGGTTCTAATGAAGTTTTGTGAGTGAAATGCTATCCAACAACATTGCGTGCTACAGAGAAATCTTTTGTGAAAGGAAGAGTCAGTTCATGTGGCAAACTTCATTCATTGTCTTTTTTTTTTTTTTTTTTTTTTTTTTTGAGACAGATCTCACTCTGTCGCCAGGCTGGAGTGCAGTGCCGCGATCTCAGCTCACTGCAACCTCTTCCTCCCAGGTTCAAGCGATTCACCTGCCTCAACCTCCCAAGTACCTGGGACCACAGGCGCGTGCCACCATGCCTGGCTAATTTTTGTGTTTTTAGTAGAGACAAGGCTTCACTCTGTTAGCCAGGATGGTCTGGATCTCCTGACCTCATGATCCACCCACCCCTGCCTCCCGACATACTGGGATTACAGGTGTGAGTGAGACATCATGCCCGGCCCATTGTTGTCTTATTTAAGGAACTGCCACAGCCACTCCAGACTTCAGCAGCCACCACCCTAATCAGTCAGCAGCCATCAGCATTAAGGCGAGATCCTCTGCTAGCAAAAAGATTAAAAGTTGCTGAAGGCTCAAATGATTGACTGTTAGCATGTTTTAAAAATATTTTTAAATTAAGTTATGTACATACATTGTTTTTTTTTTGTACATGGTTTTTTAGACATACTGCTAATTGCGCACATAATAGACTAAGTATAGTTATAAACATCACTTTTCTATGAACTGAGAAACCCAAAATTTCATGTGGCCCACTTGATTGTGATACTCACTTTATTGCCCTGGTCTGGAACCAAGCCCTTCCACCGTCTCTTGAGTTGTGCCTGTAGTTTCCTATGTATCCTCAGATGGAAAGGGCTTTGGAATCAGATCTGGGATTGAATCCTGGTGTTCCCTAACTGTGTGTGATGTTAGGCAAATCTTTTAACCCTTCTGAGCAAAAGAAATGTGTTGTCAGTCACTGAAGTTTTGTGATGGTTTATTGCACAGCTCTAGACAACAGGGGTATCCAAGCCAACAGAGAAATACAAATCACTCTCAGATCTGAAAACAGCTGCGTATGCCCCCTTGCCTTTGTGAGACCTTTAGTACCTTGGTGAAACCAGTGCATGTGTTTGCTGCTAATTGGTTGTTTTATTCAGGAACTTAAATAATGAATATCTTTCTATTTTGTGTTCCATATTTTCATTCTGCTCTTTTGCTCTGCCCTTCAGTGTGTGATTCAGAAGTCAGACAGCATTTTGCAGTCACCTTGGGGGCCTCAGTCACAGCAGAGGTTGTAACTGTGGATGGTTGTTTGATGTTATAAAGCATTCTGGTTCTCGGTATCAGAGGAGGCGTGTTGAGGCATAAGGCAGTTTGCAGCTGTCTTCTATGTGCCTTGAGTTTCAGCTGAAGTTGTCTAAGGAGCCTTCTGTTACTGACATGATTGTAAGGTGGTCCTTCACGTGATGGCAAACTGGGTCTGTGCTTCATCAATAAGCTTTTGGACAAGAAGCGCCTATCACAGTGGTTCTCTCATTTGCCACAGCAGAATAGAAAATGAAGTATCCCAATAATTACATTACAGTTTCCTTCTTGTGGACAAGAAAGCAATGTGGTATAATTAGGTTTGATTGGAGTGCACATTTCCGGTAAGATCTGAAATTAATGATGTTGCTATAGTGACACATCTGCGGCCACCAGCGCGTGAAACATAAAGCAATTCATTCGACAGGCGTAGACATCTGTGAACTGCAAGGATGCGGAGCATATTGACACTGACCAGAAACACTCCATGCCGGCTGATAAATGAACAAATGATGCTGAAACAGGAGGACAGATAATTTGTACTTAATCTGCTGGGAGAACTTTAATCTCCTCATTGGTTGCATTTGACAATGCCATTGTTTAAAGAACAATGCTGCAGAGAACTCATAAATTTTAAAACTTAACTCAGGGTGCAGCCTATTAAAGCAATACATTAATTCTTTTGTTAGGGAGGTTTTATCTTCATGTAGAACAAAGCCGTTACTAAAAACACCCACTAAAACAACAGGTTTTTTAGGACTCACATTTTAATTATAGCATCCATTACCCAAAATGCCATGTTGTTCAGAACTGAATCACATGTGAGTTTCACAAGACGGCATCGTCATGAAGGGAAGCTGTTTCCCAGTTTGTCAGGGTAGGCAAGCATGACGTGTGTGCTGGTTAGTGCACACGAGGCAAGCGAATCTCACAGGTCGGACTCAGAACCATTCTCTAACATTCTTTAAACCAGAGGGCCACCACAGCCTCCTACGCATGATGCCAAGAACCGGGTGTTCGTCACGACGAACCTAGGTAGCCTTACTGGCACAGTATTTACTCAAGTGTGTCCTTGGATATGAGCACTGTAATTAACATTTTGGTGGTGTTTGGGCCAGTCGAGATATTTAACACATGCAGATGCTTAACAGATGCGTACAGTACTGAGAATCATCATGTTTAGAGAAAGCCTGATTTGCAGAGACTATATTTGACTTTGAATATAATATTTGACTTCACTTTCAACAGTGTCATTGACTTTGAATATATTTGACTTTGCTTTAAAACATGTCATATATTTTCAAAAGTCAAAGCATACTTTAAAGACTGATAAATTAGTCTTAGCACTTAAGTTTTGTTTCCATTCCTTGTAAGGTCTAAGTAAGTTTGTGTTTCGATGCCTCCGTTGATTATGCTTGCATATTACTTTGTTTAACTAGAATCTTGACGAAAAAGTGTATTGCTCTTGGTGTAAGACATACGTCAATATTACCTTTTTATACATGAAAGTCACTGGCTCACTTCTGTAGGATGATGTGCTGGAGTTTAGGTCTGAGGCCAAATCACCATCCAGGAAGATCCGGTCCAAAACCTCCGCAGCTGCGACTCAAACCCTGTCTCCTCAGCTCAGCCATGAAGCACATCTGTTGCTGCTCTGATAATGATGCCTGCAGGACTTTTTCCCTAGAAATTAATTTCCTCTTTGCCTGCTTTGCTCATTATAGTCCCCAAAAAACTCTCTTTTGTTAAAGAGTTACCGCTTTTTTTTTTTTTTAAAGAAATCCCAAACCTTTTGTCAAAAGACATTTTCTGTCTGCCTAACTGCATACCGTCACCAAGTCTGCCGTGACTCTCTGATGCGATGGCAGTCTCACTCCGTGACTGCTTTAGCTCCTCCCTTTTTCAGAGTTTCCAATTTGAGGCCATATTAATTTCTGTTGTATCAAAATGGCAGAAGTTGTAGAAATCATCAGTGTTTGAAATCATGGAGAGCATTTGAGGTAAGATTTGAAAAGGAATTTTGTATTATAGACTCTTTCAATACTGATTTAATTCTGCTACGTTATCTGCTACTATACAAGAGGTGAAGGAAAGTTTGAGATTAATAAGTTATGAAATTAAAACAATCACTGATTTAAAAAATATTTTCACGATTCTTCTTTATATGTGAAGAAAGTACATGTGCCACTGACCTGAAGGAGCATCTGCATAAGCACTGCAGCTCCGTGAACCCAATGAGATGTATTCACATGGACAAAATAACAAACACAAATACTTTATCATTTCATGTGATGGGAGATGTTAGTCATTTATTTGAATATATTAGTTTTAAGCTGCTTATAACACGATTAGCAACTGAAACATTTTAGAAGACGCAGAGCTAGTACTATCACACATTTGTTTAATTTAAATGACTAACTGTCAGGATACATTACTGTCTTAGCATTTGGCATATCTGTGATTTCAGTTCTCACCACAACCTAACTTGGCACTCCCCATCCTTCCCCTTCCACTGCCCATGGCCCCAGGCAGCCCCTGATAACTTGCCTGTCCTGGGCGTTCCGCGTGCATGAGTCAGACGTATGCTGTCTTTTCGGCCTCCTTCACCAGCATGCTTTTACTGGGTCATCTATATTGTAGCGTGTATCACTGCCTCATTTCTGTCTGTTGCCAAATAATATTCTGTTATGTGGATACACCACACTTTATCCGTTCTCAAGGTGATGGACGTGGGCCGTTTCCACTTTTTGCCTATCATGACCAGTGCTGCGAGCATTCAGGGTTCCAGCCGATGCAGTTAGGCAAGAGCAAGACGGCAGCATCCACATTGTAAAGGAGACAAAACGCTCTCGCTGTCTGTGTGACGTCACACCTGCCGGACATCCTGAGGAGTCATCTAGCCCTCTGTTCACAAAGGGGCTCGGTAAGATTGGAGAACGCAAGGTCGACACACAAGAATGATGCTGTGCTTTTGTATGTGAGCAACGGACCATCCGGAAATAGAGCTAAGAAAACAGTTGCATTAAATGCATCAAAAACTATTTCATTGTGTTAAGATGACAACAGTTCTAGTCTCTCTGATCTCTAGGTTCTATGTAATACCTATTAAAATCCCAGCTACCTTTGCTTAAATTGGCAAGCTGATTCTGAAATTCACATACAGATACTAGGCCTTCAGAATGGCGAAAACAACCTTGAAAAACCAAGTTAGAGGACTTACAATTCCTGATTCCTTCTGGAAAAAAAAAAAAAAAAGATACATGCATTGGTGGACTGTGGGCTGTGGAGGAGGGTGTGCAAAGGGTGTGAGGCTGGGGTTTGGTCCGGTCCGGTCCGGTCTGGTTTTTGAAACAAGGTCTTACTTTGCCACCCAGGCTGGGGTGCGGTGACACAGTCATGGGTCACTGAAGCCTTGACCTCCTGGGCTCAAGTGATCCTCACGCCTCAGCACCCAGAATGCTGGGATTATGGGCATGAGCCGTTGCACCTGGCAGCAGCTCCTGATTTCAAAACCTAATACAGAACTGTAGTAATCAAGACAGTGCGTTGTATGCTATGGGCATAAGGACGGATACCTAGGTCGATGGACTAGACGGGAGAGGCCAAAAATAAATCCTAACACTTGTAGTCATTGGATTTTCAACAAGGATGCCAAGGTAATTCTATGGAGAAAGAATAGTCTTTTCAACAAATGGTGCTGAGTAACTAGATATCCACAGGCAAAAAATGAAGTTGGATAGTTACTTGTACACAAAAGTTAACTCCATGGATCATAGACCCAAATGCAAGTGCTAAAATGATAGTGTCTTTAAATCACTCAGCTTTGAGAAGATATTCTGAATTTGTTGTACAGTTTGAATGGTTGCCCTCTAAGAGGCAAATGGATCATGAGGGACCCTCGCTCATGAATGAATGAGTATACGCATGGGTTACCATGGAGTGTTAGTTATCACAAGAGTGGGTCTGTTGTAAAAGCCAGTTTGGCTCTCATGAGCCTGCTCCTGTCATGGCGGAGGGGGTGGTGGGGGTTGGCAGTGCCTCTGGACTCTGTGAGTCCCCACCAGCAGGGCGGCCCTCAGCAGATGCAGCACCTCTCCCAGCCTCCAGAGCTGCAAGAAATAAATTCCTTTTTTAAATTAGTTGCCCAGTTTCAGGTGTCTGTTTACGGCAACAGAAAATGGGCTAAGGCATTTCTCCATTTCATTCTCCCTGGCTCCAGTTAAGCAACTCAATAAGACTTTTGGATGACCAGCGAGATACAAAGCTTTATAAACGTAATTCAAAAGGAGAATTAGTTCAAACCTAAGTTTCAGTTATCTTTTAAATCATTTTCTACTAAATGCATGAATGCACAGATATACTCAGTATTTTAGCATCGCCTTATATGTTTCTGTGACAGCTGTCCGGTCTCCAGTGTTTTCACGGGGTCTTTGTGTACATGCAGTTACTCTCAGTTTTCCCAGGCAGCAGTAAGAAGCAGAGTATAATAGCATGACTGAAGCTGGAATCTCAGAACTTGAAATGCTGCCACCAAGTTGAAAAAAGACCTCTAACCTAAAGCACTGGATTAAAATAGTGGTTTAAAATCCCAGATTTACTGTCTAGAAAGAGTCTGTGAATGGAGTGATTACAAATGATGTCACTTTGTTTTTGGAAAACATCTGTTGTCCATGTGGATTTATTGCATTTAGAAATGCCAGAGTTTTCTTCTCCAGGAAAAGATGCCCCAGAGTCAATGATCTGTGCCTCAGATATATGCCACTTTCAACTCATGATGAATTTGTGGGTCTAGGAATCGATTGCGGGTGGCTGTTTACATCAGAGGAGGTGGCAACCAGACACCCTCTTCCTGATGGAAAGGCACTCCCTGCGCTGGAGCAGCCTACACGGAACCTCGCCTCGCCAGCTTTGTCCAGCTGTGGCTCACAGGAAGCACAAGGCCCGCAGGCACAGGAGAAAGGGCCAGTGGCCAAGGGCAGATTGCGGACACGGAAACCGCCAGTCCAGGTTCTTTTAGAAATCAATTTCAAGGAAGAAAGAGATGGAGGAAAAAGCTGTAGAGTAAAAGAGGCTCAGGAGACCTTTCACGGATCCATACTGCGGACAAGCAGTGTAAAACGTTACAACACACGAGACCCCTGGAAATTAGAACCCCGGCTTCTGTTTGACATGGAGGAATTACTCTGGCTTTCTGGTGTGATAATATTGGGGTTCTGTTTAAAGTGTCTCTCTTTCACAAATGATACTGACATGCCCATGGCTGAAATGATATGGCTCAGATTCGTTTCAGCAGCACCAACAGAGGGAGTGAAGTGGGGGCTCAGATGAAAGAGCTGCCCAGGCCCATGTTGCCAGAAAGGAGCAGTGGGCACAGGGCTTTCAGGAGACTGTCTCCTTGAGGTGATGTAACACTTCCTTTAAAAGAGATAGAAGGGGTGAAAAGAACGTACGTTCCTGGATTTAAATTCCTCGCATTTCATACCTCTCAGATTCACATACAGGAATGACATTTTCTGTATGTTTTGTTTTAGTCCAGCTATAGGCGTATGTGTGTGCGTCAGTGCGTGCGAGCACACACTACGCAGACACACACAGCCAAGGTTGATGCCCAGCATACAATGAGGGGTTTCTAGTGTGTATTGCACATGTTGAAATGGTGTTATTATCAGGAAGGTGGAAAATGTGACCAGTAGATACCCCAAACCAACATTTGACTGTTTCCGTCAACTGCCCGACTGTCAGAAATACATTGGTCTAACAAAGTGGAATTGACACATAATTATGTTTACAACCATCTTACTCACTGATTCCTGGAAGAGGCAGCAGTCAGGATGCGTGGTGAGAGGGCAGAGTGAAGGAGCTTCGGGAGGCGTGCGCTCCGTGTCTGAGTGGGATTGAGAGAACTGGGAACATTTGGTAGGTGGTTGAATACGGAAAGTGAGGAAAGGGTGGTGGCTGCTGAAGGGCAGCTCCTGTTCATTTAGGACCGACTGCGTCAGGCCTGTCACCTGGGTGCCCTCTCGTCATCTCCGGGCCACCCTGCAGTGCTTGCACAGTGAGGAGGCTGAGTGGGAGGTCTTGCCCTTCTCAATTAAGGTGACCATGGGGAGAGGCCAGAGGGGCCATTCAGTCCCTTTGCAGATGTCTCACCAGGTGTTGAGGGACAGAGAGGTGCAGGCTGCCGAGAGAGAGGCGAGGCTGGGCTGTGGGTTGCATGTGGGTTGCGGTGAGGGCGCTGAGACCTGAGCCAGGGACTGTGGGGGTGTGGACAGCAGCACCTCACCCCAGTGGAGCCTCTGCATTCACAGCTGCCTCCACACCCAGGCCTGTCACAGCCGCCCGACAGACACACCCAGCGAGGATTAGGTGGAAAATGAAATACTCTTGCTTTATTTACGGTTCTTCGCGTACTTGCATAAAGACATTTAAAACCCTAAGGAAATAATTGTTCATTCTTGGTAGGAGCTATGCATGTGTTCATTGTAATATTATTTTAACTTTACATATGAAAATTGTTCATAATTTAAAAGTTGAGTTAAAAGAAGTGGCATTAATCAAAGTCCCGTTTACAATCTGCATAGGATTTATGCCTCTTTGCCATTCCCTACCCTAAATTATCACGCTTCACACTCAGTCTGTGTCAGAGAAAAAAGTCTAAGGGAAATGCTTTAGTTACCTCAATCTGATAAGTAATGTATTTTTAATTTAGCGTATTTGTTAAATAATTTTTCAGAGAGCTGCTGACTTGGGCACACATAATAGAGGTGAACTTTGTACCTATCCTAATATGAATTAATGTAAAGTTTCGTTATCTTTTAACTGTTGGCAATGTTAGAACTATCATTTTTCATCTCACATTTTTGCTGTTTAAAGCACTCATAGGCCCACGGTGTGGTGGGTCACGCTGTCATCCTGGCACTTTGGGAGGCCAAGGCACGTGGATCACCTGAGGTCAGGAGTTCCAGACCAGCCTGGCCAACATGGTGAAATCCCATCTGTACTAAAAACGCAACAATTAGCCAGGTGTGGTGGCACGTGTCTGTAATCCCGGCTACTCGGGAGGCTCAGGCAGGAGAATCCCTTGAACTCAGGAGGCGGAGTTTGAAGTGAGCTGAGATCATGCCACTGCATTCCAGCCTGGGCCACAGAGCAAGACTCCATGTCAAAAAAAAAAACACACACACAAAAAAACAAAAGCAAAAAATACATATAAAGCACTTGTAGAACTTCATTTTATTATTTAGAGACTGAATCGTTGCTAATTGCACTATTTAATATGGCCTAGTATTTTAAGTTAATTCTGCTTATTTAACAAGGGTGGCGTAACAAAACAAAAAGGTTTAAATTACTTCTCATGTTCTGATGATTTTGTTTTTACTTAGATTTCTGAAACTTGGAGACATTTTTTTCAAGGTATACAGAACACAGCCATTTAAAGGTGTTTCATAAAACACTGTGGAAGGCAAAATCTATAAAACTGACAAGCATCTCAGGTAGATAGCTGCTGTTTGGAATTTCTAAAACTTTATTATATCTACTTTTTAAAGAGCATTTATTGAAACACTCTCTAAAATAGTAATTGTAAGCTATGTTTTCCTTCTGTTTTAAAGTAAGCATTATGTCCTGGTGGAAGGCTTATTGTGTGTGTTCTGACCTTCACTGATGTCTTGGGATTAACTCTGTGCTCTAATCCTCACGCACTCAGCAGGCGCCATAGACATGAAACAGTCTGGGTTGTATTCCTGGACCACGTGTGCCATGGAACATAAACATGAGTTCATATTTTTATGGGTGTTTTGCAACCATGTGTAAAGTTCCACTTTTCTTGCAACCCATTGGCTATGTCATTGTTCATACTCAGATTGATAAGGTCATGAGTATCCATGGATAACCTTTCTTGGATGTGCTGTGGAATAAGTGCAGAACCCCCCTCCTCCCCGCCGGGACAAGGCGAAGGCACCCGCATTGCAGCACATCGCGTACCTATCCAGAGGGCATTCAAGCTTCCCTGTGCTACTTTGCTTCTGTGTGACCAAATCAGTAAAACTGTGAGCGTATGTCACGTGTGTTTTAGGTTCAGTGGGATATCTTTGTCACTGAATCCATGGCCCTACGTTTTGGCAGTCCTCCTGAGGAAGCACTGGGGTACTTCGTGCTCAGTCCAGTGAGGAGCAGGCGTTGAGGAAGCACATTCAGATAGCCCAGTGTTTGGAAACTCAGCTAAAGAAAAGCCATCCTCCCCTTCACAGACCTCCTGTCTGTCATTCCAAGGGATGCACATACATACTAAGGGTTACACACATCTGGAATAGTGTTTCTGTTCAGCTAAAAACACCTAACTTTTTGAAATAAGTTTTTTAAAAAAATTGATGGACACCCTAATTGGGGCTAGTTGATGTCTTTCTCAGGCAATGTAAAGGTGGTTACTCAGTTTTCTAGTTTTATGCCTGACTCTTTCTGAACAGGCAGAAGTTGTATTTGCTCCCAATAACAGATCTGAGCTGAAAGGCAACCACTGGACTTTCCTTATGTAACTAGAGCCCTTCCCATTATTACACATTATTAGGGGCTGGGTGCACAGTGGCTCACACCTCTAATCCCAGCACTTTAGGAGACTAAGAGAGAAGGATTGCTTGAGCCCAGGCTGGGTAATGTAAGCAGACCATGCCTCTGCAGAAACCAGAAAATCAGCTAGGTGTGCTATTGTGTCCTGTAGTCCCAGCCACTTGGGAGGCTGAGGGAGGAGGATCACTTGAGCCTGGGACGTGGAGGCTGCAGTGAGCTGTGTTAACGCCACTGCACTCCAGCCTGGGAAACAAAGTGAGACCTAGGCTCCACAAAAAACCAAAACACCAAAAATGTTAAAAAGGCACCTTGACATGCTTGCTAGGAAGAAAATACCTTGTTCTTCCTATTAAAATGAAAATAGCAGCAAGTAACAATCTTAACGCTACTTTGCATTACAGAATGGGATGTCCCAGTGGCTTCAGCATAGTGAGGAAGAGCATTGCCCGTGGGTGTGCAGCATGGCCGTAGGAAAGCTGGGCCTTCCCGTGGGCCTCCTGCATTAACGTGTTTGCTGTTGTCCCCTTTATCCTAGGAACCCTCACCCAGAATGAGATGGTATTTAAGCGGCTCCACCTGGGCACCGTGTCCTATGGAGTGGACACCATGGATGAGATCCAGAGCCACGTCAGGGACTCCTACTCACAGGCAAGTGGGTTCCTCCTGTGGGGGGTCTGCTTCCACACACACCCCTTGCCGTGCGTCCAGCCGAGCCTCATGTGTTCCCATCTGGAGATTAGCACACTTCTTGATGAAATTATCATCCTGCTACTTCAGTCATCTGTTCGAATATACGAATCAGGAGTGGAGTCCAGGAGGCTTTTTATATTTACAGTAATTTGTTTCAAACTTGATTTTCACAGAGACTAGACTAAATGACACCCCACTTTGCAGCGTTTCTACTCTTGACAACTCCAGAGTAGCATTCAGTGGCCGGCATTGTATTCAGTCTTTAGGAAACCTTTGCTTTCTTCTGTCCTTGCTAACAGTCACTGTCGGTGTGCTGTCAAATGGAAGAAGTCCCATATGTGTGTCTGTTAAGCATGTGGAATGTTTATCCATACACGTAAGCAAACAGACACACATTTAGATGCAGAATATTTGTAACCTAGGATATTTATTAATAGAAGGAAAATCTTAAAAGGAGAAGGGATACAGTTTCTCCCAGGAATCTGCTTCTACACTGAAATAGTACCAGATGAGATCTGCTTTTTAAAAAAAAAATATGAATGTGAGTTTAATAGCTTCAAATAAGTCATTAACGTTATTAGGGAAAAACATGAAAAACAGAAAAGATGAAGCATCATTATATAAACACAATAAATATTTATTGTGCTTCTACCTAAGAGTACTTTAAAAAATCATTTTCACTGAAAGCTGCTGTGAGCTGAACAGACAGCACCTCTTCTGTGAAATTGCTGTGATTCTCTGTTGGTATTCTGGGTTATTGCTAAGATGATGGGAATCTAGTAGGTCCACTGCCCTGCAGCACAGATCTTTTATAACCTGATTCTGTTTCCCCACTGGAGGCATTTGGTGATCAAGAGCATGATCTTTCATGGAATTTATGTGAAATTAAATTGTACAAGCATCAGTAAACATCACATAGTTTGGAAGGAGGAGCCCGCTGAGTTTGCTGTCTTGCAGCAGCGTGAGCAGGCGCAGATGGGCTGGGTGCTCACTGAAAGGCATCACCAGCTAAGCAGAAAGTTAAACCCTTCATTAGGCAGCACTGTCATTTGACGGGCAGGAGATTCACAGTTCACTGGATCTGTGCACCCAGTCCAAACGCAAAAGCCTCGGTTTCCAAGGATTGTCATGAGTTACTCCGAAGTTAAGTGAAGAAACATTTAACAGTCCTGTTGGGGTCAAGGAGAGTGTCCTGTGACACCCTCCACCACGTAGGAGGTGAATAATAAAAGGTCATTGCTTCAGTGGTGCCGTTGAAATCTCTCAAACACGGCTGAGTGAGGAGAGCCGAGCATACACATGAGTTGCTTAAGGAGAACAGGGTTCTCAGATATGACATGGGGTCATTTTCCTCTGAATGCGACTTAGGATTGTATTTGGTTGTTATTATCTATAAAACTAGACTGTCTAAGTTTGGAGACTACTGAAAATCAGGAATAATTTATGCTATTAAGGGAAGATTCTTAAAAATTTTGTCCGGCTTTTAGCTTTATACCATTTTATGTAGAACATTGTTGAAAGAAAGCTGGAAGCAGTGCTGAGTGTACCATTGCAGTGCTGAGTGTACCATTGCAGTGCTGAGTGTACCATTGCAGTGCTGAGTGTACCATTGCAGTGGAGAGTGTACCATTGCAGTGGAGAGTGTACCATTGCAGTGCTGAGTGTACCATTGCAGTGGAGAGTGCATCATTTCGCTTTGTTCTTTCACTCTGCTTTGGAAGTCAAGAATAAATAGGAGTTAAGGACATAGCAAATCAATGCCATTGAAGTGAATGTAGTAAAAATACATTGTCAGATTTTTAAGTAATATTTTTATAGTGAATATTTTGGTATATTTTGACAATCTGGATGTATCAAAGCACTTCACAGTACTAGGGTTAAAAAATAATCAGTGATGTATAGGGGATAATCAGAATCAAATCAAGCTACTTATTTGTAGCTACTTTGCTTATAAAAATCATATATGCGAATAATTTCATGTTAACTAGATAGTTCTCTTTGCTCTATATTCAATTATGTGATGTTTCCTCTTCTAAAGATGCATTCTCAAGCTGGTGGAAACAATGCCGGTTCAACTCCACCAAGAAAAGCCCAGTCTTCAGCTCCCAAAGTCAGGAAAAGTGTCAGTAGTCGAATCCATGAAGCCGTGAAAGCCATAGTGCTGTGCCACAACGTGACCCCTGTGTATGAGTCTCGAGCTGGCGTTTCTGGGGAGACGGAATTTGCAGAGGCTGACCAAGACTTCAGTGACGAGAACCGCACCTACCAGGCTTCCAGCCCCGATGAGGTCAGTCAAAGCGCAAAACCGTGAGAGCTTGTGCGTTCCATTTGGGCTCCAGAGTCATGAGGATTCGTTCTTCCTGGGGTGGGGGATGTAGAGGCGCACTTTACCGTAGCTTCACTGTGTGTTTCAGCTGTAGCTTGAGAACTGCCCGACTCTTCCCAGCACGCAGCCTCTGGCGTCCCCTGGGCCTTGCAGATGCTGATGTGCAGCCGCCACGTCCCTGCACGTCTCAGAACACCCAGGGCTGCTCACAGGGAACAGCATGAGAAATAGTGGCCACGTTTACTGATTACATAAACTAACTTGTGTCAAAGCCCCACTTTACAAAGCTTTTGGAATTTGGGACTCTTATTCTGGCTACGTTATCCAGTTTTTCCCATGTCCCAATTGAGTCATCAGGTTTCCATACTAAGTTTCCACAGATCTTGCTCGACTTGCGATACGGTGCATCTATTTCCAAAGAAAATTGGGATGTAAATAATTTCCAAAACCTACAGAAATGGTAAGATCTTAAACGTGGTAAATTAGTTATTTCTAACTTTACATCATTCTTTGATTTTTAGATCAGTAAAATTCATTAAATTTGTTTAATTACTGTCTTAGTATTTTTATATACAGCCTTATATAAACTTTGTCCCTTCAAGGTTCTTGAGGCAGTTCCGTAATCAAGCGAGCCATGGAAGCAGTATAAGCAAGCTAGTGTCGTCAAATACTTTGTAAAACTGTGTCAGAAACAGAAACATTTGGGCAGGGGTCAGGAAAGGACCTTCAGTGAAAAGAAAAAGAAAAAAAAACAGACCTAATATTTTAAAGAGAGGAGTCTGGTGGTTCTGATTGATAAGTTTATTACAGAAGAGCGCCATCTTCCCCCTATCAGAATAGAATCTCAGCCCAGAGACAAGATGCAACTTCACACCCACCAGGATAGCAGGAATCAAAAGACCATAGCAAGTGCTGGAGAGGATGCAGAGGAATTGGAACCTGCATGCACTGTGGTAGAATTGCAACGGGTGCAGCCACTTTAGAAAACAGTCTCGACATCTCCTGAAACAAACACGGACTTACGGTACGCCCCGCAGTTCCGCTTCTCGGAGTAACACGGACTTACCGTAGGCCCCGCAGTTCCGCTCCTTGGAGTATACCCAAGAGACGTGAGAACAAAGACCCATATGGTAATGTTCACAGCAATGTTAGAGCCGGGAAGTAGAGGCAAGGCAAATGTCTATCAGCTGTCAATCAATCAATAAAATGTCTGTCCATCCACACGGAGCATCATCCAGTCACAGACGGCAGGAAGGAGCCGTGTCTGTGACAGCGTCAAAGCACTTTTGAAACCTTGTGCTCAGTGGAAGAAGGCAGCTGCAGAAGGAAACGTGCATGCATGTGTGATTCCATTTCCATGATACGTCCAGAGCAGACATTCGTGTGGAGACAGAGAGCAGAGCAGCAGGTGCCAGGGGCTGAGGAGTGAGTGCCAGCAGGTCAGAGGTCAGGGGCTGAGGAGTGAGTGCCAGCAGGTCAGAGGTCAGGGGCTGAGGAGTGAGTGCCAGCAGGTCAGAGGTCAGGGGCCGAGGAGTGAGGGCTAGCAGGGAGAAGGTCAGGGGTGGGGAGTCATCCTTAGCAGGTAGAAGGTTTTTTTTAAGGGAATGAAAGTGTTTTAAAATAGATTTATTGTGTTGGTTACACAATTCTGTGAATATGCTAAAATGAATTAAATTGTGCAGTTTTAATGGGAGAATTGTATAAAGCTATTTGAGTGTAGGTTCTATGTCTATTAAATGAGTAGAAAATTCAGATTCATGACAAAGACAAGGTAAATTCATAGGTTAAAAAACTAAAATGCCTATCTTAGAACGTGTCAGGATACGAGTTCCATTTCTGGATGTATGGGTATGAAAGCTACGAAATTCTAATTCCACAGACAGTGGCAATATGAGCCTAAAAGCCCACTGTTGCTGACCAGCAGGTTGGCTAGACAGACAGGGACGCATTTGGCAAAGAGGGCGGGAAGAAGGGTTATGAGGCATGAGAGAGCCGCTTTCTCTGGTGACGGTATGTCTTGCAGCAGAGACCAAGCCCATGCTGTGAAGTGTGAGAACAGAGACAGCAGCCGCCGTGACGAAGCAGCAGCGCTGGCGTGAGTGCGTCTGAGAGTGCACAGTACAGCGCCTGCAGCGTGGGGAAGGGCATCGCCATTAGCTTAGAAGTCGGAATGTGCAACCATGAGTTTAGAATGTTTGGAAAATTGCCTTATGAGTAATAATTAGAACTAATTTGTAACCCAAAGAAGACAGAACAGAGTAAATAAATGTGTTGATAGTTGAGGAGGAGCTGTGCTGTCTGCAGAGCTGACCAAGGGTGGCAAGCGACTTTCACTTTCAAATTGCCTAAAAGCAGGAGTAGGCTCCTAGAAGCAGAAGAATTCTACCACCTTATGGCTCAGGAACAACCAGTAATGTCATTCATCTTTTTTCCATGAAAGTTGGCTGTGACCGTGTCCTGACATGGCACAAGCTTCCAGATCATGGGACTAGGTCTCATGTCCTGAAGCCACTTCTCATGTCTACGTGATATACAGACAAGTTTAAAAACCACTTGCTTTTGTGTAAATCTTTCCTTCCCCAGGAAAGTGCTTCCCGTATCTGATGCCTACAGACATCATCGGCCGTGTAGAGACACGGAGCCGAGCAGCAGGTGCCAGGGGCTGAGGAGTGAGTGCTGGCAGGTCAAAGGTCAGGGGCCGAGGAGTAAGGGATGATGGCTGTAGGCATCAGACAGAGTGAGACTCAGTCTAAAAAAAAAAAGAAAAAAAGAAATTCTGGGCTGTGGCTGGAGATTTCTCCATTTTTGAAAGTCTAAGAGGTTTTTAAACCATTGCATCTTACTTACAAATCTCTCCTTTTGACTGACTTTGAGGACTTGAGGCAAAGGCTAAAATTTGATGAACTAGGGTGAATGTGAGGGTGTGAGGTCCGCATTCACCAGTGTTTTAAGTTTTTTGCACACTGTGTGAGGTGGTGGCTCTCAGTGGGCTCAGCTGAGCTTGTCCAGGGGACAGATGTGAGCATGCCCTGACACAGTGACCTCAGGAAGAAGAGACCCTAACGGCACCAGCAGATTTCTGGTATTGGACACGGTGTAAGCCACTGCTAGACCTTTAAAACAAGCTTACTTTTTTGAAGCTTTAGTTAAATAGGCAATTTTCTTTTTGTTGTTCAGTCAAAATACTATCTTACTCAACGAAAATGAATCAATTTAGTAATTATGACAGGTCATTAGCCACGTAAGAACCTAAAGGATGGTGAAAAGCCAAAGCAATCAAAGTGATTTTTTGAACATGGGAAGCTGGGACACTGGCCATTCATCCCCCTCCGTCTCCGCCTGTCATGGGTTGGCTTTCTGCACACTCACGCCGCCTTCCTGTCTCTGAAAGGGTCTGTGATGCCACTGTGACGGCGTGGCTGTGCATCGTAGTCAGCACACGGTCCTCTCACCGCGCAGTCACCGTCACTGGAGCTTTGGAGTTTCCTGGAGCCTTTTGTGAGAACCTCTGTCCCTCGTGTGACCCGGCGCACGTGCACGCCACCGTGCAGTCTTCCCGCCTGGCAGGCTTTTGCCATCAAACCCGTAATACCTTTTGTTTCCAAGACCTCTCTGAGTGCCCTTCTCTCCAGCGATTCCCAGGCACAGCATGCAGACCCGTGTGCCCACGCGCCTTCGCAGAGGTGCTGGTCTTGGCTCTGCTGCCTGCGTTTGACCGCTGCCCATCCACATGCTCTTCTGGCCGCATCAGTAACTGATGGTGCTGGGCACATGTGGATTGGATGGTGTCTTCTGTGGACTGGCATGAAGGGATCATTTCCTTTTTCCTAAATGCAGCTATATTGGAATTTCTGTGGTCACCCCATTTCTTTTATAGTCATTCAGAGCATTTCATTCAACAGAGAAGGCCGTGCCAAGCTTGTGTGGAGCTGCGTTTGCTCCTTCCGTGCTCAGCCCTGGCCTGACATCCTGTGGCTGTCCCTCATCCCCTGCCAGCGGTCCCCAGCTGCCCACTGGCTTTCGGCACTCCTGGGTGTCTTCTGGGTGGGAGCAGCAGGCTTTATCCTCCCTTACACCACATCTGCCCTCTTTTCAGGGGCTCACGAGCGTCGCCTGCTGAGCAAACGGGCCTGTATGGGAAGATGGTGCCAGGAGTTACTGGTCGAGTCAGGGGAGGAGAGTACCACACATCTGTAGGAATACTGGCCCTGAAAACCATAGCACTGGAAGCTCGGCAGGGGCTAGTTTCCTGTAGTTGAGCAAGGCCGTGTCCCAGGGTTTAGACAGTGTTTGCCTTTTTAGTATAACGTGAAATTATGATGAAGGAATTAATTTCCTGCTTGTGAATCACATTGTTACCTCTCTCTTTTCAGAAAATAATTGGCAAAAGTCCATGAAAATTGGGATTAGTTGAAGTATTCGATTTCTAAGAAGCTCCAGAGTACGACTGAATCATTGGATAGAGTTTTTCAACCTTGAGGAAATGTGGAAAGCAGAGCTCCACTCTTCCATTCACTGTCAGTGTGCCATTTCTTACAGCGTTCTGTCAGTGGGCAACATTGTTAGGGTCCGTTTAGTCATCAGCCCTGTTAGATTTCATAGATCCTGTGGACCAGTAGACACGTAAAAATCTCTGTAGCTAAACTCAGAACCACTTTGGGAATTGGAGTGTGTGTGTGTGTGACCCAGATCTTTTTATTTAGTAATAGAAAATCTGAGCAAAAAGGTGTAGTTTCATAGTCATAAGCAAATTTGGAGCTCTAGAAACTGACAGGACGATGAGCCGAGGCTTGGAAGCTGTGTCAGTTGCTGTCTTAGCATTCCAGTGTGGGCTGTGAGACAAAACACAAGTCACGAGCACCTGCTCCCCATGATTCCCGTCAAGAAAGAGTTGAATGCATTGCTTTTTCTATTATAGCATTTTGGAAATTCTCAAAAATGTCATGTGATTAGGTATTGGAAAAAAGTGTATTCCTGTCATAAGTATGAGAAACCTAGACTAGAGGTTTTTCCCAAAGAAAATTGTATTTGAAGTTTTAAAAATAGTGTATATTTACCATATTATCTTATTGCACATTTTGTTGAAAGTATCTGGGATTTTTTTTAAAGGTTTTACATGAGTCATTAACACTTTTTGAATCTTAAATTTGGAATTCACAGTAGAGATTTCATTGACTCCAAGATTATTAAGAATTTAGAGAAATTATAATACCGACATTGCTAATAACCTTACAATTAAGTTTTTTTACTTGTTTAGAATGTCTTTCTACCTGGGAAATTGGACAATTATTAAAAATAGCAGAACATTAAATAACCTTTTAAAAATCTCTAAAACGTATTTTAAATCTGAAAATGAAAACAATAGACTTCATAATTTTTAAAGAGCTCTGTTGATGCATGGTTTGCAAGTCCCTAAAGCCTCAGGAAAATCATCTAACTGGTTCATTATTTAGCTTATTGAACTTTGCTGCAGTTAGGTTGATGGATGATAGCAATGTTTCCCGATCACCAAAGTACCATTTTAAAAGCATTTTTTATTGAATAAAGTGCTTAGGATATTGCACCCTGGAGCTTTATTTAGGAAAATGATTCAATTGATGTTTTCTGTTTAACCTCAGCTTTGACCTATCACAATATCTATGGTTAATAAGCAACATTGTCATTTGAGAGACGTAACTGGTTTCATCCACTGCACACCCACGCTGTCCTCTCAAAGCCCTGTGTGTGTGGCTCTTGTGTCATCTTTGTCTTTAGGAACAACGCAGTTTATTAGGTGGAGTGCCTGAGTTTTAGTCTCTCATACAACTGTTGTTATGCTTCACAAAATAAGCAGTCTTTGGTTTTCATTTTTCCTGAAGCAGAAACTATCTTTCATCTTACCTACATGTGTGCATAGATGAAACTTCATTATACAAATAATTGAATTCTGAGGAATTAATTTTACATCCTTGAAGGTCCGGTGAGGCATAAGCATTCAAACACTTGCAGTGTGGTGTGTTTTGTGTGGTGTGTCTGATGATACGATACTTGAAGGTGTAGAAGTGGTGGTGATGTCCAGGTGTAAATAACTGATTTGTATTCATCATGTGGAACCTATTTATGCCCCGGTCATTGTTTCTTATGATAAGTGATCAATATTTCATTTTCTCTAAGAGAGTAGAAAGTTCTGCTTGTCTATCACTTTGTCTCCGCAGGCTCAGCATAGCAGGCTCCATACGAGCAAACGTTAAATGCTCTCTGGGAATTCCTTCACAGAGTTAAAATTCAGCTGTGTTAAACTGTTGGGGCAGATGTCCGGTGCAGTCACAGAACACCAGCACTGAACTGGCGTCACGAGCCCGCGCAGAAGGACAGAAGCTCGTCGGGCAGAGCCTCCGAGGGCAGAGGGTGTGAGCTCAAGTGCTTCAGGCATAGGGTGGAAGGAACCCTGAGGACCGCCGGCTGCTTCTGGTCCTGAAAGAGTGACCTTGATTCTTAGTGACTGCTTATTCCTCTAGACTAGCTATTTTCTAGTAGCATTCTTTCCCCTCTGTGGCCGCATTTTCTCATGTTGGTAAGTTCTGTATTTAAATATTACTGCAGGATGTAGCTGTCGTCGGCTCACTCCGGTGTTTATGTGCAAGAATCAGCTAGAATGAATGACAAAGCACAAATGAGTTATTAATAGTATTGCTTCTGGGTTTACAGAAGTAGGCACTAATGCATGAGGCATGCTGTATTTTTTAATTCATTTTATCTTGTGTGCTTATTGAAGCAAGACTAATTGTGGTGTTTTGTCAATATATTTGTGAGAAGCAAATCATTGTTAGTGACATAAAGCCTTCACTCTGTGACCTTCAAGACCAATAGAGAATAAATACTACATAGGCTGTCTGTGAATATTGATTAGCAGTTTTTTCAGATGATCAAATCACATTTTATCTTAATAATACCACTAAAATATGAAGATGGTTATAATAACCACAATTAAAAACGATGACATTCCACTGATTAAATTATGATATAGAAAGTGCATGGTAAGAAAATGTATATTTACAGTGTAGTGGCCGGCTGCCTGTGTTAATTGCTAATATGATAAAGGAAATTTCTCCCTAGCTTTTCAAGAATAATAGCATGGAAATTTCTGAATAATGGAATTATTGAGAATTACTAATGATAAAATTGCCTCCCATTTTGTATTCTCTTGTATGATGCTACTCCTGGCTGTGTTACTCTTGGGTCTGTCTCCCAGAGTGCTTTCTTAACCTGGAGACGTGCCAGTGTGTAAACAGATTGCCTGTGGCAGAGATGACTACATGTGTTGCTAGGCAGCCTCTGGAGGAGATTCAGCTCAGGTTCCCACTTAAATATATATTTTTTTGCATTCACATCTTAATTATTTTTTGCCTTTGTATTGTCAGGAATCACATTATTAGAAATTTCTAACAGCTCAGTATCAGATAGTCATTTGAAATGTACCAAGCCTTTAAATTCTGGTCTTTCTGCATTTCAGAGAAAAATACCTTAGAGATTATTTCCTATCATAATGTCAGGCAGCAATTAATTCCATATTAATATAGAAGCACATGAGGGGCACTTGATAAACTGCTCTGCCAGTTCTTTATTGAATACTGACATAGTCACTTTGAAAGAGAAAATCAGGTGATGGCATTGGAGACATGATTGTTAGAGAGTTCCTGACTGAGTGAAGAAAACTCTAATTGACGAATGGCCGGTCATGCAGGTGGAGAGTGTATTCTGTGCTTGCCTGCACTGTCCCTGATAGCATCCAAAGAAAACAGGGAGAGATGTTCACTGCGACCTTCCACCCACTGCCCGAATGTGAGGGCTGCAGCCACGTGTCAGCTGCTGCTGCTGGGAGAGATTTGAGCCTCACGCCTGAGAATCTCCATCCACCCCTCAGCAGCCTTCTTCCCCAGTCTGTCCTGTTGGCAGCTAACATGTTTAGTACACAGTCCAACCAAAGGTCACAAATAACGACCTCAAAGAAGCTGTGGTACAGAGGACAGAGATCAAAGTGGCCCCCAATGGAAATAGGGGGTAGCTCTTGCTGGGAGCCACCTCCCAGATGTGGTCAGCAGCTGCAGTGACCTCAGGGCAGCAGTCCACTGCAGCCCAGCCAACATGTCAGAGAGTGCCTGGCTCCCTCACCAGGTGCTGCATGCATCAGGTGAGAGAAATGAACATAAGTAAACTTGACATCAAACTAGAATTGCAGTAAGAACGACAACAACAAAACCAAAGGAAAGTGGGAGGAAGAAAAAGGAAAGGAAAGCATAAAAGTAATGATTGAATAAGCAGTAGTTCAAAAGCTGATTCTTTGAAAGGTTAAATGAAATGGAAAGATTATTGGTAAAAAATAGCAAATAATATAAAATAATGAATGTAAACCAAGTTCACACATACGAAATTATCCATATGTAAGAGTGTATAATAAACAAGTAGGCTTAAGTGTTTTTAAGAGAGTATGAAACATAGCTCAAATGCTGTTTTCAGAAACAGTAAAATAAATAATTTCTGGAGAAATGTAAATTTCAAAATTGACTCCAAATAAATCTGAGTAGACCAGAAGAGAAATTTAGAAAAATCACCCAAAATGGATTTTGACCAGTTTTATAGATCAAATGTTTTGAGGCACAAATAAACCACATACTGTAAGAACTTTTCTTGAGCAAGGAAAAATTAGGCGATGATGTCTAAGGACACAAAAAACCACAAGTTCTAAAAGAAAAAAAGAAACGATGAATTTCAGAGTAAAACCTATTTTTTTCACAAGACATTTGTTAAGAAAATAAAGACTAATTAGGATCTCCTCATGAATTTGAAAAAAGAAAAAGAAAATCCAAGACAAGCCACAGACTAGTAGGAAATGTTTGCAGAATGCTTATCCGATAAGTGACTAGTACAGTGAATATGTAAAGAATTCTCAGAGCTCAGTAATGAAAAAAACATCACCTGAATTTAAACACTGGCAAAAGATTTGAACAGCTGCATCACCAAAAAGAGATAAGAATATTGACTGTATAATACTATAAAAATAGTGATTTGTGGAGGCTAATATAGAAAAAGTAGTAAGATACATGATAATAGCCAAAAGTCAGGAGGTGATTGATGTCAATGGAATTAAGTTACTCTAAGGTCCTTAGAGTACAGTTAAAGGTGCCAATTTACTTACATAAAAGTCCAGGATTGTGCTGGCAACAGTGGGGTAACCACCAAAGAATGGTAAAAGAGAATGTCCCTCTCCGAGGTGGTGGTAGGGCGGTTGTTGCATGGCTGAATACACACAGGGCTCCTTGGAGAAATGGCTGATTCTGGAACCAAGGCAGGAAATACCTAAGCTGAGCCTGGAGCATCTGGTACTGCCGGAAAGTAAGGAGTTGCTCAAAGCCAACAAACACAGAAAAAGCTGCCTGCATGGCAGGGGATGTGTCAGTGGGACTCAGAAGCCAACTGGAAAAGCTCCCGGTGGTGAATGCTGGAACAGTATGAGCAGCAAAGTCAGTCGTAGTGGATTGTAGCCCATAGTGTGAGACAAATATCCAGGAGTCCACACTGATATAAGTAAATGATTGAATAAGTAAATGAATGGGAGAGAAAGACAGATCTCCCGTGCAGAAGACTTCCTGTATGAAAGGATCATGTATGTAGCTACTGAACCCGCTGTTTGGGGAGCATAATTCCTCCTCCTTCGGGTGTGGGCTACACATGATGACTTCCTCCCAACAAGCACGGTGTTACAAGGGGAAAGAAGAGTCACTTTACTACCTCAGTCAGGTGAAGAAGGTCAGCATCAGCAGTGATCAGTCGCCTTGCCAGACGCAGCCCCGCCGGCATGTGATCAACAGCACCTCACCTTCATGGTCCTCGCCCAGACCCACAACCCCAGTCAACTCATGAGAAAATCATCAGACAAACTCAAATTGAGCAGTATTGTACAAGCTGCCTGACCAGTGCATCTCAGAGCTATCGAGGTCATCAAAAACTAGGCAGGTGCAAGCAACTGTAGCAGCCAAAAGAAGATGTGAAAACTAAATGTGACATCCCAGATGGAACCTGGGACAAGACAAGGGCTTAAGGGGGGCACAAAGCCCGTCCGAACCACGCATGGATTTAAGCTTTTAAAAATGTAGCCTGCTGCTTGCTCGGATTGTATTGACAACTTGAAGAAACACTGTATGTTCCACCTTTCAGAAAATTACCAAATGAAAGTTCAGATGTTTTTAAGCACTTGCCCTTTTTTGTGATTATTTTCCAATAGTGGTCTAGCCAGTTTCTTCTTTGTGATATTTGGGCCTTAGCATTTATCTTGTAATTGTATGGAAGACACGGGGTCACTGCCGGAGGCAGCACAACTTTAGATCTCTCTGTAGATCACCCAGTAGTATTTCCTCTGCAGAACAAGGTGACGGCTCCAAGTGGTATCGTCTTCCTTTAACTGTTTTTCCTTGTGAAATTTGAATAATGTGACAACAGAGAAGAAGAGGGCTTTTCTGGGCACAGGTTTCATCATGACCGGCTGTGTGTTACTCTCTTGAGCGCCAGCATCTCAGCCTCCCATGTCACTCACACCTGGTTGTGCCTTCACAGGAGGGTCTTGGATGTTCTGGGACTTGCAGTGGAAGGAAGCAAGGGAGGGCTTTTCTGCCTCACTTTGAGGAGACTTGGAGATCCATGTCAGGTAGGAAAGGTGAAAGTCGAGGAACAAACGTTTAGCACTGCTAAATATTGTCTCGTTAAAGACATGTAAGCTGACTTCCAGAAGTGCTTCAATAAGAAAATTAAATGTCCTTGTCTATGTGGAATGATTGAAATGTGAGTGACTAAGGAGGAAACGGTTCACAGTTGGGGGGTCCCTGCTGCTCCTTTCTAATGTAAGTGAGGACCCAGGGACACTTCACAGTTGGGGGGTCCCTGCTGCTCCGGCTGACGTTTTCCATTGTGCTGTCCTCAGTGTTTCCTTCCCTGCCTCTCCCCACTTAACAAGACAAGTTCTGTGGCTGGAATCACTGTCCTCAGTGTCTCTCCTACGTCGATAGCACAAGAAGATTCGAGGAAACCAGCCTAAAGAGTATCCGCACAGTATTTCAATTCCATGTATTGCCAGAATTTAGTCTCGAGTTCCTCGGGATTAAACTGATGTAGACGCGATGCATGTATGTGATTCTCCATGTAAATACATCTAAAATAAAGTCCTGAAGGAAAGACTGCCATGACTTCTGCCTCTGCAGAGCTTGGCTCACAGTAGGATTCTTTGACTTAATTTATTATTAACGTACTTGCCTCTTTCAGGTGATTTGCATTTTGTATGCAAACACATGGTTGAGAGGCACACTGGTGACTTCAGGGAGAGACTGGCTCTTTAACTCAGAACACAGCTGGCTCTGCCGTAGCTGCGTGCCCGCCCTGCTGTCCAGGGCCTGTAGAGTCCCGACATGGAATGCTGAGGACATGCCCCATTGATGATCTCGCTCATGTCCTCACAATTGCACTTGACTTTCCACTTTAAATCATCTTCAACAGGTGTCTAGCTTTCATTTATTCAAGAAATAAGTTGCTGTGCTTGTTCCTGAATACACGTCAGTGGGCACAGGGCACCTGGTCCTGTGCGGGGTGCCGGGGTTCTGGGAGGGAAGTGGCCCGGACCTGGGAGTGTTGGTCCCTGGATCGCAGCGGAGTCACGGTGCCAGTGGTCCTCGGCCAGGGGAAGGGGAGGGGCACACAGTGCTCTGATCAGGTGGTCAGCGGGGCCTTCTGGAGACCTGGGTTGAGTCAAAGGGAAGACCACCTGGTGGAGAGTGATGGGGAGAGCCTGGGTGCAGGCGGCCAGCACGCCACACACCAGGGGCGTGAGAGCGCTGGCAGAGGCCTGGGGACCGTCAGAGAATGGGTCTCTAACAAAGGTATTTGACATTGAGCTAGCTGCCGTCTGTCTCTATAACTGTTTCTGTTGGTGGAGCGAAGTCCCCAGTCTTGCTTAGCTTGATTCTGAAGTCAGGAGTTGTACTGGCAGTTTGTCTGCACTGGGTCTGCACGTGGGGCACCTGGTTGGCTGGCTGTGCAGAACTCCCGCCCTCCCGCGCTCACTGCTGGAAGAACCCTGTCCCACTTCCTCGGGATGCTGTTGGTTTCACATTGGTAGGGAGCTTTCCTATTTGAGGAACGTGTGTGTTTCTTAATCTCTCAAACATCTTTAGGAAGAGGTAGACACAAACTATCAATCCTTGGCAATTTTCTTTAATTTCTACATATATATACCGTCCCTAGATGTAAGTTATTTCTAAGTCTTTCAGAAAGAACACCATGACTGTATTTCAGATAAACAAGATTCATGAGGCTGCCTTCACCTAGTCAGATCCCCACACTTACCTGCTGCAGACCATGAGATAAGCTATGAAGGCTCAAAACCAAGCCCAGAGAATCTGCTGTGTCCATGGGAACCAGCGTTGCTTTGGTGTGTGTAGATGTGTGTGACTGCAGTGAGGAGGACCAGGTCTGCATGGAGTACTGAGTACTTAGGTATGAATTCAGGTGCAAATGTTTAATTTTTTTTTTTTTTTTTTTGAGATGGAGTCGTGCTCTGTCGCCCAGGCTGGAATATAGTGGCACAGTCTCGGCTCACTGCGACCTCCACCTCCCGGGTTCAAGTGATTCTCCTGCCTTAGCCTCCCGAGTAGCTGGGATTACAGGCATGTGCTGCCACGCCTGGCTATGTTTAGTTTTATATTATCAAAATTCTGTCCAACAATAAGCAAGTTGCATTAGAACAGTAATTAAAGCATCTATCTCTTAGAAAAATTTGGGTATTCCTTTTTTCTGGTTGGCATTAATTAGAGTTAATCCTCAAGTTGATTACAAATTAAAAACAATTGGATGGAATGCTGGGCTTACATATAACTAGCTAAGCTGATTTTTGTTGTAAGCTGCTGTTTGCTCAAATGAATTGTGAAACCAAGCATAAACTAAATAATAAACAGATGTGAGTCACCAAATATAGAAAGCTCAGTCCTGACTGCAGTAGGGCAAAATGAGATGACGGGGTGTTCATGGAAAGATGCAATTTGCAGGTCAGAATATAATCGTAACCTTTCACTGCGTAAATTGCAAATTAGCCTTGGGAGCATTGCATCATTTGCAGCTTGCAGAGAAGTTTTACTGGAAGATGCGGTGGTGGGGTTTCACTCTCACTTCACACTGGAGTCGTCCCTGCCGACCCCGGCTGCCTTCTTTGGTACTGTAATGGGGAGCTTATCGCTGATGCTCTAAATTACAGTCCTCTATCGTCCGTAGCACGATTTTAGACTCAGTGTAACTACTGGCACGCAGGAAAGTCGGAGAGGGAGAGTTCTAATTCCAGCCCCATGGGTGACGTGCTGTCCGACATTTAACACAGGCATGGAGTTCCAGAGTTGTAGTGTCCTTAGAATGGCAGCGCCGCCCAGCCTCCAGCCCAGCGTCAGAATCCCCACAGTGAGTGTTGACATCTGCCACCATTGCCGCATGGCACAGCACCCCACATGTGGGGCACAGAACCATTCTGATGTTCTCCTGAGAGCATGCTCGTGGCACAGTCAGGCAGTTCGCATGTATCGGAGAGGGCTCCAACTCTGAATCCCACCCCAGGCGGGGGCCATGGGGCCAGCTGGTTCAGTCCGGGCCCCCAGTGCACCCTCAGTGAGTGCATCGTTTACTGTTTTCCAACAAAGCACAAAAACTGCAAGCAAAGAATTTCCAGACAGCAGTTTCTCAGTATTTGGCACACATTAAGTATCAAATTTCCTACTATTTGTGTAATTTATCTTCTTAATAAGATACTTAATCAAAACAGACCAAAGTCAAAACATGCTAATTTCATTTATTTTCAGTAAAAGGAAGAAACATCAATCATGTTTGGTAGTGGGAAGCTTCAAGTATATAAGGCAGAATTCTAGATGCCTCCCAGAGCAGAATGTTCTCAACATGCAGCAAAATTAAATACAGTACTTCAGATGGGGTCGGACCGGCCTGAAATACGCTAGAGACTCAGGGCCTTTGATTTAGTCTTGCTTTATGTTTTGTCTTTTTTAAGTTTTTAAACTTTATTATGGATACATAGTAGTACATACTAATGGGGTACAAATGATCAAATCATGGTAATTGAGATCACCTCAAGCATTAATCATTGCTTTGTGTTAGTAATATTGCATTTCCATTCTTATTTTAAAACATACAAGTTATTGTCAATTAAGGTCACCCTGTTGTGCTGCTGAACACTGGATCTTATTCCTTCTATCCGACTGTATCTTTGTACCCATTCACCAATGCCCTGTATTACCCCAAACACTGATAGCCTTCCCAGGCTCTGGTAACCATCATTATACTTCTATCTTTAGAAGTTCCACCTTTTTTTTCCACTCCCACTTAAGAGTCTGAAGACACAACGCCATATGTGAGTGAGAAGACACGACGTTTGTCTTTCTGTGCCCAGCTGATTTCACTTAGCTCAGGTGCTCCTGTCCATTCACATTGTTGTAGATGACAGGGTCTCATTCTTTTGTGATGGCTGAGTAATAGTCCGTTGTGTATACACCACATTTTCTTCGTCTGTGCTGATTCCAGAACTTGGTCACTGTGAACAGCTGCAGTCACCCTGAGGCTGCAGAGCAGGCGTCTCCAAACTACGGCCCGCGGGCCGCATGCGGCCCCCTGAGGCCATTTATCCGCCCCCCGCCGCACTTCAGGAAGGGGCACCTCTTTCATTGGTGGTCAGTGAGATGAGCACAGTATGTGGCGGCCCTCCAACGGTCTGAGGGACAGTGAACTGGCCCCCTGTATAAAAAGTTTGGGAACGCCTGCTGCAGAGATCTGAGTGCTGACTTCTTTTCTTGTGGGTATGTTCCCAGCAGTGGGACTGGATTACATGGTGGCCCTGTTTTTAGATTTGGGGGTGACCTCCATGCTGCTCCCCTGTGGCTGCACTAATTTACCTTCCCACCGCAGTGCTCCACCCCCCTCCTGGCCGGCGTTTGTGATTGCTGTCTTGGCTAGAAGCCGTTTTAACTGGGCTGAGGCGGTATCTCACTGTAGTTTTTATTTGCGTTTCTCTGATGTTTAAGGATGTTGTGCATGTTTTCAAATACCTGTTGGCCAATTTTGTGTCTTCTTTTGAGAAGTGTCTATTCAGATCTTTTGCCAATTTTTTAATCAAATTATTCAGCTTTTTCCTATTAAGTCGTTTGAGAATATGTAATAACCTTATAGATTCTGCTTATTAATCTCTTGCCAGAGGCGTAGTTTGCAAATATTTTCTGCCATTCCGTGGGTTGTCTCTTCGCTTTGTTGACTGTTTTCTTTGCTGTGTGGTAGCGTCTTAGCTCAATGTGATCTTGTTTGTCCATTTTTTCTTTGGTTACCTGTGGTTTTGAGGTCTTACTCAAGAAGTCTTTGCCCAGACCAAAATGTCCTGGAGTATTCTGGCCTATCAGACATATTTTCCCATTTGATTAGTGGTTTTAGATACCAGCAGGTGTTACCCGTATAAGGGTGTCTTAATTTATCAGTCCACCCAAAGATACAGATGTCAAGCAGAAAAGGGTTGAGGGCAGACTCGTTCTTGGGGTGTAATTCTTCAGCTAGCACTGCGGGCTGAGGCCAGACCCCGCCCCACATCCCACCTACCTGGAGGACCGGCAGGTCCTGGGGCTGAGACCGGACCCGCCCCACGTCCCACTACCTGGAGGGCCGGCAGGTCCTGGGCAGGCACCCAGCCAGCTGCTCAGGCCCTTACATGCAGGTGAATTAATAAAAGTAGATGCCATTTTTCTCTTAAATATGGAAATGAAGTGTCTTCCTTCATAGTGTTGCTTATAGAATAATTCTATACAATTACATCTTGTTAGTTGCTAATCTAATATGTAATATTCTGCTGTCCCTGAATTTATAAGTAGCTAACTGTATGGTCTTATGTGTTTAAGTGAAATTTGCATTTCTATGTGATGAACACTGTCCGTAGTCACCCCTCCTTCCGAAGGCAGGTGTGAAGCATGTCCAGCAACCGGGGCTGTGGCGTGAATCAGCGGGGCTGGAGAGCCGCTCAGGGAAAATGAAGGCCATGGTGTGGGCAGACCTGCTTCCTGCCCGAAAAGGGAGCCGCAGCCTCTGAGCCTCTCTCTGGTTCCAGGGAGGAGGGACCCCAGTTGCCTGAGGGCTCGGGTCGTTGGTGTGAGGTATTACCTCCTCTCCGTGTAGAGCAGGAAGAGTTGTGTGCCGTCCTTGGAAATAGAAAACGGCACTTCAGATCACGTCTGCTCTCTGGGATGCAGATGAAAAACTCCAGTTGAGAAGAGCTGTTTGACTCCTTTTCTGTAGAAGTGCATGTCGGGTTTAGTAACTGAAATGACCGCAAGTGTAGAATCGTAGTTACAATCTCCCTCTCAATCCTGCTTTTCCAGAATTGTTTTAGTCCACACATCATAAGCTCACTTAACTTTGTAAACTTTCTGAAGTCTCAGAAATGTATAAAAGGTAAACGCTGATACATTGTACACATCATTTAGAACTGTATAAATATGTGTGTGTCTTCATTACCCTAGACCAGTGGGCCTGTTTTTTGTTTAGTTCCTTAATTAGAACCTAAATATGTTTGTGGAAGTCACCTGAGGTCATTTCACGTGATAGGGAAGAAGCTGGGGCTTTTGCACTACGGGTCTCTCAAAAGCATGCCCAGGGGCGGGTCAGTGGCAGTGGCACCTGAGCAGCCTTGAAAAGGAAGGCCAGGTGCTACCACCTCCGCGCGGCACTGCTGACACCATCATGATCCTTGGCTTCACCGCGGCACTCCCCACCTGCCACGTGTACACAGCTTTTCCGAAGCCCGGAAGAGGCATGGTGGTGGGTCGTTTTCCGTTCTCTCTGCACAACCCGCCCCGGCGGTGCCCTGCTACGTCCAGTTTAAAGCATGAAAAGAAAGGAAGCAGTTTTCACCTTGAGACTCTGGAAAGTCACTCTGGAGGTATTCTGTGGTCGCACGTCTGGGGAATTGCTTAGAAAATCTGACTTTAAAAGTGGTTCCTGGTCTGCCCATGAGCACGTGTCTGGAGGGCTTCTGTGAGAAGGGATGAGGACGGAGCGCTGGCGTCCTCCTGGGGCCTTACTGTACTGACCGTCCACTGCATGCCCTCACACCCCATTTCCCGAATCCTCGCTGCAGCTCTGAGCGCGGCCTCGGGCACGGCTGTTCTGTAGATGACGACCCTGGGGTCGCAGGGCCGCGGCCATTTGCCCAGGGTCTGATCCCAACCTGAGCAGCTAGCCGCAGAGCCAGAGCTCGCCAAGCGTGGGAACCTATCCTCACAGGAATGTTCGGGGCCCACGATGGACTTAACCGTATCCTAAACACTAGGCAGTATTTAAAAGGTTCCTGAAGCGACTTCCATTCTCAGAACCCAAGAGTTTAAAATGGTTTGGCTGAGAGTGAGGTGGTGGCTAAAACTGAAGGTGAGGACCCGCTCTTCGGGAGAGGGGGCCGAGAAGGAGGTGGGACTTCAGAGGAGGCCTTGCCCAGGCCGTGAGGGACTTGAGCACTGTGGGTGGCGGCTGGCCTGCAGAGCAGACGGGGCCCCTGACTGAAGCGGCCATGTGACTGGGCCATCCTGCGGGTGAGGCGTCTCATCCCTGCAGCGCGGTAGGATGTTAGGAGAGCGTGTTCTCAGGGTTGGTGCACCTTTAGCTGCATAGTAGGATTGGTGTGTCATGTTTATCTAATTAATGTCTGATGGGAGGTTGCTTTTAAAGGCAGACTTTCATCAGAAAACACTTGCTGTCATAGTACTGTTTACAAATTATTAATGTTAAAAATTGCTCTTCTACTTGCGATTGTTTGCTTTTAATAAATCAATAAATAATTATCAATAAGAACACATTCTATTTTTGAATACCTGCCATATGCCAGGGAATCACTCATATTATTTTGGCCTCAAAACCATTTGGAAGTACTTTTTCCACTTGACAGGAGAGGAGCGTGCTCCAGCAGAAGGAAGACCTGGCCATAGCTTTCACGCTTGGACTTAGCCCAGGTCTGCTTTCCCTTGCCTATTTTGTCTCCTTTAAATTTGCAAATATTACACATAGGTACATTAATTAATTACCAGTTTATCTCTTATTTTAGAAAAAAAATAGTATAAACAAGAGATTCAGAAATCAAACACTGCATGTTCTCACTCGTAGGCAGGTGTTGAACAATGAGAACACATGGACACAGGGAGGGGAGCATCACACACTGGGGTCTGTCGGGGGGAAATACGGGAGGGACAGCGGGGGGTGGGGAGTTGGGGAGAGATAGCATGGGGAGAAATGCCAGATATAGGTGATGGGGAGGAAGGCAGCAAATCACACTGCCACGTGTGTACCTATGCAACAATCTTGCATGTTCTTCACCTGTACCCCAAAACCTAAAATGCAATAAAAAAATAAAATTAAAAATAATAAATAAATATATAAATAAATAAACAAGGGATTCAGACTGTTTGCCCTTTCATGGCGTCCATGGAACCAGGGAGGGAGGAACCTTGAAACGTCGTATAACTTGCTCCCCGACCCACTGGAGATGATGGGGCGAGCTGCATTCTCGATTTTAAAACCATCTGGCTCTAGGCAACAATTAACACAAATTGTAAAGAAAGTCTTTATGATCCATAATGGTCTTCATTTTAAAGAATAATAGCAAGGGATTTTTGTCGTATTGCTCAGTATTCCTCTAGAAAATGTCATTCAAAAGTGTATACTTAGCTGCAAAAACAAAAAGTTCTGAACAGCAAAGTATTTCCACAGTTCTCTCATGTTGGCCAGCTTTCTAACCACCCATGTGCCGTGGCCTCCATGCGGCTTTCCTGAGGCAGTGGGATGTCACGTGTTGCTGCTCTCTTGTAGGTCGCTCTGGTGCAGTGGACGGAGAGTGTGGGCCTCACACTGGTCAGCAGGGACCTCACCTCCATGCAGCTGAAGACCCCCGGCGGCCAGGTCCTCAGCTTCTGCATCCTGCAGCTGTTCCCCTTCACGTCCGAGAGCAAGCGGATGGGCATCATCGTCAGGGTGAGGCTGCAGCTTGCCTGCCCCCAGGCCTGTGACGAGGGTGCTACACCAGGGCTTCCACACCAGGGCTTCAGACATCTTGTTTTCAGGCCGTTTAGACACAGATTTTCCCGAAAGAAAGTTAAATATTTACTCAAGTGCTTTATGCTGTTACAGGTTTTTTTTAACGAAATGTAAGCTAACAAACTGTCTGCAAAGCTAGTGTGTCTCTAGTGTGAAAGTCACTCTCCTGAGACAACGAAGGCAGGATCAGTCATGTGGGTGGGCTTGGTTAATTTTTGAAATCAACTAAAGCTGTTTTGATTTCAACAAAAATAACATGCCAGAGAGTTTTACATTTAAACATTGATTTATGACCATAAAGTTGCTAAAATAGACTTTAATTTTTTTTAGCAAACACCAAAATCTTATCTTGAAAGTTGATTAAACAATGAAGCTTCCATCAAACTATAAAAGTTTAAGAGAACGCAACCCAAATCATATATTCGTTAACACATTCAAACACTTCAGCGTCTCAAGACACACGGTTGGTTCTCAGTCCTGGTCACACCAGCACCAGAGAGAGGGCCCAGTGCTCCGCGTGGAAGATGAGTGAGGAGCTCGCCACGCGGAGCACGCGCACTAGGAGCGGCTTTTCCCCGCGTGGCAGTTATCTCAGTGTGCCTGTGTTTATCTCTGTTCCGCGATAGGACGAAGCCACGGCAGAAATCACGTTTTACCTGAAGGGCGCTGATGTGGTCATGTCCGCTGTCGTGCAGTACAATGACTGGCTGGAAGAGGAGGTAAGGGAGTGATTCTCAGCGTCGCTCACGGCGCTTTTATGAAATTTACTGAACAGATGACAGAAAAATGATAGCCTTCCCCCAGCTGGTAGACACTGGTATCATTGAAATAAATTGAGCTGTCAAAACGTCAGACCAGACACTGATGGAAACCACGTAGGTTGTCAAACACAGTATCATTTTCTACTAAATTATTTTAAATGCTTACAGTTCTCAGTTTCATATAGCACAAAAAGTAGGAGTCCTATTTAATTGTAAGTAGTTTACTTTCTGTATAAATAATTATCATTTTTGTTTTGTGTGTGAGTGCATGTCACTTTATACAAGTAGGTCCTTACAGAGAATATTTTGTGTATAATAGAAATAGAAAGCATTATCAGTCATTCAGTATTCTGAAATAATACTTATGTGTAATCAAAGTTATATTTTAATGTATTTCTTTTGTAACATAAATATTTGCAAGGAGATTTTCGTTAGAATTTTAACCTAATGCTAATGTGTGCATAAGATTCACTTAAAAACAGAACCTCAGATGCAAATGTAAGCAATCCCATATTTCATTAAATTCTCCTTAAATAAACATTTGTAGCTAGCCTCATGAGATTAGTTTATCGCTGAGTTGATGTATTAATGAGTAGTTGGATTTCCAAGTACGTCAGAGACCTTTGTCACTGTGAACGTGGCCCTTTCTCCTGTGTGCATGTGGCTGTTGGAATCCAGTCTCTCCTCCTTCCCTGGACAGCAAGAATGGTCTGTCTGTGCCCCACGCCCTGGTGTTCGCAGCGGTATTGGCAATATGAATCAATATCTCCTTCAGGGCACTTTTATTTCATCAGGGACATGAATAAATTAAACTCCCTGAAGACCTAGTAAAATGCCATAAAAATTACTTTTGGTCATAATGACGTGCAATTAATTATAAAATACTTGTTTAATTTATTTAGCTTTATGAGGTCAGATCAATAAATGTCTTACAACAGACAGATAATATCAGAATGTTTTTCACAAAGATAACTTTATTAAAAATTCTTTGTACCTTTATTTTCTCACATTATATTTTCTTTTCTTGGTTAAATGCTTTGCCCCTTCACCAATGTCTTTGTTGTGATACTACTACAGTGTTGAAAGGCTTTCATTGTCTTTAAAAAGAAATGAAACAGCGGGTTCTTTGAGCCTGAGTTCAAAGTGTGTCATTCTGCTTCCATCAGGCTCCTCCAGAACTGAATTCTTGGCTGTCAACTTGTGTTCTCCAAGTGTTTAAAACAAAAACAAAAACAAAAACTTTTCAATGATCACATAACAGAAAGGACCAGTTTCTGAAAGCCTGAGATGTAAGACCATGTAAGTCTGTGAACAGACCTGAAATAGCAATGCTCTCGATGGCTGGAGGTGTGAGGTGATTGGCTTCCTTCCCTCTAAACACAAACTTGAGTTAGGCGCTGGACGTTGTATTGTAAAGGAAACAAGTACAGGTGAACCGTGAACAACTCGAGGGTCAGGGCTCAGGCCCCCAGCGCCGTTGAAAATCAGCCTGTCACTCTTGACTCCCCAGCACTTAACTACATAGCCTCCCGTTGACCGAAGCTGTACCAATAACATGGATAGGTGGATGAACGCATTATGTGTGTTATGTGGATTATATACTGCATCCTTACAATAAAGTAAGCTAGAGAAAAGACAGTGTTGTTAAGAAAATCATGAGGATGAGAAAATGTGTCTGCTCTTGAGTAAGTGGGAGTGGGTCATCGTGAAGACCTTCTTCACGTGGAGGAGGCTGAGGAGGAGGAGGGTGGGTCTGGCTCTCTCAGGAGGGCAGAGGCAGAGCAGGTGGAGGAGGTGGAAGGGGAGGCAGGAATGGCAGTTTCACTCTGCTTGAGCTTTCCTGAAAAACATCTGTGTAAAAGTGGACCCACGCAGCTCAAATCCATGTTGTTGAAGAGTCATCTGTAGCTAAAACTGGGAATGACAGGAGGTATAATGGGATGACAGCCTTGACTGTGTAATTCACAGTGACTGTCACCTCCTTTGTCTCCTGTAACACATGACCCTATAGAGGTCACTGTTCTGACTCCTAAACAGGAGAGGAAGAGACACAGCTGGTGGGTGCATGAAGAGGGGCGCCAGACCCATGGTCGCCTCTCCTGCCGTCCCTGCAGCTTCCAAATCTGTATCAAATCCAATAAACTGGAGGAATTAAAAGGAAATTGCAAAAAATATTCAAGAATTCAATCATGTTTATTCATCTCCAGATTGCCCTTGATGAGCAGATACAGTACCGTGGCTTCATTAGCATGGGGCCTCCTGTGTGGAGGGCTCCTGTTCCCCTGGAGAGATGATGGGCGGTGACAGGGTCTCTGCGTGTGACTGGGGGGCCATGACATGTATGTGTGCACACTTGACACGTTTCCGAGGGTGCAGATGTGCCTGGATCGTTTCTCAGCACTTTTCCTGGGCAGCACGAGGCACTCCCCTTGCCCCGTCACCAGCACCACCGCTATACCCCCCATGCCCTCCCTGGCACCAGACACTCCCCATACCCCATCCCCAGCACTGCTGTGTCAACCCCCTCCATGCCCTCCCTGGCACCAGAGCCTCCCCTCGCCCCGTCCTAGCACTGCCTCGTGCATTCCTGTGCCCTCCCTGGCACCAGGTGTTCCCTTACCCCATCTCCAGCACCGTGGCATACACCCCCCATGCCCTTCTTGGCACCAGGCGCTCCCCTCCCCCCATCCCCAGCACTGCTACATGCAACCCCAGTGCCCTCCCTGGCACCAGGAACTCCCCACACCCCATCCCCAGCACTGCCACATGCACCCCCTATGTGTGCTTGCTACATGCAGTCTGGTGTCCACACTCTGGAGTGGTGGTGTTCTAAGGATTCAGGATATGTTTTTTTGAAAAGCCTGTGTTGTGGTAGAAAGAAGCTCTGCTGGGCACCAGGAGAGCACCCCAGCAGGGTGTGCCCCACCTCCATCCAGCATCTTCACCTCTCCAGTGAAGGGGTGGGTGGGATTAGAGATAACAGACAGGTGGTAAGGTTAAAAGGATACATTGTCTGTAAAGGCGGTTCTCTGAGATTAAAAGGATATGTTGTAAAGGCGTCCCTCTGCTGAGTCATCATCTCTGGCCTTGGTGATGAAGGTAGGGTGCAGGGCATGAAAGCAGGTCACCAGCAGTCAGAGTGGTGCTGCCCCGGCCCCACACATGGCTGCAGAGACTCTGTGGGACCCGCCCGTGACTCGGCCTCTCCTTCTCCAGTGCGGAAACATGGCACGCGAAGGACTGCGGACCCTCGTGGTTGCAAAGAAGTCGCTGACGGAAGAGCAGTACCAGGACTTTGAGGTGAGCTGACCCCCAGCCAGCCGCTCCATCCTCCCACTGAAATTAGTTCTTCCTGTCTTTGTATGAAATTCGAGCTGGAATTGCTGTAGTCTAGGAGTGAAGGCAGCTTCGCTCAGCAGGAGCACGGGGTGGCCCTGTGCATCTCTGCTTCCACCGCTTCAGTCTGCTGGGCAAGGAGGGTCCCAGAAGCAAACAAGCCCCAGTTTCCTTGGAATTGGGCTTGATAACTCCTAAATATCAACAGTGCAGCCGAGCTGAGTACACACACAGCATGTGCACACAAGTGTCTCCGCCTCTGTCCCCAGAGCCCATGCAGCTGTGTGTACCCCCATGGAGCGTGTACACACGTGTGCACACAGGCGTCTCTCCCTCTGTTCCCAGAGCCGATACACTCAAGCCAAGCTGAGCATGCACGACAGAACCCTCAAGGTGGCCGCGGTCATCGAGAGCCTGGAGAGGGAGATGGAGCTGCTGTGCCTCACGGGCGTGGAGGACCAGCTGCAGGCGGACGTGCGGCCCACGCTGGAGATGCTGCGCAATGCCGGGATCAAGGTACCGTGGGCTCACCTCTGGCGGTCCGCGCTGCTTTTGCTGAAGCAAATGGTGCTTTTCCTTGGGCACGCTGATCTGTGAAACTCTGAGCTGTGTAAGTAAAGCTGTCCACGCGTTCCCCTCCCTCCTCAGGGACATCTGCAGCTGGAGCAAACGCAAATCCCCAGGCCGCCCCACTTCAGACCTTCCTCTCTACACCTCTTTCCTCTCCAGACACCCCAGCCTTTCTAAAGAGGAGCCTTGGCCCTGGCCCTCACAATGTCAAAGCTGCCACATGCCATTTCCCAGGGACAGTTACGTACCCCTCACAGGATGCATGGGGCCAGTGCCCGTAGCACCTGGCAGAACCCTGCATCTGGCAAGCCTGGGCCTCTGCGTTCCCTGTGGAGCCTGGCCCCCTCCTGCCAGAGCCTGTGTGCCTCCCCTGTGAGCTCTTCCTGCTCTGGTACGTCCAGTGTGGCAGCACATGTTCCATGAGGTGAGACTGTGTGAGAATTCAGGCCTCATGTGGGCTTTGCCTTCATTCTCAGATAAATTGTGCCACATTTGGAATCAACTCTTGCTTCAGGGCATATTAGAGTTGAGAATACAGAATATTCAGACATGCACTACATCCATTCATTTTCTTGATGCTTTTGAAGGAGTAATGCATCCACATTGACACAAACTCAGCACAAAGGGACGAAGGGACGCCCAGTGGAAGCTGCTTCTTACTGCTGCTCAGCCTGTGGGCTCAGCAGCAAGAGCCCGTCCCAGAGACTCCTGGATGTGCAGGGCAGGTGTGAAGCTGCTTGTCCTCCCTCTGGCTCTGTGTTCTCAGCACCTTCTCTGTAGCTGGAGGGTGCCCTCTCCACCTCGGCTGTGTGGCTCATGCCTCCACCCCCACCATGCTCCCAGCAGGCAGTGCCCGCCTTCCCCGTGCTCCCAGAAGGCAGTGCCCGCCTTCCCCGTGCTCCCAGCAGGCAGTGCCCGCCTTGCCCGTGCTCCCAGCAGGCAGTGCCCACCTTCCCCGTGCTCCCAGAAGGCAGTGCCCCCCTTCCCCGTGCTCCCAGCAGGCAGTGCCCGCCCTCCCCGTGCTCCCAGCAGGCAGTGCCCGCCCTCCCCGTGCTCCCAGCAGGCAGTGCCCGCCCTCCCCGTGCTCCCAGAAGGCAGTGCCCGCCTTCCCCGTGCTCCCAGCAGGCAGTGCCCGCCCTCCCCGTGCTCCCAGCAGGCAGTGCCCGCCCTCCCCGTGCTCGCAGCAGGCAGTGCCCGCCCTCCCCGTGCTCCCAGCAGGCAGTGCCCGCCTTCCCCGTGCTCCCAGCAGGCAGTGCCCGCCCTCCCCGTGCTCCCAGCAGGCAGTGCCCGCCTTCCCCGTGCTCCCAGAAGGCAGTGCCCCCCTTCCCCGTGCTCCCAGCAGGCAGTGCCCCATCTCATCCAGCTGTGTGGTCCTTGGCAGTTTAAATATGGTGTCTGCGAAATGTGAGTGGTTTTCTTGGATGGGAGAGGTGAGGCTTCCTGACCTTGCTTCTTGGTGGTTCCCCCGGGCGCTGTGTGGCGAGGCGTACACTCCCTGCCCACTGACCCACTCTCTGGTTCTTTCATTTACTGATGTGTCCTTTTCCTGTATAGGGGAAATTAGCACTTGTGGTGTAAGTTTCATTTTTCAGGAGCTTTTCTCACATGTTCTCACTGAAGCTATCCAGTCAATTGCGGATTGGTTAGGATAATTTTAGCACTACTTCAAGGGCCTGGGGCTCAGAATGGAAAACATATAACTGGTGCTTAAGAGAAAAGCTGTGTAGTCAGGCTAGAGGGACAGAACTGAAGGACAGTGTCAGAAGTGAGATCAAAAAGCCATCCCCCAAGTCTCGGTGAAGATGCTGTGCTGTAGACAGAAGATCGGCATCCGTCTTCCTTGCTCTCTGGAAGTCTGCAGGGCTGAGACTCGAAAGATTCGATACACATTTGAGATCGCAGTAGGAAGTATGTCATGAGGCGATACCTGGTTTCAGAGTAATTGTTCATATAGGAATTCAAAATTACAAGAGGAAATTCTGACTCAGCAAGTTTAGATTACTAGACTTCATTGTTTTGTACAGCCAAAACGTTGAATGAAGAAGTATGATTAACAAGAGCAGATGAGCCGGTGTTGTGCCGTGTACCTGGGATCCCAGGAACTCAGGAGGCTGAGGCGGGGGCTCACTGGAGCCCCGGAGTTCATGGCAAGACCCGTCTGTACTGGACATGTGAATGAGCGAGCAGATGAGCCATGCACGTCACTGTAACGTAGTAGTCAACTTCCCTCAGTCTGCTTCTCACTTTACATGTGCTAGATTACTAGTAGTCCATATCCCGTGTAGTAAAATTTGGATATTTACATCAATTATTTGCTAAGTTACATGACTTTCTCAAGTTCTGCTCCTTCTTCTTTACCTGAAGCCAAGAACCCTGAGGTGGTTTTCAGCTGGACCTCACTGTGTCTCCTGAGTCGCACTGAGGCTGCTGCAGGGCCGGTTCTTCCGCCCTGTCGCCATAGTGTCGTGATCTTCGGTCCAGTAAACGAATATAAGTCTGTAAAATAAGTCAAAAGCACAAATCTTAGACCTTGAGAAGAGCCCCAGGTAGAATGTGCTTAAGCAGATAATTGGTACAAGGTAGAAGTTTTTCTGTTTTGTTTCCAAAGATGCGTATTTCAATATGACACATAAGAAATGAGAAATTCAGCTAATGAGAATATGACTAGAAGTTCTTTGCTGTTATGTGTATCAAACGTCCTGTTATGTATTAAATATCCTGAGATTTTACACTCTCTATTATCTAGGGATATATAAGATGGGCGTGGGTATGCAGTTTTTAAATATAAAGTGACTACTATTTGACACATTTTATTTGACATAAACAACTTTTGGCTTGACTATGGGCCATTTACCCATTGAACCTCTGCTTCCCACTGAAAAACTAGCAAACTACAGTAAAGGTCTTCATGAGCCTCCTAGCCTGGCAGACCCTGGTGGTGTGCTGCCTGGGCAGACCTGTGTGCTTGGTGCGGAGTGCTGTGTGGACAGCGCCTTTGAGGCTCACGGCATGCCGGGCCGGGTGTTACTTACGTGCCAAGGCGTCTCAGCTGCTGTGTCTGCACATCACTGTGATCTCACTCGTTTCAGCTAAGCAAGCCCAGAGACCGTTTGGTTGTGGTTGAAAGTACGGAACGTGACCTTGTTTCAGTCTGCATTGCCTCCTCTTCTGCAGCCATCACCACCATCCACCTCCAGAGCTGATCCATCTTCCTACACAAAACGCTGTCCATCTCCCCACCCCCTTCCCCCAGACCCTGGCACCCACATCTACTGGCTTCTCCATGGATTGGATGGCTCTAGGGACCGCATGTAAATGGAATCACACAGTTGGTGTCCTTCCGTGACTGGCTTCTTTCACTCAGCAGTGTCCTCAAGGTTGATCCACACTGCAGCCTGTGTCAGAATTTCCACCCTCTTTAAGGCTGAGTAATACTCCATCGTATGTCTGGAGCACATTTTTCTTCTTCGTTTGTCTGTTGATGGACACCGGGGTTGCTTCCGCCTCTTGGCTGCGGGGATAAGGCTGCTGTGAGATGCCGGGGACAAGCGTGTCCTTGTCTTGTTGAGGCTCACCAGCTGCAGTTGCTTCCTAGGTATGGATGCTAACAGGCGACAAGCTGGAGACAGCCACCTGCGTCGCCCAAAGCTCACGCCTGGTGCCTCGGACACAGGATACTCACATCTTCAGACGGGTATGTATCTTAATCACTTTGAATTTGTGAACGTTTGTCTCACAAATAAGGCCTGTTGTTTTTGTCAAGATAGCTATGTAGTTATTAATCACTAAATATCTTTTTAAAAGAAATATTGTAATTGTTTTCTTAATTTATGAAAGCATTTTAAAAATAGACGTTTTTAGACACATACATCAATTGTGATCAAAAGCTGCTTTTTGACAGTGTGAACAAGCCCTAAGTTCAAAGGTGTCTCTCGGTTACACTGTTATATTATTTTTTGCTGTTTTAAAAGAGACATACTGCAATCATTTTCAATTTGTAAAAATGTACATTGATGAAAAATTACATTATTCTACCTTTTATACATATTACATGTTGTCCAGAGCTGCTGTTGTGAAACAAGCCATAAATACAAAATAGGAATATGTTCTTAATCGCTGCCATTTTCAGAGCAAGTGCTGCCTTAATTTGTTCAAAGAAAATTAATAGAAATGATCTAGGTTTATGTGTTTACTGTATGTATTAGTTATGACTAAATTTAATTCAAACAAAAAATAAAAATTTCTTGGGTCTTGATTGATAGTGGGTGAACAGACATTCTGTGTCTGTGTCTGCTCTAAATGAAGCACTTGTACCTACAGAAGGAGTTATTTGAATACAATTTACATGTAAATGCAGTGTGTTTTGAAGCATCTGAATCGCAAATTAGGCCCTGAAGACTACTATTTGCAATTAAATTATTAATGCTTCTGATAAAACTTCAGATCAATTTTTGTTGACTTTTCAGTGTTATAGCACCACAAATTAAATTTTTCACAATAAAACCTACCTATTTAAAGATGAGTCTGAGATTGTTAATTTGAACCACATGAAGCTTTTATTTCAGTCTTATTATTAGGACTATTAATATATCATTTCTTTCATGCTCCATAAAATCTCTGCAGAAAGAATGTGAAAAAACAGTTACGTTGGCTTTTCGAAATGTTTTTTGTTCTAAAATGAATATTTCGAGATTATGACTTAATTTTACTCCTTTAGGTTTTTAAAAAAAATCCCTCAGACACTGAATAAAAACCAATGGAATGAGTTGAAACCCACGGCAGAGACAGGGCAATTAAGCATTTTGCATTATTTGACCTGTTATGGAAAGCAGTGTGTCTACATAACACCTTGGTTTCAGACCATCCTGGCTCTTGCCTGGCGTGTGGCGATGAGCAGCTCATTCCCTGGGCTCTGGTGCTCTGACGGGTGGGTGCCTCCTTCTACAGAGCTGTGTTCGTGGAGCTGCGACTCAGTGACTCAGCAGCACTGCCCCCACACCGGCGCACCCCTGCCTGTCACTCTGCTAAGTAATCACCTCATGGAAATTACAAGAAAATTCTTCATCGTTATCATTGTCTGTTAAGGGAGTGTGTTTATAAAAGCCAATTAATTACCCTCCCAAACTATCCGGAAGGTAATTATTAACTCATAGGCACCCTTGACGTAATGTCTCCTCAGAGCGGTGATTCTTCTGCATTCTTCACTGTGAGTGTCCTGCTGCAGTTGCTGAGAGGGTAGACACCCCCAGCACCGCCAGAGGGACTGGAGAGGACCTTCTTCTAGGTCCAAATACCGAAGCTCCTTTGCTTTTAGATAGTAAGCCCAAAACATTCTACTGTGACTCTGCAAATCATGCCCTGTTCTCTGTGCCTCTAATTTAGATAACATTTTAATTGGGGATTCTTTTTTCTCCCTTAATGGAGGTAACCAGTCGGGGAGAGGCACATTTGGAGCTGAATGCATTTAGAAGGAAGCATGATTGTGCCTTGGTTATATCTGGGGACTCTCTAGAGGTAAGGCTGGACTCTGAGTACATGTCTTTCTGTCTGTGTCTCCGAGGCAAGGCTGGTCCCTGGCCGAGTGTCTGTCTGTCTGTCTGTGTCTCTGAAGCAAGGCTGGTCCCTGTCTGTCTGTCTTATCTGTGTCTCTGAGGTAAGGCTGGTCCCTGACGGAGTGTCTTGTCTGTCTGTCTGTGTCTCTAAGGCAAGGCTGGTATCCTGAGTGGTTACATGTCTGTCTGTCTGTCTGTCTGTGTCTCTAAGGCAAGGCTGGTATCCTGAGTGGGTACATGTCTGTCTGTCTGTCTGTCTGTGTCTCTGAAGCAAGGCTGGTCCCTGACCAAATGTCTGTCTTGTCTGTCTGAGGCAGGGCTGATTCCTTTGCGAGTATGTCTGTCTTTCCATTCCCATGCGCCCAGGGTTTCTTGAGGAAGTGCTTTTGCCCGTTTGTGCAATTTTGAGGCACTTTTTCCGTTTCGCAACAGTGGTGCCTGCCACTCTGGAAAGCAGCTGCAGCCTGGGGAGGTGTCAGGGCTGGGTCCCGGTGATGGTTACTCCTCCTTTAGATAGGGAGAGCCTGGAACGTTCTGCAGGAGGCCCGGGAGAGCCTGGAAGGTTCTGCAGGAGGCCTGGGAGAGCCTGGAAGGTTCTGCAGGAGGCCCGGGAGAGCCTGGAACGTTCTGCAGGAGGCCTGGGAGAGCCTGGAACGTTCTGCAGGAGGCCCGGGAGAGCCTGGAAGGTTCTGCAGGAGGCCTGGGAGAGCCTGGAAGGTTCTGCAGGAGGCCCGGCAGAGCCAGGAACGTTCTGCAGGAGGCCCGGGAGAGCCTGGAACGTTCTGCAGGAGGCCCGGGAGAGCCTGGAAGGTTCTGCAGGAGGCCCGGGAGAGCCAGGAACGTTCTGCAGGAGGCCCGGGAGAGCCTGGAAGGTTCTGCAGGAGGCCCGGGAGAGCCAGGAACGTTCTGCAGGAGGCCCGGGAGAGCCTGGAACGTTCTGCAGGAGGCCCGGGAGAGCCACTGGAGCCTGGCTGGCACCTGGCTTCTGGCTCTTTGTGCGCTCCACGTCATGTCCGCCGGAGCAGGAAAGTCCAAAGCAGCTTCATGCCGCGTTTCACGTGTGGCCCCAGCTGAGGAAACTGTGGCGCCAGGGCTGATGGGAGCCTCTGCCCGCACAGCTTTTGCACAGGCTTCTGGACTTAATCACCCCAGACCTCTGTGGCATCCACAGAGCAAGCACTCCAAGAAATGTGGCAGAAGCTGTCTCAGAACGTCACTGGTGGGTCACATGACGTTGTTCAAGAAAGTCACTAAGGCAGCCTGGATTCCAGGGGAGGGGATCAGACGCCTCCCGCAGTAAAGACGTAGCCAGGGCTGTATTGCTCTGTCTCATCTACTGCAGGCTTAAGACCAGAAGGCCGTGTCGGGGCTCAAGGCACGGAGCATTGTCTCTGGTACTTCAAGAGGAAGCGTGTCCCTGGGCAGGAGAAGGCTGGTTCCATGTTATATAGAATTTCCTCCCATGATTTTCAGATGTTCCCCTGCCCTGTGAGTCTCATGAAATGATTCACAGAATACTGAAAGATTGGGAGCTGTGACATCTGTTGGTTTTGCACTTTCTGCATGACACAAATTTGGGACAGTGCTGTTGACAGTAAGGCGGAGTCACCCGTGCTCTGTTTTCCAGGTTTGTCTAAAGTACTACGAGCACGAGTTTATGGAGCTGGCCTGCCAGTGCCCCGCCGTGGTGTGCTGCCGCTGCTCGCCCACCCAGAAGGCCTGCATCGTGACGCTGCTGCAGCAGCACACGGGGAGACGCACCTGCGCCATCGGTGAGCGCCGCCCGCTCACGGGAGGCCTCCAGAGAAGCCCGTGGCCTGACACTGATGGGCACACTTCCTTCCACCCCTGAAACTAGATTGAGTCCATCTCCATTAATGGAAGTTTCTGAAATAGCCTCTGATGGTAAAAATGAAAAACGTGATGATGGATGGGGTTTTATTTTATCTCGCAACTTTTCTTGTTTCGCAGGTGATGGAGGAAATGATGTCAGCATGATTCAGGCAGCGGACTGTGGGATTGGGATTGAGGGAAAGGTAGGTTTGCCCTTTCGTCTGTCAACATATCAGTGCACATCAACACAACTCAGCACATGCTGGGTCATTGTACACTCAGCACCTACTCGGTCAGCACACGTCAGCGTGTGCTCAGCACACACTCGGTCAGCACACGTCAGCACTTGCTCAGCGCACACTCGGTCAGCACCTACTCAGTCAGCACACGTCAGCGTGTGCTCAGCACACACTCGGTCAGCACCTACTCGGTTAGCACACGTCAGCGTTTGCTCAGCACACACTCGGTCAGCACCTACTTGGTCAGCACACATCAGCACATGCTCAGCACACACTCGGTCAGCACACGTCAGCACATGCTCAGCACACACTCGGTCAGCACCTGCTCAGTCAGCACACGTCAGCACTTGCTCAGCGCACACTCGGTCAGCACCTACTTGGTCAGCACACGTCAGCACATGCTCAGCACACACTCGGTCAGCACCTGCTCAGTCAGCACACATCAGCACATGATCAGCGCACACTCGGTCAGCACATGTCAGCACGTGCTCAGAACACGTCAGCACGTGCTCAGCACACACTCGGTCAGCACCTGCTCAGTCAGCACACATCAGCACATGCTCAGCACACACTCGGTCAGCACACGTCAGCACGTGCTCAGCACACACTCGGTCAGCACCTACTCGGTCACCGCACATCAGCATATGCTCAGCGCACACTCGGTCAGCACACGTCAGCACGTGCTCAGCACACACTCGGTCAGCACCTACTCGGTCACCGCACATCAGCATATGCTCAGCGCACACTCGGTCAGCACACGTCAGCACGTGCTCAGCGCACACTCAGTCAGCACCTGCTCAGCACACACTCGGTCAGCACCTGCTCAGTCAGCACACATCAGCACATGCTCAGCACACACTCGGTCAGCACCTACTCAGTCAGCACACGTCAGCACATGCTCAGTGCACAATCAGTCAGCACACACTCGACACATGCTCGGTGAAGGTGCACTTGGTCAACACATTTGGGTGAAGGAGGAATTGGTCAGAATCCCCGCTTTGACCCCACATCTCATAAAGAGGATCCTGCCACGTGCATTAGAGCCCAGCCCTCGGCATCCTTGCTGTTGGCAGAGTGGCTGCTAGGAAGGTGTCACGCGTAGTCACCTGCCCCAGGGCTCAGCTCAGTTGTTAGCAAACCCCCCAAAGAGCCTTTTCTTTCTTTTTTTTTTTTTTTGTGCCTTTATCCCAGCTACTCCAGAGGCTGAGGCAGGAGGATCACTTGAGCCCAGGAGTTTAAGGCTGCAGTGAGCTGTGATTGTGCCACTGTACTCTAGCCTGGGTGACAGAGTGAGACCCTGTCAAACGCTCATGGCCATCCTACCATGATTTATTATTTTATTTTACATAATTTTTAACAATTTCTTATACATTGAACTATGTTTTTTTTGTTTGCTTGTTTTGTTTAAATTTTTAAAATTTCAGTAGGGTTTGGGGGAGCAGGTGATGTTTCATTACATGAATAAGTAATTTAGTGGTGATTTCTGAGGATTTGGTGCACCCAGCGAGCCTTTTCATGGCTGCCCTCCCGTTTCACACACGCTGTTCTCTGGGTAGTTGCCTGTGTCTGACTGAGGTATAGTTTAAGGTTTGCCTTCTGTGCTAGCCTTATTTATGTTACTCCTTTCTCCACAGTCACTTAAATATTAATACAAACATACCCAGAAAGACCTGGAAAATTAACCCAGCTCAAGCCAGCGTGGCTTTTCCTTGGCTACTTCATTTGTAATGCCTTATGGCGGTGTTGTGAAAGAGGAGATAGTTTTTTTTTAATATGAAAAAGCAGAGAATTGTCTTGAAGAAGCCCATGGTCACAGGGGCGTCTTCTGACAGGGCTGGCCCGTGCTGAGTTCACAGAGGCTCAGATCACAGGGACTTAGATCACAGGGGCGTCCTTCAACAGGGCTGGCCCGGGCTGAGATCACAGGGGCATCCTCCCACAGCGCTGGCCCTGGATGTCCTCTGATAGTGCTGGCCCGGGCCCTGCTGACTCCTGTGACACCCTCGGGCTGTTGGAGCCGAGCTCTCCTGAAGTGTCTGAGAGAGCCTGGGCTGCTGCTGGGGGCCTCCCTGCCCCTGTACCTGAGACCGGCGGACCTGTCCCGTCGACGTAGCCGAAGCTTTTAAAGTCCTGCAGACAGAACTTCAGTCTTGGTAAAATTCAGGCTGAGTTCTAGAACTCAGCTTCTGGAGTCTGATCTCCAGCGTCCACAGTGTCGGACAGGCCCTGCGTGCTTCTTCCAGGAGGGGAGGCAGGCCTCGCTGGCGGCCGACTTCTCCGTCACGCAGTTCCGGCACGTCGGCAGGCTGCTCGTGGTGCACGGGCGCAACAGCTACAAGAGGTCGGCGGCCCTCGGCCAGTTCGTCATGCACAGGGGCCTCGTCATCTCCACCATGCAGGTACCAAGCTTCTGCACATGCCACGGGGGCAGGGGCCGGGACGCTGCGAGGGGGCATCGCCAGGTGCTGCGGGAGTACCTGGGCTGCGCTTGGGAGTTAGAGGCCTGGTGCCGGCTGCTGCTGGGCCTGACGGCTGTCTGTGTCTGTGGCTCTCTCTCCAGGCTGTGTTTTCCTCGGTCTTCTACTTCGCATCTGTCCCTTTGTACCAGGGCTTCCTCATGGTGGGGTAAGTGGCACTCAGCACCTGCCAGCTCATCCGGGGGAGGACTTTTATTTTGAAAAGAAGACCACATGTAGAAGATTGCATTTGAGTGATTCCTGATGCAGTCATCATTTAGAATGAAAACTGCTAACGTAAAAAGTGTTTTACTTGGGTAAACTTCGAGATAGCATCTGTATACTTGTTCCTCCTGGGATTTTCTCATTAGAATTTGTTTTCAAGTGGAAGCCATAGTACGTGTCAGGAATTGTGCTGGGTCTGAGATTTTTAAAGGATCCCATGGCGTAAGGAGGAGGGGCAGAGTGGCCACAGCCAGGCCCTCCCAGCTCTCTGCAGGCGGCCCCTCTCCCGGCTGGGGCTCGGCTTCGTCCCGCTATGGGATGTGGCCAGGCAGCAGCAAATGGCACACAGGAAGTGTGGGGACATTTCCTTAGACTTGAATGTGACATAGTGTGGCGTGCTTTGAACCAGATGCTGTCAGTCTCTCCCTGGCAGGAATGGAATCTTATTTTCAAAGATAACAACACCAGGGCCGGACACTTTGGGAGGCTGAGGTGGGCATGGGAGGATCACCTGAGGTCAGGAGTTCAAGACCAGCCTGGCCAACATGGTGAAATCCTGTCTCTACTAAAAATACAAAAAATTAGCCAGGCATGGTGGTGGGCACCTGTAATCCTAGGTACTCGGGAGTCTGAGGCACGAGAATCTCTTGAACCTGAGAGATGGAGGTTGCAGTGAGCTGAGATCGTGCCATTGCATACCAGCCTGGGAAACAGAGCCAGACTCAGTCTCAAAACAAAAAAGTAAAGCTAACAGCACCATTATCTTAGAAAGGGACACCACAAGTGCAGCAGGCAGGCGATGTGCGTTGAAAGCTGAGCTGATTTTGCCAACCGTGTCTGCAGAACAGGAACTTCCTGTGAAGAGAGAATTGGTGGGAATTTGTCATTTCTTCCTCCTTTGTGGTGATGCCTAGAAATGAAAGCAGCGTGACTGCTTGTGTTGGCAGCAGACTAAAAGCGGCCTCCCCTCTGCCACTGATCTCCCTAACATCTGCAAAGCTCGTTCCCATCTTAACCAGGTTCCACCCGACAGTGAGTCCCAGAAAATACTGTGACAGTTACAGCCACTGGCATTGATGCTCTCAGCGTTGAACACACCTTCATCATCACCTTGTCCCCAGAGAGCTCAGGAACGTGCATGTGGGCGACCAGGCTCAGACCTGAGTGGCCGGGGCCGGCGCCGGGCACTGCTCCTCACCGTCACACAGCCGCCGAGCTTCCTCCCGGCCCGCAGAGAACAGACACGGAGTCCCTTCTCTCTGCAGAGCTCTTTTCAATCCGCATGCTAAACACCATGTCACCCGCAAGCTCCCTGAATCCATTCCTCACACGTGTAGCAAAATACCGGGAAACGTTGGCCTGCGCATGTGTTAGGTTTTTGTTAAACATGTGAGGTCTCTTAAGTCCCTGCTTCCCAAGTGAGAATCACTGAGAGGCACCCCGTCGTCCCGAGTCGTCTGAGGAGCGCTGCCATGCACAGAGCCGGCGCTTGGCTCTGTGCCTTCCCTCTCTCCAGTCTTCAGGAACTCTCTGCCCTCTGGCGTGCACATGTGATGTCCCCTTGGCTAGACCACTGCCAGATGTCCCCATTGTCCTTGCTTCCCCGGAGGCCCCAGCCCCCACGGCGCACCTTCACCCCCCGCAGGCCGCGCAGCTGTAGCGCCAGTTAGCGCCCTCGTCTCCTGCGTGCTCTACAAGGACAAGTCACAAGGTGTGTCAGGTCCTTGTACCTGCTGTGAGTTTGTCAGTGTGAACTTGAGCGCATGCGGATTGCAAAGGAGGACCAGGCTCTGGCAGATTCTAAAGCCTCGGGACAGCTGAGCTGTGGGGCTCACAGCTACCAAAACCCCTGGGGCACCTGCCTCGGACTCTGTGTCCTTCACCTGCATGTTAGCCCCGTTCGTCCCAAGGCATCAGGAGCATGTCCTGTGGTCCTAAAAATCACTTTAGGCAGGGTGCGGTGGCTCACACCTGTAATCCCAGCACTTTGGGAGGCCGAGGTGGATGAATCACCTGAGGTCAGTAGTTTGAGATCATCTTGGCTAACACAGTGAAACCCATCTCTATTGAAAACACAAAAAACTAGCTGGGTGTGGTGGTACGTGCCTGCAGTCCCAACTACTCTGGAGGCCGAGGCAGCAGAATCACTTGAACCCAGGATGTAGAAGCTGCAACAAGCCGAGATCGTGCCACTGCACTCCAGCATGGGCGACAGAGCAAGACTGTGTCTCAGGAGAAAAAAAAAAGCAACTTTGAATAAAGTGAGTAAGAGCTTGGGAAAACCCTTGCCTGTGGCTTCAGGCTTCTCTCACGCCTAGCCCTTCATTTTGGCACGAGTGCCTACACTTCAGGCCCCTTCTTGCTATAAACACACAGGGAATAACTCCTGTGATAGGAAACATTGCAGACTCTTTGTGGCCCATAAGGAAACCGCCATCATCAGCCCTGGGCTGGGCTGGCCACCCGAGGCTCCCTCAGCCCAAGCGTGAGGGAGCACAGGACAATGCTGGGCATCTGTGCTGTCAGCTTGAGCCCTATTTCATGTCTCTCCGTGACCAAAGAAGGTCCCAGCAACTTACCAACTCATAGCCTATATGACTGATGGAAATGGTGGTAGGATTTGCGCTAACATTCTCAGCATTCCATTAATTCCAATAGTGTTTCATATAGTACTTCAAACAAAGGTGAAAAATCCTAAAGGTATAGTAAGCTCTAACTCTTTTTAAATAAGTTTTCCCATGCCTGCCTCTTTGCAGTAATTATTAATTAGTTACCTTTTTGGAGGGGGTGTGGAGAGAACAGAGTCTTGCTGTGTCACCCAGGCTGGAGTGCAGTGGCATGGTCTCAGCTCACTGCAGTCTCTCCCTCCTAGGTTCAAGCGGTTCTCCTGCCTCAGCCTCCCGAGTAGCTGGGATTACAGGTGTGCACTACCATGCCTGGCTAATTTTTGCACATTTTCAATAGAGATGGGGTTTCGCCATGTTGGCCGGGCTTGTCTTGAACTCCTGACCTTAGGTGATCCACTTGTGTTGGCCTTCCAAAGTGCTGGGATTACAGGCATGAGCCCCTACGCCTGGCCTAGTTACTTTTAAATAGTATAGAATTGGCTAATTGCACCTTGAGTTTGAACAGTGTTTTTCTTCCTTGGAAGTCATATAAAAGCATAACCATTATTTCTTTCTTTCTTCGTATTTTAAAAATTGGAGATTTGAAACATTAAAAGCAAATGTGGGGCACCGTGGAGATTATTCTTGGAAGAACAGCGTTCCCAGCTCCTGTTCTGAGAGCTCTTCTTTATATTAGGCTTTATGTAAAGTAACTTGGAGTGTCCCTCATGAGAGAAACGCCTGTGACTTCCTTAAGCACTCGTACTCTGAATTTGGTTAGGTGGGAGATTTGAAGGGGCGATGCTTTTAAGTTAAGGTAGTTTGAAAATAAATAACGAGTTTGCCTTCACCTAGAAAATCAGTATCAAGAAGTGAGCAAAAACCAACATGACGTTTTTACAAAGTAACATAACTGGACCAAACTCATGTCTCTGAAGGAGAAACGGGCTCTAGAAACTAGAATCGTTGATAGATTTACCATGGTTTTCCTCTCCATTCATTTCATCAGCTCTGGAAGGAACTGATGGCCCAGGTGACTTTCCTGAAGCAGGAGGGATCAGAAGCAGGAAGGACCAGGCATACACTCCGTGCACAACAGGGAGACCCCGAGAGGGGCCGGGGACCCTGGGGGTGGGGGTGGGGAAGCCTAGGGTGGCGGGGGATGGGGCAGCAGGAGGGGCTGGGAGAGACGGGACAGCCTGAGGAGCTTCCTGTGACCCCCCTGAGCCCACCCTGCCCTCGCACCCCAAGCAGGCCTGGGGAATGCAATGCGCTCCCCCAGGAAAAGAGCTCCTAGACCAGGTCCTCTTGGGGAACCCCTGGTGGGTGCCACGCCGTGTACCTTAGAAGTCGGAGGCTCCGAGACAGACTCCCGATCGCATGTGCTCACAGCTCATGTTCTACAAAAGTGCTTTGGGGAACGCTAGTCTGAACTGGCTGGAAGTGTCTCCCCAGTGATGTCGGCAGTTCCCTGCAAGGACCTCACACTCAGCAGCACACCGTGGCAGCCATTCCTGGGTGTGGGTCTCCTTTATATCCTTGCTAGCGGCTCAGATGGAGAGCCTGTGAGCGCTCTCATGAAAGTTAGACTGAACCTTAATTGAGCACCAAGAGGGTGCCTGACATTTCCAGAGAGCGCTCTGGGCAGGAGGAGCACGGGGTCCCCAGGGAGCTGTGTGCAGGCCTGAGGGACAGAAAGCTGTGGGGTCCCCAGGGAGCCGTGTGCAGGGCCTGAGGAACAGGAGGCTCTGTGGCCTTATCAGAGAGGGTCTTGAGAACTGCTTCCAGCCATGACTGGAATAACAGGAAACAGATTTATCTTCCAAGCCTAATCAATGGGAAACACGAGAAGACGTGAAAACATGTGAAAGAAGTGTTTTCAGACATTGGATAAGAAGGAATAGGGACGAGTGCCTCAGAGAAAGAGAGCAGCTGTCTCCCACGTGGAGCCAGCAGCCAGAGAGCCTTGAAAGTTCCGTGTTCCAGGAGTCCGTGCACCTGCCGCCAAGCTTGTCAGAGTGAGCTTCGCCATGCAGCCCTCACAGGAGGGCCAGGCTCTGGTGGATTCCAGGCCCAGCCAGTGCCCAGGTCGGCACAGATTTCCTTAGTGCCAATATCGTGACACACTGAGAATCAGTTGACATATGGACTTTATAAAAATCAAGTTTTTATTCTCTGAAGACAGTACTAAACAAATAAAAAGGCAGATGAGAAGAAAATACTTTTAATACATATCATCTTCAATTCAACCATAAGACAAACAACTCAATGTTTTTTTTTTTTTTAAGGTGAAAGATTTGAACATCCATCACAAAAGAAGACATAAGAATGGCCAGTAAGCACAAGAAAATGTCTTTAGCATCACCAGTTACCAGGAAAGATAATTTTTTTGTTTTTCTTCCTGAGATGGAGTCTTGCTCTGTTGCCCAGGATGGAGTGCAATGGCCTGATCTCGGCTCACTGCAACCTCCACCACCCAGGTTCAGACAATTTTCCTGCCTCAGCCTCCCAAGTAACTGGGATTACAAGCACGCGCCACCCTGCCCTGCTAATTTTTGTATTTTTAATAGAGATGGGGTTTCACCATGTTGCCCAGGCTGGTCTTGAACTCCTGACCTCATGATCCACCTGCCTCAGCCTCCCACAGTGCTGGCATTACAGGTGTGAGCCACCAAGCCCATCCTGGAAAAATAACTTTACTCTACAGAGAGAGAGAGAAGGCTTTTCCACCAGAGTCCAGGCAGAAAGGCTGAGGGGTGTGTTGGCGGGTGGGCAGCAGGGCGTTACGGCTGGCGAGAGTGCAGACGGTTGAGCTGCCTCAGAAAGCAGGCTGGCAGTTTTTATGAAATAAAACGTTCACTGCCATAGGCCCCAACAACCCCCTCCTCAGTGTTCACCCAGGAAAAAGGAAAACACTCATGCTACCACACAGACCCTTGCAGGAACTCTCACAGCCTCATCTGTGATATCCACAGACTGGGAAGACACAAACGTGGCTGGGTGGGGGAAGAGCTGCACTGTGTCCATAGCGCAGGACACTGCCCCGCAGCACAGAGAAAGCAGAGGACACTCAGCAAGGTGGCCAAGCCCTGACACCTCCCAGAGAGGTGGCAGAACCCACCTGGAGAGAGCAGAGACCCTCCCAGAGAGAGCAGCCAGGTGCTAGAGAGCTCGCGGCAGTGAGGGAGGCAGGGGTCTACCACCTGCCCCGTCAGTCCCCCTCTGTCCGGGTGACGGACGCTCTGCGCATGATCGCATGGCGGTTCCACGACACTCGTCAAAACTCATCACACATGCTGAAAGGTGCACCTCGAGAGAGTAGGTTTATGAAAAGGAGGCAGTGGTGGGTTTTTTTGTTAAAGGTTGCAAGAGATTGGGAACTTTCTAGCATAAATAAAGCAAGAGTTCTTACAAATGTGCTATACAGAAATGGTGACTGCACGTGACCCTGCCTGGTGCTGCGAGTGAGTCACAGGCCGATTGCCTGAGTGGCCGCAGGCCTGTGCGCACGGGACAGAGTTCTCAGCCGTCAGAGGGATGACCCGCCATCTTTCCTTGCGGTCAGGCTCTTCTTGAATTATTTGGCCCTGTTCCTAAATTCTAAGCGGAGTGGGAATTGTTCAAAGAAAATTAACAAAAGCAATTGAAGATTTGGAGGAAAGTCCAACAGTGCTGTACAAGTTGAACCTAATAAAGGATTAAAGGTGGAATTTCTGGGTAAAGGTCTCTGAGCATGTGGTGTTCAGTGCCCAGCAGCAGCCCATCAAGAAAACAGAAGGATATGAAATCGACTAAAAATTCCTTAGAAGAAGATGGTTCTGTAGAGCCCACAAGAGTGTAAAAAATAGAACAGTCTACATTTAGCGACCGTGGAATCTCAGCCATATTAAAACGGAATGCAGCCTTCAGATATCCACATGTTTTCAGGACTAAACGGTGTAGGGCTGTGGTGCCCCACATGGTTGTGGGGCGTCCCTAATGCTGTGTTGAGGTGCAGGATCCAAGAGGTGAAGAGACAGGACACCGAAGAACTGGTGAAGAGCATCTGGACTCGGGGGCCAGGCCACCTGTGAGCGGAGATCAGCAAGAGCCCAAAATGCCCAGAAGCATCTGTATTTGTTAGGTACAAGCAGGGGGCAGGGTCGTGAGTGAGGTCATCATCTATAGGCTTAATGACAGGGCATACATAATCACATGAGTTAAACAAGCGAGGGGGCCACCCCATTGTGTCACTTGGGCAGAGAGGTGGGCCGTGCGCAGTAGGGGGCCGTGCCGTGCGCAGTAGTAGAGGGTCGTGTGCAGGAAAGGGGTCCACCCCCATTAGGTCACTGAGGCAAGGAGGTGGGCTGTGTGCAGCACTTCTTATGTGGGGGCTGGAGACTTCAAAGGGTTTCTAATAGAAGGATACCGTAAGCCAATGCAGTGGGAGCTGACAGACTTGTGCTCTTCTTTTAAGATATTTATGGGAGGATGATTTGAGCTAGCACAGAAGCGAGAAAAGACTGACAGGGTGTCCAGCCGCTGTGACTGGTCACACCAGAGGGTTCTTCTCCCTCGGTTACTTCCAGGATCTCAGGCCTGAGGCCGACTTTCCACAGGAACTGGATGCAAGGTGCTACAGCTCCTTTATCAGGAGGAGAGGCTCCTGCTCCAAGCCTGCCGTACAGCGTGTGCCCTTTCAGGCAGGGACGCCACCGCCTGGGTCTTTGGTTCTCGTCCTGGTCTGGCTGTTTTCCCATGTGCTGCTTCTGTGCTGTGACTGCTCTGGGCATTCCTCCTACTACAGACTACTAAGTGGTTATATAGGAGGATTCTATAAATCAGCACTAAATGTGTCAGTACAGCTCTGACTACAATACCTGTATGATTATACAGAAAGATATATAGAACTAAGTATGTTAGATATATGTAAGCAGTAAGTTAGACTTCAAGCACTAATTCTGTAAACTAATATATGCTTATATATGAAGGATTATATAAAGGAAACAGCTGAGTAATAATACTATAAACTAATATTCTCCAGGCACTAGCTGTGCCTGGGGTCTAGACAGTTCTCCTTCCTTGGTGCCTGTGGCGGGTGTTACCCACAAAAAGGTACCACAGTGTCATGGTTTTTTTCTGGTTCTCTGCCATAGGATAACTTTCCCAACTTGAATGCTTTCTTATAGGTGAAAATGTCATTTAACAAAACAAACCAAAAAAAAAAAAAAAAAAAAAAAAGCCAATTGGCTCCTAAAGTGGCACTTTGGGAGGCCAAGTTGGGAAGATTTCTTGAGGCCAGGAGTTTGAGACCAGCCTGGGAAGCATGGCAAGACCCTGTCTCTACAAAATAACAGTAGCCGGGCATGGTGGTGCACACCTGCGGTCCCGGCTGCTCCGGGGGCTGAGGTGACAGGATCAGCCGAGCCCAGGAGGTCAAGGCTGCAGTGAGTCATCATCGCACCATTGTACTCCATCCTGGGCCACCGAGAGAGACCCTGTCTGAAAAGCAACCAACCAACAAACCAGCTGCACGTCCAGGGCAGTAGGAGGTGGGATAGATGGGTTCCTCCCCGCTCCTTCTGCTAAGTTCAGTGAGAAACTAGGGGCATCACACACAGAAGGCTCTGAGTGGGGAGCGACGTGAATGGGGGGTGGGGCCCTTGGCTCCAAGAAGCAAGGCAGAAAGAGCTCCCTGGGTTTTCCAACAGCTGGAGCCGAAGGTGCCAGCAGCCTGGAAACGGCCCTGGGTGTGGAAATTTAAAATCTAAAAGTCCCACCAAGGTCCCAGCCTCTCCAATCGCAGGTCCACGAAAGGGTCGCCAGGAAGATAGATGACATGTCTTTCAGATGATCATCACACTATTCCAGCCAGATGCCAGGGCAAGGCTATGCCTGCCTCCCCTCACCAAAAGGCAAGTGGAGAGCTGAGAGTGCCACTTCATGAGATGCAGCCATGCCCCATCTCCAGGGTGGTGGAATGGGAGGCAGGACTCCATCCCCAGTGTTGCGGTAGTGAGCCCCAGTGTCAGTGGAGGCCGCATGGGGAGCGCGAACTCCTGCCCCTGCACAGCAGCCAGGCAGTGCCCTCCTCTCTCCACCAGAGCAGGACCAGGACCCTCCAGAAAATCCGGAGTCTCGTACACAATACCCAGAACGTGGAGGTTTCCAGCCCAGTCACTTGCCATACCAAGAACCAGGAAGCTTTCAAGGTGAATGGAAAGACAGTCAATAGAAGGCAGCCCTGAGATGGCAGAGACCTTAGCATTCTCTGACAAAGGTTGGGAAACAGCCACGGGACATGCTCTAAAGAGAAATGACAAACACACTGGCAGCAAATGGCAGCACAGAGCAGCCCAGCAGACAAGATGCAGAGCAGAGCCAGATGGGAATCAGAGATGAAAAAATGCCACGGCTGGGCTCAGCAGCAAAGCGGAACGACAGGACAGACGCAGCAAACTGGAGACGGAAACGCAGAAAGTGCTCGGTGAACAACAGAGAAAGAATTGACCAAAAAAAGAAAGGATCAGAGCCTCAAGGACATGCAAGGCGGCCTCTGCGCCGTGTGTGTGGGAGCCCCGGCCACTGCGCCGTTATGTGGGAGCCCCGGCCACTGCGCCGTTATGTGGGAGCCCCGGCCACTGCACCGTTATGTGGGAGCCCCGGCCTCTGCGCCGTTATGTGGGAGCCCCGGCCACTGCGCCGTTACGTGGGAGCCCCGGCCACTGCGCCGTTACGTGGGAGCCCCGGCCACTGCACCGTTATGTGGGAGCCCCGGCCTCTGCGCCACGTGTGTGGGAGCCCCGGCCACTGCGCCGTTATGTGGGAGCCCCGGCCAGTGCGCCGTTTTTGCCCTGGGAGTTTCAGGGGAGGAGAGACAGGCTAGGAAAGTACTTAAAGGAAAAAGGGCTGAAAACCTCCCAGATTTGGCCAAAGACGTAAATGTACAGATTGAAGAAGGTAAGCAAACCCTGAGCAGGATTAATTCAAAGAAATTCACACTAAGATCATCATAATCAAATTGATAAAAACCAGAGACAAGGAAACCACAGTGAAAGCAGCAGTGAGGAGACGGTAGGTGGGGACGATTGAACAGCGTGCAGGCCGAGGGACTGCAGTGCTGGGGAAAGGCCTCGCGGGCACAGACGCTGCAGCCCCGATTGAAAGGGGGTATGGGCAAGACACGTGTCCAGCAGTGCCTAAGCAATCCCCAGACGCAGCCATGCAGGAACAGGCCGGGTAGGAAAAGGACAGAAGGCGCAGAGACAGCCACCCTGTGTGTCGCACATAGAGACCGCTACGCACAGACTGCGAGGAAGCTCCTGAAACGACGCCCGCGGCATCAGCCACAGTGAGACCGGGTTAGACGGCAGGACGCTCCGCCTCACACCTGCCAGAATTGCGGGGAAGAGTCATGGAAACGGGGCAGCTCTTGTATCACCTTAGGAGTGTAAATCCTACAGTCTGGAAGATGTTTCAGCGGTTTCTTTGAAAAACTACACCACCGCCATGTGACCTGGCGCTTATACTCCTAGGCCTACCATCTCAGCTGGCCCTCCTGTCCAAAACAAATGGAAACTTCACCAGAAAAACTGTACGGTGAATATTTACAGCAGTTTTATTTGTGTTAATCAAAACTAGGACTAACCCAAATGTACTTCAGTGGTTAATCAAACTATGCTTCATTTGCCTGCCGCCAAATACTAGTCAGCAATAGAAAGAAATTAGCTATTGATACAGCAGCAACCTGGATGAATCTCCAGAGAACTGTGCTGCATAAAAGATGCCAATCCCCAGAGCTGCCCGCTGTAGAGTGCCATTTGCATAGCATTCTTGAAATGACCAGATTAGAGATGGAGAACGGGTTTGTGCTTGCCAGGGGTGGGAGGAGGTGGCAGAGGGAAGTGGTTGCAGCCGTAGAGCAGCCGCAGGAGGGACCCTGTGCGAGGGGTGCTCTGGGCAGGAGGTGTCCCTGTGGATTCCGGTGGGGAAGTTCACAGTGACCTCAACATAGCAAGGTGAACATGTTTCAAAATCATTCTTCCACCCGTAAGCATTTGGACGTACAGAGCGTGTTATTGGGACACGAGATAAATGCTCAGTTCTCTGCAGTAATCTGACTTGGTTGCCAGCTTGCTTTTTCGGTTTCGTGGAGTATTTTTGGTTTGTTGGAGCTGCGCTGTGACCCACAGGTCTGTCCATCGCTGTGCGGTTGAAGCGTCTCAGCTTTGTGCACTCTGCTTTCGGTCTTGCAGGTATGCGACCGTGTACACCATGTTCCCCGTGTTCTCCTTAGTGCTGGACCAGGACGTGAAGCCAGAGATGGCGATGCTCTACCCGGAGCTGTACAAGGACCTCACCAAGGTATGGGCCTCAGCAGGCGTCTGCCTCTCCACGGGCACCCACGCCTGGCATTTTACATGAGTGTGAAACAGGCCGGTCAGGGGCATTTCCAAGCATTTTGTGAAAACCAATTCTCTGTCCTTTGAGATGTTTTTTATGTCTCCTGATTTTCTTTGGCATTTTTCCCTTTGAGTTAAATTTCAAAAGGGGAAAAAACATCTCTGAAAAAAATTTTCTGAAATGTTTGCAGTAAAGCTCTAATTCACACGAAATTAGAATTGTAAAGGATGCTCTAACCATTTGTGGAACTTCTGTGAAGTGGAGAAGAGCTCACTTGGTAATTTCTGTCGAAGGCTCCCCGGGCAGCCTCCCGGCACGTGGGCGGAAGTAGCGTTCTGAAGCCGGGGTCCTGGGCTGCGTGCTTCCCATGTAGTTCCAAATCTTGTCAGTAGTCGTGGACTTCAGAAGTGATCTGAAACGTGACTGACAGTTCGCGTGTCCCTGAGATCCACAGGCTACTTTTTCAGTGATGCCGCCAGAAAAAAAACCAACCCAGAAAACTTCCGTCACCGGAAACTCTGTGAAAGATGCATTTATTTAGCTTAAAACTGTGCTGCGTTAGGATTAAAATATTCTTAAAGGAGGCTTTGAATTCACCATGTTCTTTACGACAGCATATTTTATAGCATAGGACGTATAAGGATTCAGGGTAGATAGAAGAGAGGCTCAGCTCTCCAGACACAAGTCGTGCTAACTCTGCTGTTTCCCACAAAGCTAGCTTTTTTGAACCAACACTGAGAACAAAATCCACTAATCCTCCATTAAATTTAGTTTTATAATCGATAAATGACAGGCGTCTGAAATCATCAACTCTAGATTGTTAAAGCAGTACCTGTATGGTGAAGAATTAGATTAGGCGTTAAAGAAACTAGCCTTTAGTTCAGCTAACGACTAACAGATTCTAGTCCAGCTAACCCCTAATTAACCAACTAGATTCTTACATATTCACAAACTAAGAAACTAGACTCCTGTCTAACTAGTAACTAACAAACTGTATCTAATACAGCTAACCACTAACAAACTACACTCTTACCTAGCTAACCGCCCACTGACAAACTAGACTAGTCCAGCTAACTCACACAGAGAGGTGCTGGGTAAGTCGTGTTAACATTTTAATTTCTTGATGTTATTGTAAGGGTCTCATAATGAAATAAAGACTTTAAAGTTTCTTGAAAAAAAATATAAAATTCCCAATACTGTTATAATCAGGACAAATAAAGCTAGTTCACCAGTATCACATAACATATAAATGCCGAGCATTATTTGATGGTGATACCGTCCTGACCACCGGGACACATCATCCCAGGCCACACCTGTTACAGCTACAAGAGAGACCGGTTTAGCATCTTAAACTGATGAAAGCATTGTGATAAAGTGCAGCAGAGTGGGGAGCAAAGCTCTAAAACTTCGGGAACTCGTAAGAAGCTGTGTGTCCTCATTCCCAGAGACTCCAAAATGTTCGCCTGAATGCTGCCCTACAGACATACGGGCGTACAGACAAACAAGGTTCTCGTGAACGAGTGTAGACCTCAGTGTGCCGCGCTCAGCCTAGGCAGCCCGCCCCAAGCAGGGCGAAGGTCATGAGGCATCTGGTAGCTGCCGCTGGTGCTCCTGGATCGCTGTGCTGGACTGTGATACCGCAGCCATCCTGACCAGCTGTTGGAGTCAGGCAATAACACGTTTTTACTGTTTTCAAGGATTTAGATTGTACCTACTGGTATCTTTCTTTGTGGATATCTAAACTATTCTAGTAACAAGATGTTCATAGGGCCACAGGTGTCTGACGGAGCATGTAATTATCCCTAACCGTAGCTGTGGAATCAGTAGGTTCCGTGGTACCCACTGGTGCCATTTAAAACCAAGGGGATACCCAGTTTTCTTCCGACTGAGTTGGATCTCATTAAAGGTATGAAATTTCCATTTTTGTTAAGGTGATCAACAATTTGGAATGTGCCAGAATCCTAAAGTCAGGACGTCATGCCTACATTTTTTTGACAAGAATTCAGTCACTCATTTTCTCTGAGCTTCTTTTCTTACCTGCATTTTATCTTTTTCAAAAAAAATCTACCACACTTCAAATCCTTTGAAAAGAAAGTAGCGCCACTGAAGTTAATAAAATTTAGTTATTTTTTCTTATTGAAGCTAAAGAACTGTTTTGAAGCTTTCTGTGACTTCCAAAGAGTTTGCCAAGGTAGCATAGACTGCAGCACTCTGCGTCGCTGTCTGCTGATCCGGGCAGCTGGAGACTGGAGCCAGTCGGCAGGTGTCCACGGACGCCAGGTCCAGCCTGGCAGCTCAAGTGCCTGCGGTGTCAGACAGCACAGCCTTGTCCTCGACAAGCCTGCATCCTAGTCAGGATGAGAATGCAGTTCATCAGTAGCGCAGGACAACAGAGCAGAGGGTTGCAGACTGAAATGCGAGTGACTGGCCAGCAAGTGCTGATCCAGTCAGTTCTGAGTCACCGTAAATTCATAAAAGACCTTCAGAGGCAAGCCCGGGAGGCAAGGCGGGCATGGCCTGCGCGCTGGAAAAGACTCGGCTGGCAATAAAATCTGTTGTTTATGTGTAGTTGATAACCTTTCCATCTGAAAGTATGAATAATGCACAATTAGAAATTTCACTTACTGTCGTAATGAGGTGATACAGTCTCGAGTATAGACATTTGTCCCTGCTCTGTCTCCACAGCCTGAGCCCTGCACGGGCACAGTATCTGTTCAGTTAAGTGTTTGGTAAACGGCTGAGGCAGTGAATGAATCAGGAAACCAAGAGGCAGGATTTCCCTCGTTTTCCTAAAACTACATAGCTTTTATTCTTTACAGAAAATGGTATATTTGCAGCAGTATGTTGTTCTTTTGAAGCTCAAATTCTGCTTTGAACTATTAAACTTGGCTCAGATGAGGTCAGGCACTTACTTTTCTGGATGCTGCCAACAGGACAGGAAGCTGACCTGCTTGTGTCTCTGACTCTGCGCATGACTCTGCACATGCCTTCACTTCTCCTGAGTGGCGTGACCTGTCACAGAAGCCACGTGGCTCTGAGATCTGGGCCTCAGGACAGGGCAGGTGACCCTGGTTAACTGAGCCAGCCCACGTGGTCCCAGCATACCTCAGACTGTGGCTGTGAGTTTTGTTACCAATTCATAGACTTACAGGACCAGCTAATTACAGAGACATCTGACTTGCAGTTGTGCTGCTTGTCAAGATGTCAAGTATCATACAGTTCTTCATAAAATCTTTAAACCATTAGATGTTGAACTGTTCAGACCACTATTTTTTATTTTTTGTAGAGTACTTTCAAATGGTTTTATCTTTTGAAATGTATAATTGTATACTTATATACTTTTCAAAATAATAGTGAATACGGCAATAAAAAATTTAAAACAGTGAGAATAGAAAGGAGGAAATAAAAATATCTCTGTAGATGCAATAATTTTCTACATAGAAAATCCCAGGGAATCCATACACACACACACACACACACACACACACACACACACACACACAACCTCCTGTCCTAGTAAACGCCCTAACGTTTCAGGATACAGGGAATAATTTTTCAATATCATTTTTTATTCTGTATACTAACAATGAATAATTGGGGTTTGAAAACATTTTTTGACATTTTAAATACTACATTTAAGCATTTATAATAATACATGAAAGTGAAACACGGAAGTGTACCTCTAACACAATGCCCACAGGCTGTGTGTGCTGGAGACCCACCGGCACTGAGGAGAGCGGCTGTGAAGCGCATGAACGGACACGCGTGGATCGAGGGCCTTGGTGCTGTTTCACATCGACAAGCTCATTCTAGAATTTATACAGAAACGCAGGGGAATTCAAATCGCCAAAACAATTTAGAAAAAGCACAAAGTTGGAAGACGCGCTACCTGAGTTCCAGACTTCCTGTAAAACAATAATCAATTAGACAATGTATTATTGGCGAAAGGGTAGAGAAAAAGTTCCGTGGAACAGAAAAGAGAGCCCAGAAAGACACGCACAGCCGTCATGATCTGTGGCAAGTGTGAAGGGAGACCGGGTGGAGAAGAGGTGTGTCTGCAGATGTTGGGACGACTGGTCGCCCACGAGCAACAGACCCACAACCTCTGCCGCACACCTCATGCGAAAACCCACCCAGAATGGATCCTTGGCCTATTTGTAAAGCTCTAAACCTTCCAGAAGAAAATACACAAAAAATATGCCCGACTTTGGGTTAGGCAAAGAGTTTTTAGACAGATCAAAACCATGATCCTTAAAGGGAAAAAAATAATAAATTAGACTTTGCCATCATGTGAACGTTTTGGCCAGGTGTGGTGGCCTGCCATGCCTGTAACACCATCACCTGGGGAGGCCAAGGCAGGAGGATCACTTGAGCCCAGAAGTTCAAGACCAGGCTGGGCAATATAGTGAAACTGTGTCACTACAAAAAATAGAAAAAATCAGCTGAGCATGGTGATGTGTGTCTGCAGTCCCAGCTCCTCGGGGGACTAAGGTGGGAGGATTGCTTGAGCTGAAGAGGTTGAGGCTACAGTGAGCCGTGATTGAGCCACTGCACTCCAGCCTGGGTTACAAAGTGAGACCCTGTCTCCAAAAAGAAAGTTTTTCTCTGCAAATGATACTGTTAAGGAAATGAAAAAACAAGCCACAGCCTGGAAGGAAATATTTGCATGTCACATTTTTGACAAAGGAGTTGTTTCTGTGTCATATAATGAACCCCCCAAACTCAACAAGAAAGTAGCCCAGTTTTTAAAGTAGACAGAAGATATTAGTGGACACCACACCAAAGACGATCCACAGATGGCAGGAAGCGTGTGAAGATGCCCAGTGTCACTTTCATCAGGGAAGTGCACGTGGAAACCACAGTGCAATTCTGCATACCCGCAAGTGCCGCAGCAGCTCAGACACCCACGGTGGGAAAAGCTGGGCGGGTCCAGAGCAGAGAAACGGCCCTTCGCTGCTGGGAATGAAGAATTCGCACGGCCCCTTTGGAAGACAGTTTGGCCATTTCTTTTAAAGTTAAACATGTACTTACCCCATGATCTAGTAGTCCTGTTGCTAGGTGTGTCTCCAAGAGAAATGAAAACTTAGATACATGCCAAATTCTATATAGAAACGTTCAAGGCAGCACTGTCTTCATTGCCAAAAACTGGAAACAACCCTATACCCTTCAGCCAGTGGATGGAATGACATCTCCATGGACGGGGACAGCCCGTGCATGGATGGAAGGACGCTCCGTGGACGGGGACAGCCCGTGCGTGGATGGAAGGACGCTCCGTGGATGGGGACAGCCCGTGCGTGGATGGAAGGACGCTCCGTGGACGGGGACAGCCTTTGTGTGGATGGAAGGACATCTCTGTGGACGGGACAGCCCGTGCGTGGATGGAAAGACACTCCGTGGATGGGCACAGCCCGTGTATGGATGGAAGGACACTCTGTGGATGGGGACTGCCCATGCGTGGATGAAAGGACACTCTGTGGACAGGGACAGCCCGTGTGTGGATGGAATGACATCTCCGTGGACCGGGACAGCCCGTGCGTGGATGGAATGACATCTCCGTGGACCAGGACAGCCCATTCTTGGATGGAAGGACACTCTGTGGACAGGGACAGCCCGTGTGTGGATGGAAGGACACTCCATGGGTGGGGACAGCCCGTGTGTGGGTGGAAAGACATCCTAGTGGACACGGGTAGCCTGTATGTCATGCTGCCAGGTGGTGGGATTGTACTTAGTGGGGAGAGGGTTCCTGCTGACTCACGCAACGTTTTGCATTTTGCTGCACAACAGAAGCCAGACTTGAAAGTTGGTGATTCTTTTTACCTGACACCTGGGATGTGCAGAGCTGTAGGGAAGACACGTCAGTGGTTGCTAAAGGTTTGGGTATATAGGGTGACTAGAGAGGCAGCCCAACGGGTGTGGGTGTGGCTGCTCTGGCGGGCATGGTGGTGGTGGGCACCTGACCATTCCTCTGTCAGAGCCCGCGAGATGGCAGCAGCATGGAGCGCGAGGGGGGAGGCGTGCAGACAGCGTCCCATGAGCTGCAGATCCACACTCTGGGCTGGGAAGAAAGGCCTCTTTCAGCGGCCTCGGGAAAGGCATTTGACCCTGGTTCACCATAAGGCTGAAGACAAAAAGAACCGCAAACCGCGGGCGGCATTTGGCGTTTGCTGTTTGCTTCCTACAGGAACCAGTCAGCCCATGCATGGTAGCTAAGGAGAAACAGATTTCTCCCTATTAGAGATGGAAGTTAGAAATGAAGGGCTGGACTGAAGCCCACATCAGTTTGGGCTTGTGGTTTTTGTGAGATAAATAAATGAAGAAATAAGCATGGACATGTGTGAGCATGGCTGAGTAAACAGGCGGGTCCTAGGCCGTCCATCAAGCAGTGAGAATCAGGGACCCGGGCAGCAATCAGAGGGTCAGTGTGCAGACCACAGTGTGGGGGAGACAGAGGTCCCCCCAACCCCACACACAGCCCAGGCTCCTGAAGAAGGGGTTATTCCAGGGCTGAGGCAAGGAAAATACAAGATCAGCCTGGAACTTCTTGTGGAACAAGAAAGGAAGGAACTAGCGAACAGGAGTCAGTGAGGCTGCTGCGGGAGGCAGGGCAGACGGCGCCAGAGGCGGAACCCTCCCGGGGCCAGCACCGAGCACCCTGCAGGGCAGCCGAACCGCAGCGGGACAGCAGGCGCCTTCAGCTCCACTGTGGATAAGCAGAGAAAGCACCGCCTCACGAGGGTTCCAGTTACAAATGTGATAGTCAGGGCTGTCCGAGGCCTCGTAGGGGCACCCAGGCTTCATTGTCACAAGATCTTAAGAGACGCGGAACCCAGGGGTCACAGTTCCCGTCTCCAGGGATGAGACAGAGGCCACCACGCCTCCTGGTGTCTGTCCTGGCGGGGGCACGCATCCCCTCAGCAAACCCTCCCCAGTAGGATCATCACTAGAACAAATCCAAATCTGGGACCTTCCACAAAGACCGTCTGGAGCTTTGAGGAGCAGCCACGTCATTAAAGACAAGGAGACAGAGGCGATGGCCGGATGGCAGCACCCAGGAGACGTGACGGCCAGGGCGGTATGGGGTCCTGTGTGGGGCCCTGGGCAGGAAAAGCACGTTTGAGAAAAACCGGGACCTCCGCACCCTTTCCCTGCCCAGTGCGCGTCTGTGTCTCCGTGGAGTGTCACCCCAGGCGGGCTGGGTGCTGCCGTGGGGCTGTCTGCGCTGCTCCCACAGCTCCCCTGAGGAAAAAAAAGTGATCTCAAGGCAAAATGGTTACAAATATGGAGGCAAAGCGGAGAAAGTTCTCTATTTTCCTAAAACAGATGAACAGAATGGGGCATGGCCGCGTGTGCCCGTGGTCCCCGCTGAGCTAGGACGGTCAAGGCTGTGGGGAGCTGTGATTGCAGTAGATGAAGACCCTGTCTCTGCAGAAACAGAATGTGCTGCAAAGCTGCATACACACAGTGCGGGGAGTCTATATAGCCCGCGTCTGCCCCTGGCCCTGGCCCAGCCGCCGCCAGTCCGCAGCAGCAAGCCCCCTTTAGGTAGGTGCACGCTGTCAGTTCGGAGGCTCTCGTTTAACCTGTCCAGTAACTTTCTAAGAGTTGCACTTAATGAAATTGAGCTTATCCACCTAAGAATGAAGGAATAAGACCTCTGAGAAATCAGTCACCGTAATTTGAGGCCATTAATACAAGAAACAAAAGTGACAGTGGACTGAGTCCCGCAAGCGGAAGAGCCGTCGGGAACGCTGCCAGCACGCACCGTCCTTTGCGCTCTCGGGAGCAGAGCAGGCTGGCCGCGTGGCAGGACGCCCGCACTTCCTCCCCAGCCTCCCTTCCTGCCAAGGCCAGGGGCGCGTGCAGGGCCCGGTGATGGGGCTTAGCTCCCGGCCCCGCTGTGTGCTGTCCTCCCTGCCGGAGGGTTTCTTCTTGTGCTTGGGTCGTATCTGTTTCTCCTCTTTCGCTCGCCTGTAGGATCTTTCTACTCCCTGCTCCCTAACTTCCTTCGAGTGATTAGAATTATGAGAAGATGAGAAAAGTATTTTTTTTGTTGTTCTGGTAGGAATCAGAGAAAGTATATGAGGAGGCAGGCTGGGAGAATAAATGATAGTAGTGAGAAAAGTGGTTACAGACTCAGGACAGGAGTCCTGTCCTCCAGACAGGAGCAGCCGGTCTTGTCCCGCAGTGCCAACCCACACGGACGGACCCCAGCTCTTGCAACACACACGTCAGCGTGTTTGTCTGCTGCAGCAGTGAGCACTTCTGTAGGAATAACTGCACGCGTATGACTTTGAGGTAGATGAATCATTCCTTAAATTTTGCTAGATTTGGCCAGGCATAGTGGCTCACGCTTATCCCAGCACTTTCGGAGGCTGAGGCAGGCGGACCACCTGAGATCAGGAGTTCGAGACCAGCCTGACCAACATGGAGAAACCTCGTCTCTACTCAAAGTACAAAAATTAGCCAGTCATGGTGTCTGGCGCCTGTAATTCCAGCTACTCAGGTGGCTGAGGCATGAGAATCACTTGAACCCAGGAGACGGAGGTTGCAGTGAGCTGAGATCGTGCCACTGCACTCCAGCCTGGGCGACAAGAGTGAGACTCCGTCTCAGAAAAAAATATAAAAAATAAAATTTTTGCTTCATTTTATTTTTTTGCATTTTTTGATACAGTAGAAATTACTTTCTGAATCTGCAACATTTAATTGGTAAATATAACAGTAGCATTCACTGAATATTTACTGTGTTTCGGCTTGGTGCATATTTTCTTTCGTGGCTCATTTTATTTCATGCATGTGAGCCAGGTGCCACTATTATTTCTATTTCACAGAGAGGAACCTGACAGATTAAGTCCTGAGCCCAGGGACGCAGCAGGAAAGTGTGTGCTAGGCAGGACTCGGCTCCAGGCATTTCACCCATACAGGGACATCAACCAGAGTGACAGACATCTTCCTCTTCCTAAAACCAAATGGAAAGGTATTTGGCCAGGAAGAGCGGCTTCGTCCATAGCATGAAACCCACAGTGAATAAATCGCTTCTATGAGTAACACGTCTGTCCCATCAAATGTAACAGGATTTTATTCTCAGAGCGACAGTCTGGGAGCCATTAACAGGAGGTGTGCACGTATTTTTCTCAAATGATCTATTTTATTGATGTCTTTTGTACCCGTCCTGTCGTGCTTGCTTGTATGAATCTGTACTACCATCTGCTTCGACACGGGCACCTGGCGGGGCAGGTCTCACGTGCTGCCTCCTGTTGGCAGCTCCTCTCGAGAGAAGCCACGCAGACACAGCTCTGTCTTTCCACCTTTACACAGGGACCTGGCCACTGCCTCACATGAATAAAACAGTATGTTTCAGCAAATCAGGCCACCAAATAAACCTTTTGTTTCTTATGTCAAAATAATTAAATTTCCTTTTAAAGTGTTTGAATAATATGAGCCTCGTACTTAATTACAAATGAATTTCATGACCAAAGATGAAACACCCCCATTATCCAGGGAGAGAGATGTCCTCGGGAGTATGTGCCGAGGGAACCTATTTAGAGTACGTCAATGTTTAACTTTAAAGTTTTCTGCTTTTTAAAAATCAGTAGGTGCTTTATAATAAATCACGGTGTGTTTGAATCTTACTTTTGATATTCACATACGATAAGGGCTGGGGCTCCGTCAGCTTTTTCACACAGTAACTCTTGCAGCCCAGGAAATATTTACATGTATTTGTCACATGCTTGTCTCTTATCATTATAATTAAACTACAACGAGCATTACAGCTGGTCAGTCTGCCCCTGCCGGGCTCCTGCAGGAACAGAGCCACAGTCCCAGCGTCCGCGCCTCTGTTCTGTGACGGCGCAGCCTGTGTGTAAAGGTCTTCAGCAGACTCGGGCAGGTGCGGGTTCAGATGGGCCCTGAGCGCTGCCCGCCACCTTCCTCCATCTTCCCTGCTGTCCTCTGTGTCCCCCGAGTGTCCATGAGGCCCCGTCTTTCCTCTGTGCTGTTTTAAAGCACTTCCTGTCCTTAGGAGCACCTTCCCCGTGGGTGGGACAGCCCTAAGTCAGGGCAGGACTCTGGGCTCTGGTCAGCAGACCATACTTCCTCGCACGCCTAGCCTCCAGTGAGAACCTGAGGACATCACGGAACTGCTGGAGTTTCCTCACCTGTAAATGGAAGCAGCGTCTGCTCTGTGTAACTGAGGCTGCACTGCGCGAGAAAAGACGCAAAGGCACCAAGTACACAGAGGCGTTCCTGGAGACGGGGCCTCTCGACGTGCCACCTGTGGCAGTTCTAGGGGTGGTTAGTGACTCAGCCTCTCTTCTTGGACTCTATATCTTCAGGGGTGTAGTGGGACAAGCAAGCCTGTGGCCCAGGGCTCCCCTGCCTTCGGCCCCCCAGACTCCCCTGCCTCCAGCCCCCCAGAGCTCGCCTGCCTCCAGCCCTTCCCCCCAGAGTGCCCCTGCCTCTGTCCCCCAAACCCCCCCTTTCCCCAGCGCCCCCAGAGCTCCCCCGCCTCCGTTCCCTTGTCTCCTGCCTTCACTTCTGCAGAGTGAAGGTCCTGGTGCGAGGACCCGTTCCATCTACCTGAGGTTATGTGTGTGACACATTCTCCAGAAAGGGCTTAAGGGATAATTTTTTACTTCAGTTGAGGTGTGCCATCTTTACTGAAGAGCTGTTACCTTTTGTATCTTTTGATCTGAAGAAAACAGTAAATATAGACATATTCGTTCACAGGAAATACGAGAAAATGTTTTTATTTGCTTGCACACCTCACTCCCGGCTTAGTAGAGCTGCGGCTTAAACATGGAACCAGACGCAGGTCAACGGGAAGAGGGCGTAGGCCTCTAACCTCAGATGGGCAGCAGTGGACACCTGTGGTGCCCAGGCAGCTTCTTGAGGATCTGGGTGTCGGGAAGGTGCCCTGAAATGCTGGTGTACCCGTGGCTGGGGCAGCGTGGCTGGGGCTTCAGACCCACACCTCACTCCTGGAAGACGCGAGCCGAGCGTGTCTCTGGTGTTAACTACGCTCTTCGCTGTCTCCTAGGGGCGATCTTTGTCCTTCAAGACCTTCCTTATCTGGGTGCTCATCAGTATCTACCAAGGTAAGGCGGGATCCTTAGTTTACTGGACTAAAGATTTTTAATTTTGATCTACTTTTAGCAATATTGTTTTTACTTCCAAATTCAATTCCAGCAGCTTAGAATGTCATCAGCAGTGAAATGCTGCCTTCTGTTTATCGTGTAAATCGATATTCCAGCAATGTGGACTCTATTTTTAACTGAGGCATGTCACCTGAAAACTGACTTGTTTTTAATTAAATGTTAATCCAGAAACATTGTAACAAGCACTTATCACATGTGTGCCCTGAACAATGGTTTTCTTTCACAGAGTGATAAAAAGACTTGGAGAAGCCCGAGTTATGGAAGGAGAAAGGAGAAGCCGTTGGCTGCTCTTTGTTTAGTGCTCCGGTGACTGGGGGACCGTGGAAAGTGCAGCTGACAGATGGACAGTTACACGCAGGGCGTCAGCGTTCACACTGACCGACGGACAGTTACACGCGGGGCGTCAGCGTTCACACTGACCGACGGACAGTTACACGCGGGGCGTCAGCGTTCACACTGACCGACGGACAGTTACACGCGGGGCGTCAGCGTTCACACTGACCGACGGACAGTTACACGCGGGGCGTCAGCGTTCACACTGACCGACGGACAGTTACACGCGGGGCGTCAGCGTTCACACTGACCGACGGACAGTTACACGCGGGGCGTCAGCGTTCACACTGACCGACGGACAGTTACACGCGGGGCGTCAGCGTTCACACTGACCGACGGACAGTTACACGCGGGGCGTCAGCGTTCACACTGACCGACGGACAGTTACACGCGGGGCGTCAGCGTTCACACTGACCGACGGACAGTTACACGCGGGGCGTCAGCGTTCACACTGACCGACGGACAGTTACACGCGGGGCGTCAGCGTTCACACTGACCGACGGACAGTTACACGCGGGGCGTCAGCGTTCACACTGACCGACGGACAGTTACACGCGGGGCGTCAGCGTTCACACTGACCGACGGACAGTTACACGCGGGGCGTCAGCGTTCACACTGACCGACGGACAGTTACACGCGGGGCGTCAGCGTTCACACTGACCGACGGACAGTTACACGCGGGGCGTCAGCGTTTACACTGACCGCAGCAGAGCTGGGGCTTTTCATGCAGACATCGAAGTTTCTCAGCCTCTCCTTGACATTATTTCTAACTAATCCAGCGAGGACCCTGTCTTATTTTGTCCATAATCCAGAGTTTAAGTGGCTTGTTCATCAGCATCCAGTGCGGGCATAGGCGTTACCCCCATTTTTCTTTTTTTTGAGATGGAGGTTCACCCTGTTGTGCAGACTGCAGTACAGTGGTGCGATCTCGGCTCACCACAACCTCCGCCTCCCGGGTTCTAGCGAGTCTCCTGCCTCAGCCTCCTGAGTAGCTGGGATCACAGGCACGTGCCACCATGCCCAGCTAACTTTTTTGTGTCTTTAATAGTGACGGGATTCACCATGTTGGCCAGACTGGTCTTGAACTCCTAACCTCACGATCTGCCTGCCTTGGCCTCCCCAAGTCTGGGCTGCCACGTGTGAGCCGCTGTGCCTAGTCTCTCCCGTGTTTTTAAGGGTTCTTGGTGAGGCTGCTGTTTCCAGGCCGTTTCTCTGGCTGGCTGACGCCGTGCTCACGCGTTGTGGGAAACGCCCCTGTGTTTTCAGGCGGCATCCTCATGTACGGGGCCCTGGTGCTCTTCGAGTCTGAGTTCGTCCACGTGGTGGCCATCTCCTTCACCGCGCTGGTGCTGACCGAGCTGCTGATGGTGGCGCTGACCGTCCGCACATGGCACTGGCTGATGGTGGTGGCCGAGTTCCTCAGCCTGGGCTGCTATGTGTCCTCACTTGCTTTTCTCAATGAATATTTTGGTAAGTTGCCTTGGAATTATTTTTTGAATTGTTGTCTATTCATGATTTTGAAGCATGTTTTTATTGTTACTTCTGAATACGTTGTCTTAAATTGTGGAGTATGGTAAAACCCGTGTCAGAAAATGCCTGCTCTTACCATCCACGCACCGTGGATGAAGGCGCTGTGTCCCGTCGGTCACTGGCCGGCTCCCCACCCCACACATGAGGCGCTGTGTCCCGTCGGTCAGTGGCCAGCCCCCGCCCACATGAGCAGCACAGCCCCTCGGGCGCCCCCGTCCTCAGACCTGCGGGAGTGAACGGAGCCTCCTGTGCGCTTCTCGCCTCAGTGCCCGAGTGTCTGTGCGGTGGTGAACCTGTAGGTAGGAAACCGTGAAATGTTCCTGTTCTTGTATAAAAAAAACTCTCAAAAAATACTCCTGGCTCATAAGAAATGATTATTTTCAAATTATAATGTCCTAGTTATTTTTCTTCTGAAAATAAGCTTTTAGAATATTTTCCTGTATGATGATGAATTAGAGTACTCGGGGTCGCATTAACATGCTACACGCTGCAGTGAGCTAACAAAATGACAGACAGACGCGTGCCGTGGGCGTGGGCAGGACTCCTCGTCTCTCTGAGCCTCAGCTTCTGCATCTGCAAACTGGAGACGGTGTCACTTCCCGTTGGGGCCAGTGTGAAGATGAGTAGTAACGCGCACGCACGTGTGTACGGAGGGCACGGGGCTCCTCTCGTGCCTGCGGAGCACGGCGAGTCCTCCGGCCGGTGCGCCTTCGCGGCGAGCTCCTCTCAGACCCGCACAGCTCTCTGGTTCCTGGGGAGTGCCACGGCATGTGCTTTCACTGGCTGTAAACTCGCTGTGGGGTCTCAGCAACGTTAGAAAGTTGTGTGCTAACAGCAGCCAGATGAGAGGCTGAAGCCACACTGAGCAGGTGTCTTGCTCTGCCGCTCTGTTGCTTTCTAATGTATTTCTTATTTGTTTGCTAACCCCTTGAAATATCCTGGCATCTCCTTTAATCTGTCCTTTATTTTCTTTATTCCTGTTTTGGAACAGGTATAGGCAGAGTATCTTTCGGAGCTTTCTTAGGTAGGTAAAGCTCTCACTTCTTTCTAAGTATAGAAATGTAGCCAAACAATATTGATACAGAGACTTAACTAATAAGAAAAGTAAACCTTCCTCTAACCCTGTGCTCCTCACGCACTGTCGGATGTCACGGGAGCAGGTGGCATGCGCTTGATCTGCTGGTCGCGGGCCAAGGTGCAGCTGGCTTACCTGAGTGAGAGAGGGCCAGGGCATCCTGGCGTCCGCTGAGGATTGCATGAGCCCCTAAAACGTGTTTGACTTTGCGGCTGCAGCGGCTGCGCTCCTGGAGAGCACTGTCAGGGTCTTCAGGAAATGAGTCAGCCCGGACTTCTGCTGTCCCCTTCATGGCTCTGACCCGCCCGCAGAGAGCCGGCGTTTCCCTCCGTCGTTTACTTCTGCGAAGCCTCTAACTCTGCTCCATAGATCTGTTTCTCCCATCTTCTGGAACAGTCTAAAGGGCTTTCCACCCTCTGTAGACCCGAACTGTGTGCGTATCCCATTTCTCACATGCTTCTTCCCATGAGGAATTTCAGTAGCCTGGTCCTCACCAGCAGAGCTTGGGTGTGACGAGCACACGGGTTCTTCTGCGAACATTCGGGAGGTGAGGGGTCAGGACATTCTGGATGGCCGGGCCGAGAGCCTTTAAGAGCAGACCGGTCTGAGGATTTGTGTTGCAAATATGGAGCTGCCAGCGGCCCTCTGTTGCCCCGAGCCCCCATAAAAGCAACTCTACCTTTAAAAAAAGGCCAGCCTAGATCCCCGAACAAACCACAGAGGTTAGGTGAGTTGGTGTCACTTCTGCTGGCACCACAGCTGGCACTTGGGTGCCTTGGAAAATTCTGCCACAGAACGTTGTCTACCCATTTAGTGGTGTTTGGTGATATTAGTCATCTGCAGCCTTTTTGGAGGGGGGGGGACAGAGTCTCACTCTTGTCACCCAGGCTGGAGTGCAATGGCATGATCTCAGCTCACTGCAACCTCTGCCTCCCGGGTTCAGACGATTCTCCTGCCTCCGCCTCCTCAGTAGCTGGGATTACAGATGCACACCACCACACCCAACTAGCGTGTGTGTGTGTGTGTGTGTGTGTGTGTGTGTCTGTCTTTAGTAGAGATGGGGTTTCACCATGTTGGCCAGGCTGGTCTCAATCTCCTGACCTCAAGTGATCCGTCTGCCTCGGCCTCCCAAAGTGCTGCTGTGAGCCACGGTGCCCAGCCTACAATCGCTCTATACTGCTATGGTTTCGTTTTTTCCATTAAAAGAATGCATTATGCCTAGTACGCAGGGAAAACAGTTCTACAGTCAAGACAAACCTGAGGTTGAGCACTGGGCCTGGCCCCGTAAATGCACGGTGATGCTTTCGTGCAAGCTGAAGGGGACCGCCCAGTGGCCTGGTCAGGTCTGTGGCTGTGGCCACGAGGGCCCAGGGCTTCTCGGTCAGCTCTTACCTTTTTCTCTGTTTCCTGCCAACAGATTTTACCTTTGTCACCACCGTGACCTTCCTGTGGAAAGTGTCGGCTATCACCGTAGTCAGCTGCCTCCCGCTCTATGTGCTCAAGTACCTGAGACGCAAGCTCTCTCCTCCCAGCTACTGCAAGCTGACCTCGTGAGGGGCCGCACACCCCACAGGCTGGCCCCGGCCCCGCTGCCCTTCCCAGTGACCACAGGGTTTGCCATTGCTGCCAAGCGAGTGCCACAAGCAAGGGAGGGCACACTGGGCAAGGCCAGCGCACAGGTGCTGGGACGGCCTCCCCCGCCTCTCAGTGTGGGGCGTCACCCCTGCCAGGCGAGCCCAGGGCACAGATGCTGGGACAGGCACTCCCTCTCAGTACGGGGCTTCACCCCTGCTTGCTTTCTTCTTTTGTATTCTTTCTCAAAATTTTATTACCATACTGAAGCAGCTTGAGTCTCTACTGAGAACGAGCCCTAATTACTTCAGTATTACTGTAAAGGGTTTGTCTTACTCTGGCATTCTGAGAATTAGAATGAAAGTTTGATGTCTGCAGTTCCCTAACATTCACATTCTTTCTTTGATGTTAAAACACAAAGTCATTCCTACTCAAATGTCATAAAATGCAGGCTCCACGAGGGCCCGAGTCCACATCCGCTGCAGCTGTCCCCAGACGGGCTGGCTGTGGCCTGCCCTTGGCTAAGACACACTCGTTTTATACTCGCATTTCACTTTTCGGCAGAAACACTCAAGTTATTGAGTCCTCACATACAGAGCTGTTGTCACGCTCTAAAGGCACGTTGCACAAACGGGCGTTTCCAAGCGTCACTCCACTAAATCCCCGCCCAGAGACTGCGGCGACCACGCGGCCTTCCATCCTTTTCAGATTCCTAAAACCACACTTGAGCCGCATTCCTAGATGCAGAAGCAGCTGTCCTGTGAAGCCCACGTCCCCTGAGATGGCCCACCCGCCTGGGAACAGGTTTCCTCGCCGCCTCGGCCGCGGCGCGCCCTGATGGAGAGAGCCCGTGGCGTGCCGCTCAGCCGGACTCCGCTTCTGCGAGGCTGGGGAGGCCTCTGGGCCAGGCGTCGCTCGTCCCTGCTGTGTCCTGCGGCTGCAGCAGCACCCGGGCCTGCAGGCCTCGGTCTCGCGGGAGAGTTCCTCCGTGTGCTCTAAGGCAGGCGCCGCAGTCTCTGGGCCGGGAGTTTCCTGTCTTCGTGTCCTGCAGCGTTGTTTCCCGTCAGGGTGGGCCCCGGCCCCTGAATCCTGGCCGAGCTGTGTACCTGGGGCCCCAGGGCAGTTTCACCAACCAGCTGAGGGGCTGCCCCACAGCCACCTGCCGTCCCCCACAGCTTTTTTAGCCCCAGGGAAAGCAATAAAGCTGCCTTTCTTCCCCATACCCGTCGTCAGCGCCTTTTGGACGGAGCCCCTCTCATCTGTGCTTGACCATTCTGAGTTTCCAGGCGGGCCTGGCTCTGCGAGGACGCGATTTCCTGCGTCCCCACAAGGTGTCGCTGGTGTCCGCTCAGTGATCTGGATGCGTCCGGTCCTGGCAGAGGCTGCCTGGGATTTTCCCTTCTGCGCACGGTCGGGGTAACCCTGGAGTCACTTCCTGGCTGGGACTGGCTTGGGTTTCACGTGTCTTTTTCGCTTCTGCGGGAGCAATTTGCGTGAGGGGCGTTGGGCCGGTAGAAATCTTCCCTAGTCCACAGCCAGCAGCCCGGGGGATGGGGTCACACTCTCAGGCCTGCTCCCCCTCCACCCTCCTCTCCTGCACGTTGAAAAATAAACCACCCACCTGTAAAACTAATAGAATAATAACATTGTAGGTAACCTCAGAAAAGCTGAACCCCTGAGCCTACAGCTTTCAAAGGTAGAAACGACCAGCATTAGATCAGGTGGTTACTGACTGGGGACAGCGAAAGATTCATCTCAAGAAATGGAGATGTGTTAAGGGCAGGTAGAGCCTGGAGGAGGAAGGGGTCTTTTCCTCCATCAACGAAAATCGCCCCCACCTTGGGCTGCTGCTGTGAGGGTTAAATGAATAGGTTTCCAGCAGACGATGGCACGCAGCGAGGGGTCAGAACGGGGTCTGTGGCACGGATTCGCTGCCAAATTGAAGAAAATCATCACCGAACAAAGGGTCCCTAGATGGACAGGAGGCCTGGTTCCAGCTCCAGTTCAGGAGCCGGCTGGGGTCAGGCGAGGCGTCGGACGCGTCTCTCCACCAGCCTGTGGCGTGTCCTTACTGCCTTTTAGGTTCTGGACGCGGGTCAGCCCTAGGCATGCTGAGCAGGCCTCGGCCAGAGAGGCCTTGGGCGAGCACTCTTGGATGTCTGCAGTGCGCGGTGCTCCGTGAGGAGGGACCGTTCCTTCTGGGGGCAGTGCTGCGCTGGCTCCGAATCTCCAGGTTTACATGTAGAGGCGTGATCCCCACGGCCTGTCGGCGGCCAGAAGAGCTGGCCATGGGTCACAGCGACGTATGTGCTGTGGGGGAACCAGTGGGGCCAGCCGCCTTGGGGGACTCCTTGGAAGGGGAAGGTTGAAGCCGAGGCCGGGAAGATAAGAGCAAAGCCTGTCATCAGAGTGGCTCACGATCAGACTTGAGACGGGGCCTGGTGCTCTGGGGTGGCAAGAGCAGAGTGCCAGGTGCTCAGCAGGCGCAGCAGGCAGGCGCCAGGAACGGTGGGCAAGGATTTGCCACTGCTCTCCACAGTCTCATCCGACTCCAGGTCAGTGACGGCCGTGCCTTGAGGCCCATGCTGCGTTCCCAGGGCCCGCGAGCCTGTACCCCTGATGGTCACCTGCGCCCTCCACTGGCAGCAAGGCCGTGACACAGTAGATGGAACAAGCCTCTGGGCTCTGGTGACGACCCGGGTTAGACCCAGGTGCACCCGCCCCGGGGTTGGGACCTCCACCGGGGTCAGCGCCTCCAAGGGCCTCCCTGGCACAGCTGGGCAAGCCCCTCCAGGAGCACTCCACCCCCCAAGCCCCCTGCACAGGGCCAGACTCCGCCTCTGGGCACCACCCTCGGGCCTGTGTGTTGCTTTACAGAAATGCCTTATCCTGGACACCTCCAGGTAAGTTGCGGAAGTCATGCAGAAACCACAGAGCCCCCACAGCAGCCCCCCTACCCCACCCACTTCCCTGATGCAGACATCCTGGGCCGGGGTCCCGCCGCTGCAGGTGGGTGTAATTTCAGACTGTTCCACAAGGGGGAGCCAGAAGCCAAGAAACGGCACCTGCGAGGCCACCTGGGCAGGCATCCTAGCTCCGGCTCCAGGATTTTGGAGGTTAGAGAAACCGATGGCTTGGGAATTCCTCTGAATATGGTGTCCTGTTGAGCCCAGCAAGCGATCCCTGAAACTGGGTCCCCAGGAAGGCCACTTTGGTCTAGCTGAAAAGTTCCCTCCCATCCCGCGGGCACTCGGACACAGGCAGCATCTACTTGTGTCTGAATGGGAAGCATGTCCCCCGTGTAGGGTTTCAGGGGAGCCTGAGCTCCCTCCACCTGTCCCAGGTGCCTGTCAGCTCCTAGGGTGGGCCCCAGGGCCTAGCAGAAGCCCAGGAGGACAGGGGTCCTCGAGCTGGTTCTCCCGAGTCCTAAGTGCTCACTGCTGGTGACAGCATTTTTCACAGTGGATTGTCCTGTGCATGTGGACCTGGAAGGGAACCCAGAAACCTCCAGCCCCACCTCCACCGGAGTTCTGAGAGTTCTGGGGCCGGAAGACTCCGAGCGCCGAGCTTGTCAGCCTTGGGGGTGCATGTCGCCCTGGCTGTGACCCAAGATGCAAACGAGTGCTGGGGTCCAGAACTGGAAAGGGGAGGTCAGCACAGGTGGCGTCGGGACCCAACAGACCACGCCCTGGAAGAGACACACGTAGCCTTTGGAGTAATCGACTCTCGTCAAGGAAGAGAGGGAGGCCCTGAGATCAGGTGTTGCTGGAAGTCAGAAATCTGGAATTTTAGGTGAAGTCTGTTTTCCAATTGGGCTCCCAGCACTTGCTGGCATCCCTGGGTTGCCCCGGAGACCGTGTGGGACACCCACCACCCCGAGGCCCCGCAGCAGTCAGCCTCAGACATTCTTCCTGTCCTGAGGGGTCCTCTCACAGCTTGCCTCAGTTTCTCCCTGGCGTCCCACAGCTGTGTTTGAAGACATTGGGGAGCCAGCGGGGCTCCTGCCCTGGAGGAAGAGGATGTCATGGTCCTCACGATTTCCTCAGGCAGGGGCTTCACTGCCAGCCCTGCATGTGGAGGGAAACCCGAGGCCCCGCAGACCCCGTGTTCTTCCCTGGGGCATCCTGCTGGGGTGAGGCCCGGGAGGATGAGGACTCCTGACTGCCCGTGAGCCCCCAGAAAAGACGAGCAAAACGAGGGCCGTCCCGAGCGGGCCCCACCTCTGCCACTGCAGCTGCCGGGCGCAGGCTGTGCAGAAGCTGAGCTCAGGCTGCAAGGAGGGGCTGCACCCCAGGCCCCACCGCAGACGCCCGCGGCCCTCAGGGACGCTTTTCATCGCGTTTCTGTTTTTCCCTAAAGGGTCTAGTTGTAGTCCCTCAGAAGTTGTAAACCTAACACTCACTGCCTGTAGGTGCTGGGGAGAAAATGCTGCCCCTTCTAGCTAAGGGCTTGTTCCTGTGCCCACATCACACGTCCAGCACAATCACAGGGACCGAGCCACCAGGAGAGGCCGAGAGAGCTTCCAAGTTCTCCTCAAAATGCGTGACCTCCGGGCTCTAGGACTGCCCGCTTCACTTCCACAGCCAGTGGGGGGATTGTGCAGACAGTGTGGGTGCACGGGGTCCCAGGCCACGCGCCGATGCCGACTCCAGGCACGGGTGCTTGTGCACACCCTGCAGGGCTGGCGGTTAGAGGATGTGAGTGCCCAGTCCAGGGTGCACCAGGCTCCTGTCCCACTGCGCTGTGTCCTCCTGGCCTGAGCCTCGGCTTGTCCAGCTGGGGCCGTCCAGGTGGGAGTGAGTTGTCAGTGATGAGAGAATTGAGTCTGCAGGACAGGAGCAGGGCGGCAGTAGGGGACGTCACTGCCATGGTTCCCTCACCAGGGACACTCACTGGCTGTCTCTGGCTCTGCCTGTTTCTAGGAACCACCTACACCGATGCCATCCCCAGCCCCCCGTGAAAATTCTTGCTGCATCCTCTGGGCTCTGTGCCTTCACCTGTGGACAGGGCCCCCTCCTTGGCCTGCAATTTGTGACAAAATGAGAATCAAAAGTCTTGTGGCAAGAGGAGAGCAGCGCGGGCCGGGGGAGAACCTGGGCCCTGGGTTGAGCTTCACATGGCCGTCAGCTCTCAGTGACCTGAAGCCCAGGACCTAACCCCAACGTGGGGACTGTGCAGGGGGACTGGGGGGCAGCTGTGCCAGGGAGCCAGCAGAGACGGGGTTAATGGCACAGCCCAGCTAACGAGTGTGGGCCAAGCGCTCAGGGAAACCCAGGCAACCCTGACGCTGACTCACAGGGTGGGCGGGCAGGGAGATGCTGGTGGCGTGAGGTGGGTGGCACCCCCCTGGCTGTGGGGGTGGGAGACTTGCGGGGCCGGGCGCGAGCACCCAAAATGCCAACACGTAAGCACAGCCTGTGTTGGAAAGCGCATCCTGTGCCTGGGTCACTCCAGCTGCACAGTGGGGCTGCAGCCTCTGCTCCGGGGCCGGCTCCGATCCACAGGCCCCACGTGGGTTCTCAGAGCACTGCGGGGCAGCAGTGATGAGGGGGCGCCTGCCCCACTGCAGGCTGCCCAGAGCCCACAGCCGCCCACATCATGAACTGTTGGTCCCCGGTCACTGCTGCACACCTCTGCAGCCCTGAGGCAGTCACACTGCCAGGAGGGGCGATCCCGGCCTGCAGCCGCCTTTGCAGGCCACCCTCTGTGCCTAGGCCAGACCCATGGCAAGGATGGAGGCACCCTGACGCCCCCCACCCCGGCCTCCTGTGAGGACTAAAAGCCTAAGAACACAGGAGTGCTGAGGGGGGTCCCTCAGAGGAGACCAGACACCACACCTGCCAAGGGCAGAGAGAGAGAGACCGGGGGAGAGACGGGGAGAGACAGGGACAGAGGGAGAGACAGGGCCCAGCTTGCTGCCCAGCCCGCTTATATCTGGCCCCGGGGGCCTCTTGGCACCGAGGGTGGTGGCCCTGCCCCCGGAGGCCTCTGCAGAGCTGTCCCGTCCCACCTGTGCGGCCGTGGACATTGCAGCACCTTGCGATGCAGGGCTCACCGTGAGCCGCCCCTGCCACACTCTCCGTCCCAAGGCATCCAGGGGACTCCAGTGAGGCCACCTGCAGGGAGTCCACCTCCACCCACAAAAAGGGGGCATGTGAAGGAGTGTTGGGAGGACCAAGGCCCCCAGGAAGCTGCAGACAGAGTCACCGCGCCATCGGAAAGAACAGAAAGGGGCTGGAAGAGCTGCCCGCCCCTCCGGTGCTCCCAGCAGCCAAAGGGAAAGGCCACCCAAGTGTCTGTGGACAGAGGAGGGACCCAGAAGGGGGCCCAGCCCATCCCCAGGGGACGTGACTCAGCCTCAACAAGGAAGGAAATCTGACACGGGCCCCACTGTGGGTTCACCTTAAGGACGGTGTGAAGATGCAGGCGCAGAAGGACAAGCCTCGTGCCAGGCCTCCCATCGGAGGCCCCGAGTTACCCGGTCCATGGAGACAGAGCAGGTGGGGGCAGGGCATCAGTCTGGGAAGCTGAGGGAGCTCTGGAGATGAGGTGGAGACGTCTGCATGAGAACTCACGTTAGAAAACGCTGAGATGGTGAGTTTTATGTGATGGACGTGGGGGGTGGGGCGCAGGTGAGGGTGCTGGGCAGCTCTGCCCGGTGTCGACCCTCGGCCCGCCCCACCCTTGCTCCCGGCCTGCAGTGGCGCGTCAGAGTTGGGGGCTCAGGTGCCCTGATGTCCGTGGTGCTGCGGGTTCACGCACCCTCACCCTTCAGCAGACGCCCCTTCACGCCTCTCAGCAGCAGCAAGGCCGCGCCCACGTGTCAAGAGCGCGTCTTCCTTGCCCCGCGGGCCCAGCTCCCACCTCCAGGAGCGGAGCGCCTCGAGCCAGGATCTCGGGATTCGGTTTCCCTTGAAATTCACTCCGGTTCAAAAATTAATGGAAAAAGTGCTTGGCAAAACTTGTTCAGAGCTTTATTGAACCAAAACACTTTAAAAACAGTTTGGGAAGCTCAGTGCCCCAGCTATGGCTCAGCCCCCGTCTGGGCGGTTCCGTCTGCCGCCGGCCAGGTGATGGGAAGCCTGGACTGGAGCCGGGGCCAGGCCGCCAGGGGAATGCGCTGCGCGGGCATCGGCAGAGGGGCATCGCTGCCGGAGGCCGGGGCAGAAACGGCTGGCCCTGGGGTGCCACCTAATTAAACAGATCTGGGTGAACCAAGTCGTTTAAACAAAACTGTTGGAATTTTGCCATTTGAAAAATACTGTTGTTATTTTCCAAGACGAAAACAATGGCGAGTTCCCAGGGACAAACCCAAACCTGCCAGAAACGAGCCGTGGGAGGTGTCTACCCCGAGGGGCCAGCGCTAGCAAAAGGCACAGCCTGGGAGGAGCAGGGCTGGCTCTGGGCGTGCCCACCTCGCACCCCCACACACTGCGAGGGGCCCACAGCCGGTGACAGCCACGGCCTGTTCTGCGGAATGCGGAACGGAGGAGACCAGGCTGCCTCTGCCCAGCCTCACAGGTGCCCGACTTCCTAAGACGAAGCCAAGTGCAGGACCACTGCCTCCCTGTGAAGCGGTCGCTGCCTTTCGGGGGCCAGGGATGGGGTCTGGTGCCTAGGACAGCTCGCATGTGGCATCCTTCCAGCGCCATGCACAACGATGGAGTGTCAGCTCAGCCCTGTTTGCGCTTCGTATGAGAAATGAAGGTTTCAAGGGCCATCATCTTCCTGGCATGGTGTGTGAGGCCCAGTGGCCACGGCGGCCCGGCCTCCTCACCTGGCTTCCCTCCTAGCTAGACTTGCTGTTTCATCTGCCCCGTCCCTGTGCCCCCCACCCTGTGAAGGAAGCAAGGACCCTGTTGACAGCAGCTCTCGTTAATGAGGCCTCCTTCAAGTGCAAAGGACAGAATACCACATTAAACTCGACGGAGCAGAAAAGGGACATTACTTCCTCACCAAGGTGAAGAACCCAGGGGCAGGCTCTCAGGTCCTGCTGGATGCAGGGGCTCAAGCAAGACGGGAAATCGGCCCCTGGAGTCCCCATCTCCATGGCAGGAGGGCATCCTTCAGTCCCAGCTCCAGAGGAAGACAGCGCCTCTCCCAGCGGCTGAGGGGCAGCACAGGCAGCTTCCCTGGCCTTGGGGGTCTGTGCCCCCACAAGGGGTGTGGCAGGAGCCAGCAGGGACATTCCCATGACCACTTGGAGTTTAGAGCAGGCAGTGGGGGTCCTCAAGCAAAGGTCATCCGTAGGGAGAGCTCTGTCCAGCAGGAGCGCCCTAGGCACTGGCCCGGAAGGGAGCGTCTCGGTGGAGGCGCAGATGTGGTGTGGGTGCTGCCAGGCCACCGAGAGGGGACACGCATTCCAGGAAAGGCCACGGTGCACGGTGTGGTATCCTGGAAAGAATGAAAACCACTGCCCAGCCAGCCAAGTGTGGTGGCTCACACCTGTAATCCCAGCACGTCAGTAGGCCAAGGCGGGTGGATCACGTGAGGACAGGAGTTCCAGACCAGCCTGACCAGTATGGTGAAACCCCGTCTCTACTCAAAATGCAAAAATTAGCCGGTGTGGTGGTGGGCATGTGTAATCGTAACTACTCTACCCAGGAGGCCGAGACAGGAGAACCGTTTGAACCTGGGAGGCAGAGGTTGAAGTGAGCTGAGATCATCCCCCGACACTCCAGCCTGGGTGACAGAGCAAGACTCCATCTCATTAAAAAAAAGAAAAAAACCACTGCCCTTTGGGTTGGTTTCCTGGGGCTGCCATCACAAATGACCACAAACTAGGTGGCTTGGATGGCAGAAACGTGTCCTCACAGTTCTGACGGCCAGAAGGCACCGTCGAGGGTCAGCATGGCCGAGCACCCTCTGGAACCTGCCGAGGCCCCTTTGCTTCCCCTTCAAGCTCACTGTAGCCCCAGCCGGTCCCTGGCACGCAGAGCCATCACCCCAGTCTCCGCCTCTGTCGCCACACGACATTCCCCTTGCCTGCGTCTTCCCCTCCTATGAGGGCAATGGTCATAATCGGGATCCCCTTAATTGACGCCATCTTAACTAGGTACAACTGCAGAGACCCCACCTACCAAATTAGGTCTCATTCCCAAAGACCAGGGACTTCAGTGACTGTTTTTGGAGGGTGCAGTTGAATTCACAACAGCATTGTTCTGAAATAATGATTCCGCTGTGTTGAACCATTAGCAGGCACCTGTCATTGGCCCGCCCTGAGAGGTGGAGGCTGTTACTGTCGGCTCCCGTCGGTGTGCTGGAATCCAGACTCAGGCTGTGGGTGCTCCATGAACCCATCCCCAGGAAATGGGTGAAGTCAAAACCCCCAGCCATTTAAAGTCTCTGGAAATGGTCCTGACGGCAAACACCCCTTCAAAAAGATCTTATTTTTTCAAATCGCCTTTAATAGGAAAGGTGAAGATATTTGGTATTTTAACCAAAGCCCCAAAGCCACTCCCTCCTCCCCTCTCCTCCAGAGTTGGGCAGCTGAGGACCCCAGCTCCCTCCAGCAGCTCCCGGATGGAGCGGGAGAGTGACCCCGAGGGGCAGAATGTCGGTGTTGCTCACCCTCCCCATCTGCCTGCTGCTGGGGCTACTCGGTCCTGGGGGAATCTAGTGGAGGGCTGGGAGGCTGGGCCTTGGGTGTGGCACACTCAGAAGACAGAGCCCAACCGCCCTTGCCCAGCGGACAGGACAGTGATTCCAGGCCACGAGAGGCCAATGGGATCTCAGGATGCTGCCCCCATCGGGCACTTAACTCTGAGAGACGGAGGGGGTCCTTCACATGGAGCTGACAGTGTCCCCATCCCTAGCTCTAGAGCAAACTGAGAGACGGAGGGCATCCCTCATTCGGAGCTGAGAGTGTCCCCATCCCCAACCCAGAGCATTGGCTCAGAGATTTTGCTTGGAGTGAGAAGCAGTTAAGTGAAAGTGATGGCTTCTGATCTCTTCCCGAAAGAACCAACTTCATTTGCAGCAGAACACTGGAGAAGCTGAAAGCCCAGGGTCCTCAAGAACGTGGAGGTTGTCATAAAAGGCATTTGGGACATTCGTGCATTTAATGCAGATTGAGGAATGTGATAGCTGAGAGGGGCCCTCCAGGGCCAGAACAAACATCAAACATGGACATCAGAAACTCTCCTTCAAATAAGGCACAACTTAACTGGATTAATTTGTCGAGTAATTTATGTCCCAAATATTGTTGAAAACAATAGAGCAATCCAATGGCAGCTGGTGGAATTTATAGCTGGGTGTGGTCAGGGAAAGAGAGGAAAAGATCTCCATCAAAATCCTGTCATTCCAGGGTGACTCTGAGCATGTGGAAGCCATGTCTCCTTAAGGAGCAAGCCAGAGGCATAACTCTGCTGGTGGGAGTCGGGGTTTTGGGGACGGGATAGGCTTCACTGCAGTAACCTCAGAAGTCTCTACACCAGTAAGTAAGCAAATAACTAAACAAGCCCCACACAGGGGGACCAGTGTCCAGAGCGGCTACAATACATTGTCTAAAATGCCCAGTTTCCAACAAAACATTATGAAGCATGCAAAGAAACACAAAAGTACGACCCCCACATTTAAATTAAAAAAAAAAAAAAAAAGCAGACATTAGAAACTGCCTGGGACAATGACCAGATATTGGATTTAATGGAAAAAGACGTCAAAATATCCTTTATATGCTCCCACAACTAAAGCAAATCTTGATTAAAGAAGTAAAAGAAGGCACGGCGACAATGTCGCATCTCGTGGAGACTGTTAATAGACAGAAATTATAAAAAAGAACCACGAGGAAGTCTGAAGCTGGAAGGCAGGATAGCTGAAGAGAGTAACTCTCTGTTGGGACTCAACAGTTGATTTGAACTGGCAGAAGAAAGACAGTGACTTGAAGATGCATCGGTGAAGATGACACAAACCCGGAACAGAGAGCAAGTAGGATGAGAAAGGCAAGGAGAGGCTTGGAGAACGGAGGGACACGTGAGGGCACCGCGCACGCACACACATGGGCTGCACGAGAGGGAAAGGAGAGAGGAAGAAAGAAATGAAAAAATGTTAAAAGAAAAATGGTTGAAATACTGCAAATTAGTTTTAAAAAATAACCTGCAAACCAGGAACGTCAGTGAACTCCAACTGGGGCGAACCTACAGAGACTAACAAACTGACACATAAAATGCTGAAAGTCAATAATAAGGAGAAAATCTCAAAAGGCAAAACAATAAAATAATGTATCACTTAAAAGGGAACCCCAATAAGGCGAACATGTGACCTCTAAGCAGCCACTAGGAGGCGGTGCCTAAGGAAAGGAGAGGAGAGAGCGGAGGGGAAGTGCCCAACGGGGAGAGGGAGGGAGAAAGGGAAGAAGGAAGGATGCGGAGGAAACGTGCCCGTCCCAAAGCCGGTGCTCCGCAGAGCGCTCCTTCAAGACTGAAGGTGAAAGAGTTTCAGAGAAACAGGTTGTTGCTAGCAGAGCCACCTGACAAAAAATACTAAAGGAAGTTCGGGCAGTGAGCAAGAAACTTTTGACAGAGATTGAAATCACAGGAAGAAAACAGAGTGCCACTTACAAGACAGTACAAATACACATTTCTCTCCTTGCAACTGATGTGAAAAGTGATGGTATACAATAACGTATATAGAATATAATGTGTGGCCTATAACATATAGAAATGTATGTGTAGTGTTTTGCCAGTAACAAAGCTTCACTGGACCAAAGAAGTAAGAAAGATGGTAAAATGATGATTATCACAACATAGTCTTAGCTTTGTAATGTGACTGTTTATAAAGCAGAATGTATAAAAAGGGGGAAGGGAATGGACGTAGCTACATAGAAATAGTGTTTTGTGTGTCACTGGAGTTAAGCTATTACAAATCTGAAGCTGATTAACGTGAAAATGAATATGGCACATAGTTGAGCAATCACTAAAGCAGAAACAAAAGTTTTAAAAATCTACACTAAAAATAATGTAAAGAAATCAAAAAGGAAACAAATAAATGGGGGAAGACACATGAAAAGTGAACTGGCAGCTCTTCGTGCAGCTGTAGCAACAGTAACATCAAGTGAGAGTGGATTTAACAACCAAGCAGAAGCAGACCGTCAGACTGAATTCAGAAAACAGGACCCAACTTTCTGCTGTCTACAGAACACGTACTTTCTATTCAAAGGTTCACACAGAGACTAAGATGATGGGAAAAGGGCACCCAGAGAGCAGCTTCAGGATGGCCGGGGTGGCTGCTCATGTGAGACAGAAAGGCTGTTGAAAACAACCGTATGAAGACGAATGTTTACAGCGATAAGAGCACCGATCTGTGAGAAGGACATGACCATCATGAATCAATGTGCAGCCGACAAGAGAACTCCAAAATGTGTGAAGCAAAAGTTCAGAATGAAGAAGAAAGTTCTACGACAGAGAATGGGGGCTCTACAGAATGAGGGAGAACGTTCTACCACAGAGAATGGAGACTCTGCAGAATGAGGGAGAAAGTTCTACCACAGAGAATGGGGACTCTACAGAATGAGGGAGAAAGTTCTACCACAGAGAATGGAGACTCTCTGCAGAATGAGGGAGAACGTTCTACCACAGAGAATGGAGACTCTCTGAAGACAGAAGGAGAAAGTTCTACCACAGACAATGGGGACTCTGCAGAATGAGGGAGAAAGTTCTGCCACAGAGAATGGGGACTCTCTGCAGAATGAGGGAGAAAGTTCTACCACAGAGAACAGGGACTCTACAGAATGAGGGAGAACGTTCTACCACAGAGAAGGGAGACTCTGCAGAATGAGGGAGAAAGTTCTACCACAGAGAATGGGGACTCTCTGCAGAATGAGGGAGAAAGTTCTACCACAGAGAACGGGGACTCTACAGAATGAGGGAGAAAGTTCTACCACAGAGAATGGGGACTCTACAGAATGAGGGAGAAAGTTCTACCACAGAGAATGGAGACTCTCTGCAGACAGAAGGAGAAAGTTCTACCACAGAGAACGGGGACTCTACAGAATGAGGGAGAACGTTCTACCACAGAGAATGGAGACTCTGCAGAATGAGGGAGAAAGTTCTGCCACAGAGAATGGAGACTCTCTGCAGAATGAGGGAGAAAGTTCTACCACAGAGAACGGGGACTCTACAGAATGAGGGAGAAAGTTCTACCACAGAGAATGGAGACTCTGCAGAATGAGGGAGAAAGTTCTACCACAGAGAATGGGGACTCTACAGAATGAGGGAGAAAGTTCTACCACAGAGAATGGAGACTCTCTGCAGAATGAGGGAGAAAGTTCTACCACAGAGAATGGGGACTCTACAGAATGAGGGAGAACGTTCTACCACAGAGAATGGAGACTCTCTGGAGACAGAAGGAGAAAGTTCTACCACAGAGAATGGGGACTCTACAGAATGAGGGAGAAAGTTCTGCCACAGAGAATGGGGACTCTCTGCAGAATGAGGGAGAAAGTTCTACCACAGACAATGGGGACTCTGCAGAATGAGGGAGAAAGTTCTACCACAGAGAACAGGGACTCTACAGAATGAGGGAGAAAGTTCTACCACAGAGAATGGAGACTCTGCAGAATGAGGGAGAAAGTTCTACCACAGAGAACGGGGACTCTACAGAATGAGGGAGAAAGTTCTACCACAGAGAAGGGAGACTCTGCAGAATGAGGGAGAAAGTTCTACCACAGAGAATGGGGACTCTGCAGAATGAGGGAGAAAGTTCTACCACAGAGAACGGGGACTCTACAGAATGAGGGAGAAAGTTCTACCACAGAGAATGGGGACTCTGCAGAATGAGGGAGAAAGTTCTACCACAGAGAATGGGGACTCTCTGCAGACAGAGGGAAAAAGTTCTACCACACAGAATTGGGGCTCTCTACAGAACGAGGGAGAAGGTTCTACATCGGAGAATGGAGACTCTCTACAGAATGAGGGAGAACGTTCTACCACAGAGAATGGAGACTCTACAGAATGAGGGAGAAAGTTCTACTATACTGAATGGAACTCTACATAATGAGGGAGAACGTTCTACCACAGAGAATGGGGACTCTACAGAATATGGGAGAAAGTTCTACCACAGACAATGGGGACTGTCTACAGCAGGCTTCCCCAAACTATGGCCCGCGGGCCACATGCGGCCCCCTGAGGCCATTTATCCGGCCCCCCGCTGCACTTTCATTGGTGGTCAGTGAGAGGAGCACAGTATGTGGTGGCCCTCCAACTATCTGAGGGACAGTGAACTGGCCGCCTGTGTAAAAAGTTTGGGGATGCCTGCTCTACCAGAATGAGGGAGATAATTCTATCACAGATAATGGGGACTCTCTACAGAATGAGGGAGAAGATCTATGACAGAGAATGGGGCTTTGATGCCCCACTTTCAATAATGGACACAACAGGCCATAATCCCAGCACTTTTGTAGGCTCAGGAGGGGAGATCACTTGAAGCCAGGAGTTCAAGACCAGTCTGACCAACATGGTGAAACCTTGTCTCTACTTAAAATATAAAAGTTAGCTGGGGGTGGTGGTGGGTGCCTGCAGTCCCAGCTCCTCAGGAGGCTGAGGCAGGAGAATTGCTTCAACCTGGGAGGCAGAGGTTGCAGTGAGCTGCAAGTGTGCCACTGCACTGCAGCCTGGGTGACAGAGTGAGACTCCATGTCAAAAAAAAAAAAAAAAAATAGGATAAAACAACCAGGCAGATAACCAGGAAATAGAAGACATGAACAATAGTATAAACCAATTGGCCCCACCAGGAGCAGCTTGCACACTCCACCCACAGCAGGGTACATGTTCTTCTCAAGGGCACAAGTAACATTCTCCAGGATGGGTCATGTTCCACGCCATTAACAAACTCAGGCGGGATGAGGGCAGGGGACTCTCTTTTAACAACCACAGTGGCCCTTATGAGGAGGCAAGCAGACTTCTCAAAGAGGTCTCAGGGATGCGTGCAGTGGCTCAGGACTGTAATCCCAGCACTTCGGAAGGCTGAGGTGCAAGGATCTTTTGGGCCAAGGAGTTCAAGAAAAGGGCATTCATTCAGCCAGAGTCTGGGAATTAGGATTAAATTAGCAAAGCATAATTGCAGAAAGGGCTATTTGCTTTTCAGTAAACTGCTGCGATTGTTTTTTAAGTCAGTGTGAATGAACCTCAGAGCCATGGCTGGAGCTGAGAAAGAAGGATTTCCCTTTAGTTACACACCTGTGTCGGCACCTTCTGACTTTCCTTGTAAAGTCCGGGGTGTTCCTGAAGATCCACAGATTTGAGGTTCAGAGTTCGTACACCACGCTGTTACTTGTGACAGTCTGCAGCCATGCGCTTTCCCTGGAGTGTTGCTAAGGACTTCACTGGTTTCCCCGCCTAAATTCTTAGCGTGAACGCCCACTTCATGTAGTACCACCACGTCTAGAAACTCAGATCACAATCGATCGGTCAACTTTCCTGCCCTAGACCTGTGCCCAGGGTCTCAGGATCAAGGCCCAGTTGCTCAGCATGGCAGCTGGTGTCCTTCAGCTCCCCCATGCCCTCCTGGAGAGGCCAAGCAGGAACCTTCTCACCCAGAAGCCACTCCCGGTCATTCTCACCCTTCCAAGACTTTGGAGTCATCTCTGCCCAGCCCTATCCAGTCAATCACCAAATGCTTGCTGGACCCCAGTCCCCTCCCCTCCCTCTGCCCAGGGTCCTGATTGACCCTTTCTTTTCTGCTCTGTCTTGCAGGCTGGAGTGCAGTGGCATGAACAGGGCTCATGGCAGCCCCAACTTTCTAAGCTCAAGTGATCCTCCTGGCTCAGCCTTCTGAGTAGCTAGGACTACAGGCACATGTCACCACACCTGCCTAATTTATTTTATTTTGTTGTAGAGATGAGGTCTTGCTATGTTGCTCAGGCTGGTCTTGAACTCTTGGGCAACTCCAGGACACGGTTAAAAAGATGTTTTGCAAGTAACAGCGTGGTGTAGGAACTCTGAACCTCAAATCTGTGGATCCTCAGGAACACCCAGGCTTTAGAAGGAAAGTCGGAAGGTGCGGACACAGGTGTGTAACTAAAGGGAAATCCTTCTTTTTCAGCTCCAACCACGGCTGAGGTTCATTCACACTGACTTAAAAAAAGTACTCAGCAGTTTACTTAAAAGTAAATAGCCCTTTCTATCATTCCGGTTTGCTAATTTAATCCTAATTCCCAGACTCTGGCTGAATAAATGCGCATTTCTCCAGATGGGGAGTCTCTGGTCATCCTGGGCCTTCCCTGATGGTTGGAAGGTGCCTCAGGAAGAAGGGGGTGGATCCACACTGGAATTCCGAGTTGAGTCAGACCCTCAAAGGGCCCTCGTGGGAGCAGCTCTAAAGTGACCCTGCCGTGGGCCAGAATGCAGAACTGCAGGAACAAAGCATTCGCAGCGAACTGCATTGAATTAAGTGATTTTCCCGAGCAGGAAGTTGCATCTGGCCTGCGGTTCGGTGGAGGGAGGAAAGGGTGGGCGCACCCGCGCCTGGCCGACGCACCTGCCTGGGGGCCCCACGCGGCGCCGCGTGTGCCGAGCGCTCCTGAGTGTGGAAAGCCCCACTCAGAGCAGGTGGCAGCGGCCCTCCGAAGACGGGACGGGACGGAGCGTGGAGCTTCGGGGCCACTCAGCCAGCATGGCGTCTCCCCAGCCGTGGTGCTCACAGGTTAGGTCAGGAAGCCCCAGCAACAGTGACTGCCCAGTCTCCAGAAAATACTGGACGGGGTGGATGAATACCCGAGCGCGCTGCAGGAGAAGGGATTTGGCACCCCAAGGGGCTTTTAAAACGGTAAGCTTCTAGGGGTGTATTTGCCCCAATAATCCATAGAAACAACAGTAATCTAAAAATAGTCTTGTTTTCTGTCCTAAGCTCCTTTTAACTTTGTTAGTCATCACCAATCCTAAAATAAAACCCGAGTAACGTCTCCCCTAGTAGCGGCTGTAAACAAACCTGCGAGGAGGCAGGAGGCAGAGGAAGGGGCTCAGGGCGCGCGGGGAGCGAGGCGGGCGGAGCGGGGGCCCGCGGTGGCCGCAGAGGCCGGGCCGGGGCGCACAGGCCGGGCGAGCTGGCCGCACTCGGGGCCGCCGCCTCCGGAACTCCCAGCGCCTGGCGCGCGGCCACCGTGGTCCCGGCAACGGCATTAAACAGAGAGAAACAGACCCGGGATTCCGTCACCCGGGCGGGGGGATAAGGAGGGCTTTCAGCGCAGACAGGAAAACGGAGCTTTTCTGCAAGGGGTGAAAAAATTATTTATTGAGGGAGGAGGAGGAGGCAGCGGAGGAAGGGGAGGGGCGGGAGGAGGAGGAAGAGCGGCCGCCCCCGCCCCGGTCCCGGCCCCTCGGGAGCCAGGAGCAGCCAGGCCTGGTCGGACCCGGCTCCAGGCCCGCCGCAGGGTCGGGGGCTCCGTCTCCCACGTGACCGGCTGGGAGCGTCCCCCAGACCCGGCCCCGGGATTCCCTCCTCCCGGCGAGTCTCCGCCCGCCCCGTCCCAGAGCTGGGGGAAAGAGGGGCGGGGAGGAGACGGAAACTCTCCCGGCCAAATCCTGGCTCCAGGCCTGGGGACACCGAGACTCGCGGCGGGAAGGTTTGGCGCGGGGGGCTGGGGGGCGCGGCCCGGGCGTCCCCTGGCGGCCGCCTCGCTGGAGCCCCCGAGGCCTCCACCCCCGCCCACCCGCCTGGGCGCCCTCGCGCGGTCCCCTTCTCTCCCGAGGCCCGGTGCCTCGGGGCGGTGCCAGGCCTGGCTCGGCGCGCGAGGGGCCCCGCAGGTAGCGATCCCTGGAAAGAGCCCCCACCCCGCTTCTCCGGGCGCGCGTCTCCAGGCCGAGGCCTGCGGTGGAAAAGCGGGTTCTGTTGGTGCTGGGTCGGGGCGGCCTAATGGAGCCAGGCCTCGGGCTGCGGATGGACGGCTCTGGCCGCGCACCTTCACGGTTCTGCAGCTCCCGATCGCGTACCCGGCCTCCCCCGAGTCTTGGGCGGCGCTTGTGGGGGCACCCACGGGGCACGGTGCTCCCCCGGGGGTCTGCGGACCTCCTGGGCCCCGCCGCAGACAGGATTTTTGCCTTTGGGTATCACATGGGGGTGACGTGCGGTCGATTAATGATTTCTACACACCAGACACTTTAGCCTCCAACCCCTTCCATGCAAAGCCCACAAGAAAATGCGGTGCCGCGTTGGCATCTGAGCTGCGCCCGGGGAGACGCGGGGAGACGGGAAAGGGGAAAGTGTGAAGTGGCTGGGGCCGTCCTCCCCGCCCGCAGAGCCACGCGGTCGCGCCCGTAAAACGCTCGTCCTCCCCTGCAGGTGAGCGCGTCCGTCGGCCTCCCCACGCCGGCCCCGCCACGGCCAGTCTGGGTCGTGCAGATATTTACAGACTAAAAATGACAATAACTCGACGTCCCGGGACGGCCACGCAATCTGTTAGTAATTTAGCGGGATGGGAATTTCCTTTCTAGGGCCTGCCAGTGAAGCGCTTTTCCAAATTTCCACAGCGGGGGAAGCCTGCGATTTTACATAATGACTTCAGCATGTCGGGCTTTTGCGGTAGCCCTCCCCGGCCCCCCGCCCCTTTTCAGAGCAGGACCGGCCCGCTCCGGACACGCACGTGGACTTAGGCTTCCCGTCTGGCCTGTTCCCTCCGTTTCCCCCGCCAGCCCCCGTATCCCCCCTGTACGGCCCCAGGCGCCCCTATCCCCTCCCCGTGCGCCCCCCTCTTGTGCGCGCCCTTCCCGTGCGCCCTGTCCCCTCCCGAACGCACTCAACGTTCCCTCCCGTGCGCGCCCCTCCCCGTGCGCCCCCCTCCCGCGCGCGACCCTCCCTGTGCGCCCCTGCCCCCGGGCGGGCGGCTGCCGCGGCGCGGGGAGGAGGGGCGGGCGCTCGAGCCTCGTCCCTGGGGCCCAGCGCGGGCCGGGGCAGCAGCGGCGTGATGTCACGGCAGGGAGGGGGCGCGGGAGCCGCCGGGCTGGCGGGGAGGCGGGGGAGGTGTTTTCCAGCTTTAAAAAGGCAGGAGGCAGAGCGCGGCCCTGCGTCAGAGCGAGACTCAGAGGCTCCGAATTCGCCCGCGGAGTCGCCGCGCCAGATCCCAGCGGCCGGGCGCGGGCACCAGGGCGGCGGGCGCAGGGCTCGGAGCCACCTCGCAGGTCCCAGGGCCGCGGCCGGGCCCCGCCACGCGCGCACACGCCCCCCCGATGACTTTCCTCCCGGCCGCGCGGCGCTGAGTCCGAGGCGAGGGCTGCCTTTCCCGGAGACCCGACCCCGGCGGTTCGGGGCGCCCGCTCCTCCCGCGCCTCCGCCCGCCGCCCCGCTCCCCGCCGCCGCCGCCGCGCGGATGCCAAGCACCAGTTTTCCAGTCCCTTCCAAGTTTCCACTCGGCCCTGCGGCTGCGGTCTTCGGGAGCGGAGAAACTTTGGGGCCTGCGCCGCGCACCATGAAGTCGGCGGAGGAAGGTAAGCCCCGCGCGCTCGCCGCCCCCGGAACACCGCGCCCCCCGCCCCGCTCCCGCCGTCCGCACGGAGGGGTCCCGGCCCCTGGGCGAGGCCGGCCGGGTCTGTGAGCCCAGGGAAGGGCGCGGCGCGGACCGGGAACAGCGTCCCCCAGCTGCCCGCACCCGGTTCCGAGCGCGCCTTCTTGCCAATAGGTGTCTCCTCTGCCCCAGCGCTGAGGGCGCGAGCCGGGTCGGGGCCGCAGCGGGTCCCGCCGAAGAACGGCTCCCAGGCCGGCGATTTGGGGACGGGTGAGGCTGGGGCCGGCGGGACCGCAGAGGACACGTGGGAGGAAGGGAGGCTTCCTTCGGAGTGAAAGATGCCCTGTGTCCTACGGAGCGAGGCAGGCCCACCCTTTGGCACCAAGAGCGCGGTTTGGGGTTCAGCACCTTCCCACCCCCACCCTGAGCTCGGGGCCACCTCTCCCCCGAGCTGCGCTCCCGAGCGCCCCAGGGCCGAGCCCGTCACGCCGGCGCCTGAACCTGCAGGACCCAAAGCGCGGCCGCAGCACACCCCCGAATTTAAGACATTTTGAAACGCTATGCGCAGGAGTTCCAGCCACAGATGTTTCAGGCAAGTTTGAAAAGGGACCGCCAAGTTTCAAGCTGCTGCTTTATAGTGAAGAAAAAAAAAAAAAAGGCGGCACCATGTGTGTCTCTGAAACCGGGTGTCGGGGGCGCTGAGACCCCCCTGCAGCGCAGCCTCACGTTCCGACCCCCGCCCCTTAATCCGTCCCCTCCACACACCCCTGGGGAGGCCGGGTGGGCTCCTGCAGTTGGCTTTGAAAATACCCCGGGAGAGGTGTGAGCGTCCTCGTCAGGGATTGGGGGTGCAGATGCTAATGGAAATTGGGAGACGCTTTTCCAGACTCCTCACCAGCTCTGAAATATTTTATGTGATTTACTTAAAGAGCGCCGGCACACCTGCCAACCTGTGCACTTCATAAGGGCCGACGTCCCTCCGAGCGCTGCCGCTTCCTGCGCCACGCTAACCGCTGCGGGGCTGGCTGCAGAACCGGGCTCCGCAGCCCCGGAGAACTCGCTGGTCCCAGCAGAGCTGAGCGCTGGGCCGTGAGCTCCACGGAGGGGATCCGAGTGGTCAGTGCCCTGAGCCTCCTCACCATTTCACCCCGACGTTAGAAAAAGTTCGCATGTTTAAACATCATGGCCTGTGTCGATGTTTACACAATGTGATCTTGCTGGTAGCAGAGTTTTAAAATGTTTCTTGTTGGAGTTTCGGTTTTAAATCCTGGGACACTTACTCCCGGCGTTCATGCTCACTCCCTTGAGAAAGGCAGGTCTTTCTGAGTTCAGATCTCGGTACCTGAAGAGCGGGTGGTCGACCTGTAGTTAGTAAGGAGCCCTTTTACCCTGTGAAAAAAACATAGCGAGGATAGTGGCAGTTTTTCGTGTTTCCTACCGAAGGAAAGCAGCTGGAAAAGCCCCGCTGCCAGGCAGTGCGCTTGGGCAGTGAGCCCCTACCCGGCATTGGGGTATTTGATGAGTTCTGCAGACTGAGCCGCTAGGAAAGAGTGAGCCAGTCCTTGACTGAGGCCGGCACGGGGCACGCGTGGCCTCAACACTGGCCATCGCGGAGGCCACTGGGAAAGCTCTGGGTCCTTCTGAGTAGGCCCCACGAGGCCGTCCTCGGCCCATCTGAAGGCCTGGGCGTCTCCCCCGAGTCCCTGGGTTTCAGGCCCATCTGGGTGGAAGCTCATTGGGCACCGAGGTTCCTGAAGGCCCAGGCTTGCTTCCTCACGGAGAATGCAGAGGTGCAGGCCTGTAGGCAGCCACCCAGTCAGAAGTCGCTCCAGACAGAATTCCCCACGGGCTGGGACAAACAAAGCTCACTCTGTTCTCTGCCACTCCACGGCGTTGTTTCCCAGCCCAGATTAGAAAGTGGCATGGTGCTGGCACCCCGATTCATCACACCCAGTGGGTCTCTGCCTCCGCAGACATCCCCAGCCTCTGGGACGATGCATCCAAGCTAAACACTTCCGTGGAGACACCCAGTGTCTGAGAAACGGGCAACTTTGAATATAGACCAATAGCTCTGAAGCATTCGCAGGAAGGCCAGCACGGGGCGGGGGGAGGGGGAGGGCAGCGGCCCCTGCATCCCTCTGGGATGCAGCCCTAGGACAGCCCGGTGAGCCTCCATCCCTGCAGGGCCCACAGCCCCTGGGGCCACCAGCAGGCAGGACAGTTTAGCAAAAAGTGTCACTCTAAACAGTTGATAAGGGCTGTCATTTGTGTATAATTTTTCGGTGGAAATAAAGAGGTGCTGGAGTTTAAAAAAAAAAAAGTACAGGCCACGTGCCATGGCTCCTGCCTGTAATCCCAGCACCTTGGGAGGCCGAGGCAGGTGGATCACGAGGTCAATAAATCAAGACCAGCCTGGCCAACATGGTGAAACCCCGTCTCTGCTAAAAATACAAAAATTAGCCAGGCGTGGGGGGGGGGGGTGCCTGTAATCCCAGCTACTCGGGAAGTCGAGGCAGGAGAATCGCTTGAATGCGGGAGTCGGAGGTTGCAGTGAGCCGAGATCGCACCAGTGCACTCCAGCCTGCAGTGAGACTCACCCTGAAACAAACAAAACTGTGCAATGAAAAGGGAGAAAATGAAACAACGTGGTTTCCCGACAAAACAGAACTCCACTTGCCCAGGGTCAGCAAAAACAGCAAACTAAAGCGAAACAACCCTCCAACATCCATGCAAAGTGAGGACTATTATTAGAAACTAAATCAGGCCACGCCGAACTATGGTTTATCACTGGAGAACCCATCCATCGAAAGGGTCGCGGCAGGTTTCTGGCCTCTGGAAATAGGCAGTGCTGGCGGGGCAGGCCAGGCCCGACGCAGCGCTCCGATGAGTATTGGGCTGGCCAGGCTTGACACCCGCACCCCTCCCTCCGGGCCAACCCCACCGCCGCACATCCTCCCACCATCCTCCTGCTGTTCCAGATGTCGGGTTTACACGGTGCCCAGACCCTGGGGGGAGTTAGAACACGCGGCGGGGGCGGCAGCAGCCCGGCCTTCCCGCTCCCCGCCGCGCACAAGCTTCGGGCCGCCTGGGGTCCCACCCTTCCTGCCCTGCTCAAGGAGGTCGTCTTTGGAGGTGCCCCTAGAAGGAACGACGGGTTCCCCGTGGGGCGGGGACCCGCAGGGGTTTGCAGGCCGAGGGGTGCGCCACGCACCCGGCTGGAAACCCTGCGCTTCCCGGCGCCGTCCGGCTGAAATCGGGGTTCCCAGCGTTGGCGACCTCGGGCTGGGTCGCCCCCCCTTCCCGGGATTCCGCGGGGCGCGCAAGTGGCCCTCGGGGCCACCACTTTCCCGAGGAGGCCCGATTCCAAACTTAAGAAAAAAAACTTTTAAACAAATTCGGTCTCCCCGGGCGCAGCCTCGTGAGCCTGGTGCCGCCTGTGCCCCGGGGGCGGGACCGCGGGGTTCCGGGTCCTGCCCCCCCTTGGGGCCGAGCTGGCCAGGCCGGAGTGGCCGGGGGTTCCGACGCCCCCACCCCGTGTGGGAGGAGTCTGCGTCGGGCTGGGACCCCCAGAGCGCACGAGGCCAGAGGACCCCAGGGGTCGCTCGAGCGCGCGAGGGCCGGGGGGGGCGCGGGAGGGACGCGAGCCCTCGGCCGGCGCTCCGCCCGGGGAGTTTATTTAAAACTCGGAAGCCGGCGGCCGCGAGCCGGTTGTTTATGTAAACCCGGAAACGCCCCGGGGGGGCGGGGGCGGGGCGGTAACGGGGGAGGGGCGGGGGTCACGTTACGCGGAGGACGCGCGGCCAGCTCCGGGAGCGCTGAGCCCCGAGCCCCGAACCCCGGGCCGCGGCGACCTCGACCCGGCCCCGGCCGCGCCATGACGGGGCTGGAGGATCAGGAGTTCGACTTCGAGTTCCTCTTCGAGTTTAACCAGCGCGACGAGGGCGCCGCCGCGGCCGCCCCAGGTGGGTCGGGCCGGGAGGGCGCGGGGGGCGCGGGGGGCGCGGGGCTGGGCCGGGGTTTGGGGGCGCCCAGGCCTCCTCTGCGTCCTCGTCGCTCCCCCGGGACCCCAGGAGGGCCCCGGCGCGCCCCGGGCAGAGGCGCCTGCGGCCGGGCGGGCTTCGGTGCGGCACGTCCTGGGCTCGGACGTGGTTCCTCCCAGCGCTCGCGGCGGGGACCCGGGGGAGGGCGCGGCCGGGGCACCGACGTGGACGGGGTCGTTCGGGACAGAGGGTCGGCGGCGCTGCCGGAGGCGGGGAGGCCCCCAGCTCTCCCAGCCGACCTCCCCCAACCCCGCTACCCGCCTCCTTCCCGCTTCCCCCAGGCACCCAGCCCCCCAGCCACCCTCCTTCCCCCCAGCCACCCTCCTTCCCCCCAGCCACCCTCCTTCCCCGCCCCAGCCACCCTCCCCTAGGCCCCGCTCCCCCGCCGTGCCCCCCACGTCCCCGCAGACCCCTCTAGGTCTCCAGCTACTATGATCCCAGCCTTTTCTTTCTTTTTCTCTTCTCTGGGTCAGAAATAAAGGATCTAGGTAAACAAACAGCAGGTAACTCCCTTCTGAGTAGCCCTGATGGAGCTGAGTGGGCGTCCCTGGGCCTGGGCCCCTCTCCTGCTGCCCTGGGGGCTCTTCTATCCAGGTCACCCCAGGCTGGTCCCCGTCCGCCCCTGTCTGCGCCCATCCCCAAGGCCTCTGTCTGCCCTGCCCCTGCGGAGGTGAAGCCAGAGGAGCTTGGCAGGCAGGGACCTCCGTGTCTGTAATGAGTGTCATATTTTCCATATCATTCACTACCCTCTTTTAAAGAAGTCGGACGTCTTCATTATTTTTGAAAGTAAGTGCTCTAACCAGACCCGGGCTGCCTGCGGCTGGTGACCCAAAACTCCCCAACTGTCTTCCCCGCCGGACCTGGGTTCTAGGCCTTTGGGGTCAGCGGGAGCCAAGGCAGGTGAGCGTGGGAGAGACTCGCTGCGGCCCTTCCCAGCGGGGTTGGCAGTGGCACCCATTTCCAGAGCTGGTTCCTGGCCTCCCAGGCTTGAGCCAGGGCGTTTCAGCAGGGCGTGCCACGCATGAGTGCCACCTACTCCTGACCTCTTTATGGGTGAAAGTTGGCCCCACACGAGTGTGCCCACTGGGATGACCCTCTGGGATCTGTTGGGGCGGAGGCTGCCACGGCTTGTGCATGGTCCAGGGTCAGGTGGGACCTTCCAGTGCACTCCCCGGTCATGCCCAGCGTGAATCACTGACCGTGGGGCTGAGACAGGCACTGTGTGGCCAGAGCCCAGGGCCTGCACCCAGTCAGGGCCTTCGGGGCAGCGCGCAGCCCCCGCCACTCGGCCCTGGCTGGAGATTTCACTGCTTTGCCTCCTGGAAGGAGGGACCAGGGCCGGTTATCCCCACAGAGGGGGTCTGTCACCTCCAGGCTGGGCTGTGCCGCACCGGGCACCTTGTCTGGCTCCGGGCAGGTGCTGAGTGCATGCTCAGTGACAAGGGCGGCTTCCCTGCCTCCGTGAGCACATGACTGTGTCACAGCAACCTCAGGGGAAGGTGCCACCGGCCTCCTCCTGGGACAATGCGCACGAAGCTCCAGGCTTATCCTAGAAGACACATAGGAGGTCAGTCTCTGTCCCTGGAGGCCTAGTCTCATGAGGGTGCCACAGTTTATACACCACTTTAAGGTGAGCGGGCTTCCTGCTGGCATCAGATTTGGGGACCCTGGTGAACTTGGGTCCTTCCTGGCCCTGGAGCAGGTGGCCTCCTTCCAGGTGGGTTTAGGACACAGCCCTCCCCTGGCACCCACCAGGCTCATTCTCCCAAAACTCTCCTTTAGGGTTTTGATGGAGCAGAGTGAAGTCCTGAGCCTCACCCTCGAGGCACCCTGGGCCTCCGGAACTGCTCCGTTCCCAGGGAGCCCCTCAGGGCTGGGCCGTGGTGAAACCTCTCTGTGCTGTGTCCTGGCCCCTCCAGAGACTCCGTGGTTTTAGGCTTGAGAGGTGTGTGGGCTCTGAGCAGGAGAGGCCGGAGCTGAGAAGAGCCCCTTCCTCTTCTATGGTGTCAACAAGTTGCTAGAAAAAGGTTCTCTGCCTATCACGTATGTTACATGGACATGTTATGTGTTCCTGTGTGACACCCAGGCTTTCTCCTTTCTTTTTATTACCATTATTACTGCATTTTGATGATGAATTATTCAATGATATTAATTATTTATATCACTGTTAAATCGTTACATTAACTCTCCAGCCTTTAACGGCTGATAGAAACTGCTTCACATTGTTTTTGGAATGAGCCTGGATATAAATGAATAAATGATTGAATAAGTCTGAGATCAATTGCAAAGCAAGGTAATACTAGGTTTTATAGATTATACTGAGCACAGAAAGTCAACCTTCGTTGTAAAGGAAGTGGCCGGCCCTGAGCCCCGGAGGCGGTCTGTAGGCTGGTCCCTGAGAAGGGTCTGTGCCCCCTGGCAGAGCCGAGGGCTGCAGCCGCAGGGTGGGGTGTGTGGCTGGGAGCCTGCCCACGCGGCTGTGGCCCCACCCCTTCCATCTCGCCAGACTTAGGTCTCATGTCTTCACTGGCTCTTTGAGGGAGGGGCCGTGTCTTGTTCTTATTTCGAAAGTGCTCAGCAGGTGCAAAGAATAGATAGTAAATAACCATTTGTTGGGACAGTGAAGAGAGAGTGTTGCAAATGATTTCCCAGGGGGGTGGGAGTGGCGTTTGAGCCTCCAGAGCCTCCGGTGCCCACCAGGAGCAGGCCCCGGGCTTCCCTCTGCAGAGAGAGGCCCCGCTCCCTTCTGGGGCTCAGGAAATAGCAGCTTGACTGTCGGCTGGGAGGCGGGTGTGCCTGCTTCCCGCCCCAGGGCTCCTGTTTTCTAAGTTATTTTGGCCGGCCTGGCTGCTGCCAGCACTGTCGCCGTGGCAACTCAGAGGAAATTGGCCAAGGCCTCTGTTTGGGCTGGAGCTTCCCCGCAGTCGGGGCCACCCTCCGAACCTCTGTGCCTGGGGCCTGCCGCCGACCTGCCCACACGGCTGGGGCATGCAATGGTTCATTTGTGGAAAGGGAGCACCTTATGCAGAGAGGAAGCTTTGGAAGTCTTTTATTCTCAAGTCTGTTTTCACCAAACAGGCTTTCTCTTCCCCAGCAGGGCCTGGGTGCTCGTGGCTGGTCAGGGGCTACAGCACGAAACCTGTGGCAGGGACACCTGGTGCGCAGAGAGGTCCCGGGACAGAGCTGAATTCGTTCAGTGTTTGGGGACTGCGTCCCTCCTGTTACCACGCAGGGCTCACCCCCGAGGTTCCAGAGGGGTTTCGTGGAGCGGGGAGTTCTTTCACAGATTGGGACATTGCAGTTCTGTGTCATGCTTTTCAAAGGAAGACCCCCAGCTGGCCATGAGCAAGTGGAATATTTTTTTATTCCTTGAAAACAGAGTTCAAAAAGGTGAATTCTCTTTAAATGACTTGTGCGTCTGCCCAGGGGGAATTTTCCCGTCCCTCTAAGGAACGGCGTCCCAGGCTGGGCCCGGCTGGACGAAGGGCCCGTGTAGAGGCGGTGGTGCGTGTTCATGGAACGTGAAATACCCTGTGTTTGCACGGTGGCGAGACCACCCAGTTTGCCTTTTAAATTTTCTCGCTGGCAGATTGTCGGGGGAACGGCCTCTGGAAGCTGCTGCTGTCTGTCACGCCGCGGGCCTGGCCACGTCCCCGTGCCACCGTGCGGCAGCGTCTCCAGCCTGCTCAGCACGGCACGTCCAACGGCAGGCTCTTGCCATGTGTTCCTTCACTTGATTTTGTTTCCAGTACACGCACAGTTGTCACCTGGCCTCACCAAAGCAGCCTCCGTGGCGGTCTGGAGAGGCGGTGGCAGGGCCCGGGGTTCAGCCCCAGCAAGTGCCGAACGAGTGTTTCTTAAAATGAAGAGTAGCATCGTCTGTGATGACGCCTCTCAGAGTTTGTGCAAGATGAGAGGTCTGCGGTGGCCGGCGGCGGGATTCCTGTCACAGTGCTGGCCTGATGTGGCAGGGCAGAGCGTGGCTGTCCTGCCTGCCCACGGTGATGAGTGAACGGTGGTCTGGGCACTGCGTGGCGGCGTGAGGGGCAGGGGCCGGGGCCCCAGCGGGGCGGGTCTGCAAGGTTAGAATTCTGCCCCCTGTAGGGAGACCTGAGCGTGGTACTTCATGGATTAATTTATGTTGACCCGATACCGTTTTTTTGTGGTTGTTCAGAAATGACAGTGGTGTGTGGTTCTGAAGTGAGTTGTTTCTCAGAGTGAGGCAGAGCACTTCTGCCAGCTCTGACGTGTGGAACTTGTGCGCCTGGGCTGGCCCAGGGCCTCCGTCCTAGCACCCTGAAACCCGCTGTGTGTCGTGGGGTGCCCGATGGCGGAGCAAGCCGGTGAGGATCGGGGACTCGGAAGTGGGGGCCCGCGCCGACGTCGGAGGGCCGCGCGGTTGCCTCTGTTAAGGATTTCGAACGTGCCCTCCGTGAGGGTGGTTTTGAATCCACCTCTGTCTCCTGCTCACCTGCCCCGGGGTTTGTAGTTTAATGAACCCGGCTCCGGCACCCGCAGCCGGGGAGTGCAGACGCCGAGCTCTGTAGCCACCGTCTGGCGGGACGCAAATCAGCCCAAGCCAGGATCCTCAAGAAAGTTATTGGGAATATTTTCTTTCCATGTAAATGTGATCCCTTTGAATAGTTAAATAACTCAGATTTGAATACGGTTTAGGTGGGTCATAAAACCAAATTCGTTGGAAGCTGGGAGGGGTGGGGGGGTGCTCAGAGCCACGGGCCCAGTGCGTGGGCTCGGCCTCTGGGGGCAGCTTGACCCCCACCTTCTCCTGTTGTAGGAAGGAGACGAAGCTATCCGCAGCCAGTCCTCCAGGGACCGCGGCGAGGGAGCCTCATGGAATTCAGACATTGGAGCTTTCTTTATGTCCTTTGTTTAATTAGGGGAAACTCATGCTTAGATGAGCCCTTTTCATTTTTCAATAAAGGCTTTATGGTGTTTCTTTGCTTCATTGAATCAGGTTTTATTGCAATGCTTTAGTTTCAGTCAAGGCCCCCTGGTGCCCCGGGCATCTCAAGCCTGGCGGCTTGTACTTCCTGCTCTGGCTGCCGGAGTCCCCTCCTCTTCCTCATGCTGGCCGCCACCTACAGTCAGGGCCTTCTCCCACAGACCCAGAGGACCTGCACGCACAGACCCGTCAGGCCCGCCTCCTTCCTGGCCTGTTTCATCTAGAACCTTCCAGTGATCGGCTCTAGTACCCCATGGGGCCCAGCTCTGGGCTCCGTCACTGTCAGGAGCCCAGTTCAGGCCTGAGTCCTGTGGGGGGGGTGCGGGGAGGCCCCAAGACTTGCTCTGTTAATTGCTAGGGGTTTAAACGGTGCCTCAGAATTACCTTCCTCTCAGCACACGGTAGTTCAACTGTGGGGTCAGCTGTGTCCTCGAAATAAATATTCTTTTGACTGGGAACAGGAAGTGTGGGAATCTGGACATCCATCAGCTGCAGTGAAGCCTGCTCCGAGGTCTGGACAGTGAGGGGAAGTGTGCGGAGCAGGTGGGCCGGCGGGCGGCCATGGACCCCTCCGGGAGAGAGTCGGGCTGTGGGAGCCAGGCTGGGCCCTGTGGTGGGACCCACCGCTCCGGTGTCCCTCAGCTCACTGGTTGTGCTGTTGGCTCTCCTGGAGTGGTTTGAGATGAATGCTCGTTCCCAATGCAATGCGATGTTTTGCTCCAACAGGAGAGAGGGCTTCTAGACACGTTAGCGGGGCCAGCACTAAGTGTGTCTGTAACATGGGCAGCTGGAAAGAAGCATTTTTGGCTAAAGTACGGCTTTCAGACAATGTTTGGTGAGAATGCAGAGTAGCAAACAGGTGGCCGTGCGGTGCCCCAACCGGAACCCCAGGAGCCCCAGGCCTGCACTTGGCAAAAGCCCCTTTCGGGTCCCTACCCCACCTGCCTCCGTCCGCCTGTGTCCCTGCACTTCCCAGGAGACCCTGGTGTAGGCCTGAGGGTTCCGCTTAGCTCTCATTCCTCGGTGCCTATATGGGGGTTACCCACACCCAGCTGCAGTGCCTCCCATGGCTCCGTGGGCCTCCTGCAGTGCTGGGCACTGGGCTGATGGCAGGGCTGGCCTGGCATGGGCACTGGGATGTGTGGGGCACCGGGCACAGGGGGACCTGCCGTGTGGCCTGTTGTCCAGTGGGTCTGACGCAGCTGGCGCAGGGTCTGCACAGGACACAGAGGAGCCCCCGTGACGCCCAGGCAGAGCCCTCAGAGGACTGCAGCTTGCCCGGCTGGAGCACTGCAGGGGTCACCAGCAGGTCCGAGGCCTTTGAGCTTCCTCGGAAGCTCACCTTGTCCAGGAAGCCACTTTCCAGGCTCATGTGTACAGGGATGGCCGTCTGAGTTTTAGCATTGGAGCCCAGCATTTGACCTGAAGTGTCCCGTGAGTGTGGAGCCCGGGGACGTGGTCGATGCCACAGACATGGGGGCGTCATCCCCAGAGCAGGCATCTCAGGCTGGGGCACACCCCGGGGTGTGTCCTTACCAGAGGCCCAGCTAGATGCTGGCATTGGCATCAGGACACCTGGCTCCAGCTCCACCCCCCGTCCCCACCAGTGGCTCTGCGGAAAGAAAGGCCTCCTAAATTTACTTATTTATTCATGTATTGATTTTCGAGACCGGGTCTTCCTGTATCGCCCAGAGTGGAGTGCAATGGCGCGATCTCAGCTCACTGCAACCTCCGCCTCCCAGGCTCAAGCGATCCTGCTGCCTCGGCCTCCAGAGCAGCTGGCACTAGGCACCTGCCACCACACCCAGCTAATTTTTGGTATTTTTTTGTAGAGACAGGATTTCACCCTGTGGCACAGGCTGGTCTTGAACTCCCGACCTCAGGTGATCCGCCTGCCTCGGCCTCCCAAAGTTCTCGGATTGCAGGCGTGAGCCACCACGCCTGCCCACTTCCTTGATTGACTATTCCTGCCGGAGGAGACTGCATGGCTCCTGTCTCCTTGAGGGAATTTCTTTATGATGGGGAGGGCGGGACTTGGCCTGGCCAGCACCATCCCCAAGGCACCCAGTCTCAGCTAAGGGCCCTCCCCGTATGCAGACGTCCTGAGCAGGGCTCGGCGCGACCCCGAGAGCGTCTGCGCGCACCTGTGCAGTGTGGCCCTGATACGGCTTGTTTCTTTCTCTTTGTCAGGGCTCTGCCCCTCAGGTGTCTGGAATTTCCAGAAGGCGGCTGTGACCCCAGGGTCGAGGCCACGCTGTGTCCTCCTACAGGCTGCGTGCCGTGTTCCCCACCGGTCTGGGTGCTACAGCGATACCTGTTAGTAAATACACTGGGGTTTGAGTTGCTGTTTTGAGACCCCAGGTTTTCTTGGCGTTTATCCTTGTTGGTTTCTGAACCATGGCTTGGCGGAAAGAGCACTGTCCTTGAATAAAATATCTTCAAGCCTGTGTACTTACACCAGGAGATGGATATAGAATTTCCATGTGCTTCTTTGTATTATTTAGAGGCCTGGGAATACTCCTCCCTAGGCATGTAATCGTAAGGCTCCGAGGTGTTATAAAAAGTCTTTTCCAATCAGAAATCCAGAAGCATGTCTTTCCTGTTAAAATTACTAATTTCCCTCCTAATGGTTTTAAAAAATATTTTGAGTGTAATTAACACATAGTGATTCTTAGATCTAGCTGTGTACTAGAATCTTCTGTTTTGTTTTAAAGAGGGATTCCTAGGCCATGAGACAGTATCAGAATCTCCATGAGAAGGATTTCAGAGTCTGTGTTTTCATCCAATCCTTGAGATGTTTTCTTTGTAGCTGGTGATTAGGGCACCTTGACAGGAACAAGCCAATTAAAATTGCTTTATATATCTAGGTCCTTAGATCTAAAACACATCCGTCTCTCCATCCATCCACACATCCATCCATCCATCATCCATCCATCTGTCCATCTAGCCATCATCAAACCATCCATCATTTCTTCACCTCTGTTCATCGTCCATCTATTCATCATCCCTCTATCCCATCCATCATCTTATTCATTCATCATCCATCTGTCCATCATCCGTCATCCTCTGTTCATCATCCATCCATCATCCATCATCCATCATCCTCTGTTCATCGTCCATCCATCCGTCCATCATCCATCATCCTCTGTTCATCATCCATCCATCCGTCCATCATCCATCATCCTCTGTTCATCATCCATCCATCCATCATCCATCATCGTCTGTTCATCATCCTCTGTCATCATCCATCCATCATTCATCTGTCAGCCCTCCATCCCCTATCCATCTCTCTCCATCTGTCCATCATCCATTATCATCTATCCATCATCCACCCTCCCATTATCCATCCTTTATCCGTCTACGCATCCATCCATCCATTATTCCTCCATTCCCCATCCATTCATTCACCCATCTGTCCATTCATCCTTCCATCATCATCTGTCCATTCATTCATTCATCCACCGTTTATTATACCTCCACCCGTCCACCCATCCATAATCCATCTATTCACCCCTCATTCCTCCCTTCTTCATCCATCACCATTCATCCGTCCACCGACCCTTCACCCCCCATCCATCATTATCCGTCCTTTCTTTACCTGTTCGTCCACCTTCCATCGTCCACCACCCAGCAACCCTCCATCCGTTAAACAAAAGGAACACACTTTAGGATGTGCCAGGCAGTCTTTGGCTCTAAAGCCAGCCGTGAGCTGGAGTAGAGTAAGGCAGTCCAAATGCTCTGCCCCATGGAACTGAGGTTTCTGTTGTCAAGAGTGTGAGGTGAACGGGTGAAAACGTGAGATTGTGACACACATTTCCAGAGAAAACGTCAGCTGGAGGGCGGCCCGGTGTTGAGTTGGGAGTTACATGAAGAGGGTGGTTGTGGAGTGGACAGCGAAGCCCGTGAGGACCCGGCCGCGTCTCTCTGGGAGGGACATTCGGAGGCTCTGCTGCTGTGGGAGAGGAGAGGGGGCGAGCAGTGAGGGCTCACGGGGACTTGTTGGACGGGTGGGACCCGGTGGGACCGGGGCTGTCACTGGGACTCACCTGGAGCCGTGGGGCAGTGGGGCCTCAGGGACGTTTGCCGGGGCAGAGGCTCCCCGGCCGTTGGCTGAGGCCTGGGGCTGCTGGCTGGCCCTGAGTCGGTGGGTTTTGGCTTTGCGATGCCCAGCCGCTCATGCCACTGTCTGCTTCTTTTTCTCTCTAGAACACTATGGCTACGCGCCCTCCAGCGTCGGCCCTGCCCTGCGGCTGCCCACAACACACTCCTCCCTGCCGGCCCCGTGCCACGACCTTCAGACCTCCAACCCGGGCCTCGTCCTGCCGGCGGAGCACCCCGCAGGGTACGGGGCGGCTCTGGACGGCGGGCCCGGGGGCTACTTCCTGTCGTCCGGCCACGTCAGGCCGAACGGGGCCCCCGCCCTGGAGAGCCCACGCATCGAGATCACCTCGTACCTGGGTCTGCACCAGAGCAACAGCCAGTTTCTCCACGACGCGGAGGTGGAAGACGCCCTCCCCGGCGCCAAGCGCCCCGCGCCCACGGCCACGCTGAGCCTGCCCGGCCTGGAGGCCTACAGGGACCCCTCGTGCCTGAGCCCGGCCAGCAGCCTGTCCTCCCGCAGCTGCAACTCCGAGGCCTCCTCCTACGAGTCCAACTACTCCTACCCGTACGCGTCGCCCCAGACGTCGCCGTGGCAGTCCCCCTGCGTGTCCCCCAAGACCACGGAGGCCGAGGAGGGCTTCCCCCGCGGGCTGGGCGCCTGCATGCTGCTGGGCTCCCCGCGGCACTCGCCCTCCACCTCCCCGCGCGCCAGCGTCACCGAGGAGAGCTGGCTGGGCGCCCGCTCCTCCGGGCCCGCGTCGCCGGGCAACAAGCGCAAGTACAGCCTCCACGGCCGCCCGCCGCCCCGCTCGCCCCGCCGCTCGCCCACGCCGTCCCCGCACGGCTCCCCGCGGGTCAGCGTGACCGACGACTCGTGGCTGGGCAACAGCACGCAGTACACCAGCTCGGCCATCGTGGCCGCCATCAACGCGCTGACCACGGACGGCAGCCTGGACCTGGGCGACGGCGTCCCCCTCAAGGCCCGCAAGACCGCCCTGGAGCAGCCGCCCTCGGTGGCACTCAAGGTGGAGCCCGCCGGGGAAGAGCTGGGCAGCCCCCCGCCCCCGACCGACTTCGCGCCCGAAGACTTCTCTTTCCAGCACGTCAGGAAGGGCGGCTTCTGCGACCAGTACCTGGCGGTGCCGCAGCACCCGTACCAGTGGGCAAAGCCCAGGCCCCTGTCCCCCACGCCCTACATGAGGTGAGCGGCGGCCGGGGCAGGGTGTCCGTGTCTGGGGGCCGCGACTCGGGGCCTGCTGGGCAGGTGGTCCCGTGGAGCCGGGAGGGAGGGGCGGGTCTGCCCGCCTCCGCCCCGCGCCCCTGCGGCCGTTTCCCTGCGTTCGTCTGTGCGTGTCTGTCCGTACAGTCTCCCGACCTCTCGGATCAGGCCCTGCTGATGGCCTCATGTTGCTCGGTTCCTGCAAAGACCCATTTCAAGTAGGGGGGCCCTGCTGGCCGTCGGGGCTTCCACGTGGGAATTCCGGGAGCCGCCATCGGCCCTAAGGAGGATTCACACGCACCCACTTTCTTCCTCAGGGAACCGGCTGTGGTGCCTCCTCCCCTGCCCCCCGCCCCCCGCCCTCGTGATTGCCATCCCCAGCTCCGGGGCAGATGTCCCAGCCTGCCGCGCTTGGGAACGGCAGGGCCGCCTGCTCCCCGGAGACGCTGGCCGCGGCGTCGGGCCGGGAGCGCGTGCGCCTGCCTGCTGTGGGTCTCGGCCGTTGGTTTTCGTATAAACGGTGTGAGGGGCCGCCGGGGCCGCTTCACCAGCCCGGTGTTCTTATCTTTAATGAAACAGCTTTCCCAGCAGGTGGGCTGCGCGTGACCCCTGAGAGTGCTTTCTGCCCTGGGATTTTTATCTGAGGCATGGAAACGTCCGCACTGTGCGGCCAAGGGCAGCGCCCTGTGGCCTGTGACGTCGGGGCTGCTGCTGTGTCCTCAGGAAGAGGCGTCTGCCACGCGCAGCCCGGGGCATTCCAGGCTGGGTGTTTCCCTGTTGTTTTTTTTTTTTCCGTCCCTCCCCACCCTCAAGTCCTTTTTTATTAGCAAGCACTCGGGAGGTGAGTCCAGGCAGTGGAGAGGGCAGGTGCTCCCCAGTTCCGCAGGGTGAGGAGGGCAGGTCACCCTCTCTGAAGGCTGTAGCAAGGAAACGGCGTGAGGGCCTTTCCACTGGCACGGCGCTGAGAATCGCCGTCAGCTGGGGTTTCAGGAAGAGCAAGATGACCACGGGTTTTTCGTGACCTTTCCGTCCCGACTTCTGCTTTGAATGCTCTAAGGTTTGAAAGGCCGGCATATTCCTAGGTTTTCATCAAAACAAGCCTGTGTCAGGACCTGGGTTTAATTTAAAAATTCCATCCAGTTGGAGGCACGGGGACGATTTAAGACCTGTTTTTGTATCTGTTCTATCTCTGTTTAAGTAAAAATAAAAGCGCCGTGGCGTGGACTCTCCAGCAGCCACACTCATGGCACCTCACGGCCTCTGAGCCTGGGGACAGCAGTAAGCTCGTCCAGCACCGCGGAGCTTGACGGAACTTTCGAGAAAAGAGAAGAGGCGTCGTGGAGGTGTAGCTGGCACTCGGCGTGAGGCGCGTCTTGTGTGGTTGTGCACCTTTGGGTGGAGCCCGGGGCCGCCCCGTCGCGGTCCTGCGCACACGTGGCCTGTGCCGCGGGTTTTCTCCCAGGGTCCTGAGACCGGAAGCCAAGACCCAGGGCCGATCTTTTGGAGGCCCCTCTCCCCGGCTTCTCCCCGCGACTGCTCACCTCGCCGGCCCCGTGCATGTCTGTGTCCAGATGTCTGCTTCTGTGAGGACACTGGTCCTGCGGGGCTGGCCACTCGGGTGGCCTCGACTGCTCTGTAAAGGCCTCCCTCCACACAGCCTCGGTGGGCAGGACTCCATCATGGGAGTTTGCGGGGGCACCGTTCAGCCCTCAACCCCCCTCTTACTGTCTGGGTAAAATGGTAGGCAGCGTTTGAAACGCAGGCCCATCCCGGTTCCTCCTCGGCCTCCCGGGAGGTGAGGTGTCCTCGGGGCGCTGCGCTCCGGCGGCCGCAGCCCCTCCTGCCATCTCTGGCCTGCGTTTAGTGCGGAGGTTGGAAAGCATGGGTGCCTGGGAGTTTCAGCAAGGATTGCACCGCCACGTGACCCCGTTAGCTTTATCTCTGGGCTGCAGCAGCCCCGTTAGGTGTGATGGCCAAAACGTTCCTGAGCGTTAACACAAACGGTCCCCAGACTCGCTTCCTGGGTTTGAAGCTCACCTTTTCTCACTGTTCTGTTCCGCGTCAAAATATGTTTCCTGGTCCCTTGAGCTCTGTTTCCAGCGACCTCGTCAGCGGTGCCCCGGGCAGCTGTAAGTCACGGCAGAGATGAAACGTTAAGTTTCTTGCCGGGGAGGTGGAGGGGCCCAACTTCCTTCCCCAGGAACGCCTCTCCCTGGTCACACAGCAGGCTCTCGGGCCGTGCAGCTGGAAAGCTGTGTTTTTTATTATCTCCAGAGCCTGGGGTGGAGAAAGTGTGATGTGCCCATCTTCCCCCCGCTGTGGGGCAGAACCTGCCCCATGAGTCCTGTCCTGATGCCAGAGGGAGCTGATTAGTGAAAAGTGTGCTGTGCGCGTCCTTTCCTGAGGGCCTTCGGGGTTCTGGACTGTTGCCCTTTGGGGCGTTCCGTGGCTTTTTCAGCATCTGTGGCTCCGGTCCTGTGCAGGGGCCTCTGATAGGCCCACAATGGTCAAAGCACAATGCTGCAGTTGAAGGAATGAGAACGTTTGCGAAGGTAGTGGGAGTGATGGAGCCTTGATGGTTTTAGCATGTGGAGCTGTTTCAGAGTTCAGTGGAGTGATGTGTCTATTGTCAGAGCTTGGGGGGATGGGCACAGGAACCACAGGCCACTGCCAGACACCTAAAAATCCGAATGTTAAGCTGTGCACGCTGGCATCAGAAAGGAGTGGGCTTTCTTCCTGCCTGGCTTCTGTCCAGGGGGACTGATGGCGATCCTAGCAGGTCGCCTCCCAGGGCACCTCTCCGTGTGCCACGAGGGTGTGAAGAGGCGCTGCCGGGCTGCGTCTGGAGGCGGCCAGGGCGAGAGTGCGCGGCCAGCGCTGTGTGGGCTGTTTGTGAATAGTGGTTCTCAGACGGTGGCTTTTGAGATTTCGTGTTGACCAACAAGAGCTGAAGTCTGCACGGCGGCCTCCTGGCTCTGCTCCTCCACCGTCCGGCCGCCTCGCCGGCCAGCTGCCACCTGCGTCTGTGTCCAGGTCGGTCTGTGCCGGCATCTGCTCCTCCCTCGGCCTCTGGAGAGCTTCCCCAAACCCGTCTGCATGTGTCTCGCTCTGCACCCAGTCTCCAAAGCTGCCTTGATAGAGGCAAAAGGTTGTAGGGAATGGAGACTTAAAAAGAAACTAGTTTTGGAAAGGCAGTTCGGTTCATTTTAATGGAATCTGTGTGCAACTTTAACAGCACGAATTCAGTTTCTGTACCTGAAACATTGCTTTTTAGATTGAAAGTAAAAAGAAGTTAAATTTTTCGGAGGTGAGGTTGGCTGACAGACAGGCTTTCCTTAGGGCCCGCTTGTTTTCGACGGTGGGAACAGCTGAGGTTGATGCCGTGACGTCTGTCCAAACCTCTTTGTCTCAGATGTCGTTTCTTTTAGGTTTTGGGCTGCAGTATGGAAGATGTCAGCAACATCAGCCACTTTCCCACTATGCCTAGTATTAGTTTCGAAAGGTCTGAGGAAACCCCCCTTGCGTTTCGTAAGGTATCTTCAGTCTCAGCGTTTATCGGGATCTGGAATAGTCCCGCAGTAGGTGGAGAGCCTGCCATCTCTTCACTGACGTGAGGACCCTGCCAGGCTCAGCAGACACGTCCGCTGCCTTGGAATTCCCTTTGCTCTTGTGGCTCTGGCCTCGGCGGTTCGGGCTCGGCAGGTGCGGGGGACGGTGCAGGTTTTCCAGGGCTCCCAGATGCTGTAGTGGGGGCCGTCTGGCCTCTGGTGCCTGACCTTCCAGACCTCCGTGTCCCTGGACGCTGGTGGGCCCTGTGGGGTGAGAGAGACAGTCTAAAGCGTCATGCCGAGCCCTGGCATAGCAAAACATGTAAGGTGGTGGCTGTGGGACCTTCCCGAGCTTCCCGCTGCTGTCACCTCCTGGGAAGATGGTTAGCAAAGAAGCCGAAGGTGTGGGGTTACCCCATGGTTTGTAAAACGCTGGCGCGGAATGGAACGGCTCCCGACTGACTTCCACTGTGTCTCCCTGTTAAGCTCTTCCCTTTCGAGAGAGGGAAGCCACCCCACAGCCATCCTCAAAGCCCGTCACTCTGGATCTGCTTCCTGCTACGCCTGTTCGGGGTGTCCCCTTCCCGCCCCGCACGCCCCACACGCCCTGTCCTGCTGTTTCGGGAGCTGGACAGGCCCCAGCCGCCTCCTGGCTCCTGGCATGCATGTCGGGCCCTGTGTCGTCTCTGGTCCCTCCCGTGGGTGCTGCGCCAGGCTGGCTCTGAAAGGTCTTGAAGGTCTGCACGGCTGAGATGTGGCCCTGCCCCTCCCTTGCATTTAAGGTGGTGGCTGTGGAGCCTGCGTTTGGCTAAGCAGGACCTCTGGTGACTCGTGAAAACCTGACAGTCCACAGGAAGCTCTCGGTAATGGGGGAGACAGGCTGAGGGGAGATGTTGGGAGAGGGTCAGTAGCTGGGCCTGTCTTCCGTGGTGCTGTGGATGCGTCCTGCTCAGTAGCCACCTACCCAGTTTCATTGTGATCTTGGAATCTGCCCTTGGTCCCTGCTGCAGTGGGGTGAGAGGAGCCCCTGGCACCCTGCCTTCTTCCTGTCCTTCCTGTGGGTCTGCGGGGCTCTGGGTACCTGTGGAGACTGTGGGGGTTGAGGGAGCCAGCAGTTTCTTTCTGTGGCGCCTGTGACGCTCTGTGGTGGGGAGCTGTGGGGCCACAGTCAGGCTCTCAACGGCCACCTGAGCGTGGACACGGTTGGGGTCACTTTCCCAGGGCCGCCTGTTCATAACAGAACTGGACTCTGTGTGGTGATGGGCAGACCCTTAAGCCTGTACTCCAGACTCCACCCATGCTGGGTCCCCGACTCCTAGGACACCTGGCGAGCCTACCCTCTCCGAGGGTGTCATGCAGCCCTTCTGCCTGGACTGGCCTTCACTCCCCTCATCCCGATGTGGAGCCTTCCGGGGTCAGAGTCCCGCTGAGGGGCTTCATGTGCCTGTGGTGCACCTGCAGCCGCCCCTCCCTGAGAAGGCACAGCTTCTGCCGGCCTCTGTCGGTGAGGGGCTCGGAGTGACGATGTTGCCTCTTGATGGCACGTGCGCCCCAGTCTTGGCTAATTTGCCCCTTGTGGAGCTGCCTCAGTAGCGCTGGCCGCACACAGCTTTCTGCCTGCATTGTGTGTTTGTTTCTGCCGTCCGGAGTTCACAGCGACACTTGGAGGGCGGGTTTTGGTACCGGTTTCTGATGGGAAGGATGGCTGTGAGGGCTCGAGGAGGCAGGGGAGGCTGAGCACACCTGTGCGTGTTCCCTGCTTGCGTGGAAGGCCGGGGCGTCTTCTCCCTGGTCCTCACCATGTTCCCTGCTCGCGTGGAAGGCCGGGGCGTCTTCTCCCTGGTCCTCACCATGTTCCCTGCTCGCGTGGAAGGCCGGGGCGTCTTCTCCCTGGTCCTCACCATGTTCCCTGCTCGCGTGGAAGGCCGGGGCGTCTTCTCCCTGGTCCTCACCGTGTTCCCTGCTCGCGTGGAAGGACGGGGCGTCTTCTCCCTGGTCCTCACCATGTTCCCTGCTCGCGTGGAAGGATGGGGCGTCTTCTCCCTGGTCCTCACCGTGGTCTTCTCCTTGGTCCTTCTCAGGGTTTTCCTGGCGTGTGTGGAAGGCTGCGGTGTCTTCTCCCAGGTTCTCAGTGTGTTCCCTGCTCATGTGGAAGGACAGGGTGTCTTCTCCCTGGTCCTCAGCATGTTCCCCGTTGTGTATGGAAGGCCGGGGCATCTTCTCCCTGGTCCTTAGCCTGTTCCCTGTGTGTGTGGAAGGACTGGCGTCTTCTCTCTGGTCCTCAGTGTGTTCCCCGCATGTGTGGAAGTCCGGGACGTCTTCCCCATGGTCCTCAGCGTGTTCCCTGCGTGTGTGGAAGGCCGAGCGTCTTCTCCCTGGTCCTCAGCATGTTCCCCGTGTATGTGGAAGGCTGGTGCGTCTTCTCCCTGGTCCTCAGTGTGTTCCCCGCGTGTGTGGAAGTCCAGGGTGTCTTCTCCCCGGTCCTCAGCATGTTTCCTGCGTGTGTGGAAGTCCAGGTGTCTTCTCCCCGGTCCTCAGCACGTTCCCCGCGTGTGTAGAAGGCCAGGTGTCTTCTCCCCGGTCCTCAGCACGTTCCCCGCGTGTGTGGAAGGCCAGGTGTCTTCTCCCCGGTCCTCAGCACGTTCCCCGCCTGTGTGGAAGGCCAGGTGTCTTCTCCCCGGTCCTCAGCACGTTCCCTGCGTGTGTGGAAGGCCAGGTGTCTTCTCCCCGGTCCTCAGCACGTTCCCCGCGTGTGTGGAAGGCCAGGTATTTTCTCCCTGGTCCTTCTCAGTGTGACGCTGTGGGCGTTCGTTCTTAGCCATGAGGAGGAGAACGTGCTCTGTTCCTGGAAAGGATAAAACAATAGTGGCTTTGACTCAGATTTTTTTTTTGTTTCTCTGAGGCAGGGTCTCGCTCTGTCGTCCAGGCTGGAGTGCAGTGGCGCCGTAACAGCTCACTGCAGCCTTGACCTCCCGGGCTCAGGGGATCCTCCCACCTCCGCCCGCCGAGCAGCTGGGACCACAGGTGTGCGGCACCGCCCTGGCTCATTTTTTCTGCTTTGTAGACAGGGTCTTGCTGTGCTGTCCAGGGCTGGTCTGGGACTCCTGGCCTCGAGCAGCCCTCCCGCCTTGGCCTCTCAAAGTGCTGGGATTGCAGGCATGAGCCAGATGTTTCCGTCAGATCGTTGAGATCTGAAATGCTGGCCCATCTCTCCGAAGACCCTTGGAGGGGTCAGCACCTGCCTGGGGGCTCAGATGTCTCCATGGAGACAGCGTGGGGGTGGCGGGGAGCCGGAAGCCTTCATCAGTTCCCAATTTTGAGATTTCCTAGGCTGTGACGGGTCCAGCTGGTCCCGACGAGCACGGATGACCACAGACAAAACAGGACGTGCCCCTGTGCAGACGCTGGCTCCTGAGCAGGGAAGGTGGGCCTGGGGCGGGCGCTCCGCAGCTGGGCGGCCGAGTGGCTTTCTGCCTGGGGATTGAAACTGAGTCGGGAGTTGGAAGACGGTTACTCACGTTTAAAACTAGACTCTTAGGTGCAAATTAACACGTCGTGGATTCTTGAGCAAAATGTTTTCTGCATTCGGATGGGATCTTCTTTTGACTGCTTCTGAAATGTCTCTGGAAGCTGGTTAGACACACAGGGCTTTTGGTAGAGGCAGGACTCATCAAGGCTACACCGGACACCGTGCACACCCCCGGCGTTTCCCACGTGAGACCGTGTGGCCTGCACGCTGCCTTCCGTTGGCACTGGGCCGGCAACTGGCGTGTTTCCAGGCGAGCTCGGCGCAGAGAGGAGCGGGGAGGCCTCCAGCGGGGCTGCCCAGATGCTGGCTTCGCCCTGCATGGACTCACAGAGCAGGAACCCCCCAAAACCCACCCGCACGCAGCTTGATTCCACTCCGCAGGGGTAGGGGTTCTAGTTTACGGAAGGGGCATTTTGTAACTGGGAACACGGAGTCACCTGCGCCTGTATGCTGGAAGCCGTGACGTGTGTGGAATCACTAGTGTGCCTTCGCCACCTCTGACCCAGTCACGGCAGTTCTGTGGCTTGTCACCCCAGCTCCTCTCCCTCTGCACAGCCTGCTGTTCCCAGAACTCGAGGGTTCCCCGACCCCAGGATGACACGTGGCACAGACCTGGCTGCCTCCCACGGGCAGACACGCTGAGTGTGTTTCCAGAGACGGGGCTGTCATGGGGCAGCAGCACCTGGCTGCCGGCTGCTTTTCACACCTTTCACATGTGAGGGGCCGTGTGGGGCGAGGGCTGTCCTGGGGCCTGGGGGGGGTGAAGAGCAGGGATCAGCCTCTTTTTGTGGTTGAGGAAACTGAGGCACGTGGAAACTTCTAGGCACTGAGGGAAGGGTGAGACAATGCCAACCTCCAGGTTTCTGTTCTGGACGGGAGGTGCGGGTGTGGGAGCGCTTTGGGCTCTGAGGTCCCCGGCAGCCTCCAGGTGTCAGCTGCGAGAAGAGTCCCGTCTGCAGGCTGCGCTGCAGACGCAGAGACCAGGAGAGAGCCGTGAAGCGGCTCCGTTGTCACTGGGCTAAAGCAGCAGCTCTTGGCACTGCTGCCACCGCGGACTGTGTCCCCATGGTGACGTCCCAGCTGAGCGTGGAGCTGGAGGCTTGGGCGCCTCTTGGTGCTGGGTCTCTGCCAGCTCCGAGGACCAGGGATGCCCACAGCCCCGGGCGTCAGAACCTGAGCATCCTCTGTTTTGGCAACATCCACAACATCGGTCCTTGGAGAGTAACACATCCCTACTTTGAAAAATCCCTGTAGGTGGTGTGGGAAGCCGCGGTGATTACTGTAGCTCCAAGTATTACCCGTGAATCGCCAAAGCTGCCATCCAGTGAACACCCAGAACACGGTCAGCTCTTACGCGGTCAGCTCTTGGGCAACCCCTGGGTTTCCCGTAGGTCCAGCCGAGGTGACTGTGAGCACTGTGAGCCGAGCCGGGCTGCCTTGGCACCGCTGGAAACGGAGTCAGTCCGTGGCTGCTTTGTGCCCCACCCCGTCAACTTGTGCAATAAGACACTCCTGGTTTTGGTTTTTGTTTTATGAGCCATCCATGGCGAGTGCGATCTGAGGCTGCTGTCTGCCAAAGCTTCGTCTGAGCCATGACAGATGGGTCCTGAACCTGGAGGCATCTGAGAAGGTGTGTGGGGCCCGGGAACGGCCGGCGTGTGCAGGGACTGGATCTGCCCCCTCGTGAACTGGGGATGAGTGGGCGGTGGGGGTGGGGGGGCACTTCCCCTCCCCCCACCACACTGTTGCTCTCCAGCCCCAGAGCGAAGCCGAGAGGACTCCAGCAGCTACTGTCCTGGAGGTTAGGGGAGCGAGGGAGAGGGAGGGTGTACAGCATGGGACCTGCTGCCCGGGGGCGCCGGGACCCCACAGTGCGGCCCCGTTCCCGCTGCCCGGGGGCGCCGGGACCCCACAGTGAGGCCCCGTTCCCGCTGCCCGGGGGCGCCGGGACCCCACAGTGCGGCCCCGTTCCCGCTGCCTGGGGGCGCCGGGACCCCACAGTGCGGCCCCGTTCCCGCTGCCCGGGGGCGCCGGGACCCCACAGTGCGGCCCCGTTCCCGCTGCCCGGGGGCGCCGGGACCCCACAGTGCGGCCCCGTTCCCGCTGCCCGGGGGCGCCGGGACCCCACAGTGCTTCCCCATTTCCACTGAGCCTGGGTTCCCAACGAGCTCCTTCTGCTTCCTGAGCATCCCCTCCTGCCCTTGAGCTGCGAGAACATTCGAGAACCCAGGAGGGTGCTTTCTCTGGTCTGCATAGCTTTTCTGGGAGGGAGGGAGTGAGGCTGACGTCGGGGGCTTTGTGGAAAGCTGCTCTGACCCATGTGTGAACATTCAGGAGACCCTCACAGGGAGCTGGGTGAGGGCTGGGTCTGCCTCAGGGGCAGGAGCTCAGCTTCTCACCCGTCCCAGGGCAGGGCAGGGCGGATAGAGGGTTGGGGACGGTGTTGAGGGGGGGCTGCCGGGCCTGCCGGGCCTGGGATCGGGGGCCTGTGTCCAAAGCCATCATGAGGCTCTCCAGACAGCGGTGGGCTTGGGGAGGGGCAGGGTGCGTAGAGAGGGGATGAGGGGATGGCTCTGATTTTCCAAAGACCTGGAAAGGCCGGCGCCCTGGCTGTGCCCCAGTCCCGTGTGGTGGAGCCTCAGGACGCCGTCAGTTCTTACGAAACCCCAGGTTTGTCCTGTAAAACAAAGCCTCTGCACCCTGGCCTCTCCGCCGCATCCTGTGCACACCAGTCTGTGGTTTTGACTTTGGTTTGAGCTCCTGGGCTGGGTGTCCCCGGCTGGCGGGGCTGCAGCCGTGGCCTTCGCCTGAGGACTGAGCCTTCCCGGCCTCTCCCTAAAGGCGGCGTCCTGGGCCCCCTCCCATGGGCAGACCTCGGAGCCACTTGCCCAGCCTGGGACCAGGGGCCCGCCAGGACGGACGGGGACAGCGGGCGAGCCGTGGGTGGGCCGTGGCCGCTGGTGTGTGCACTGCTGTCCTGGTGGCACCCATGGCTGGGGGGGCCGCCCTGCATCCTGAGCGTCACAGCAGGGGCAGGAGGGCGGGGTTGGGTGTCCCTACCTTTCTGGTCCCACCCTAGACCCAATCACCTGCTTCTCGTTTGCCCCTGTCTCTGCAAAAGCATCTTTTCTGCCAGCTCGTGAGGCCCAGGGCCGCCGCTGGGCCACCTTCCTCCCGGGCACAGAGCCTGCGTCCCACGTGGAGAGGAGGCTCCTCCCACGGTCTCAGAGCCCGGCGGCTTTGGCTTCAGGGAGGGGTGCGTGGGAGCTGGCCCACTGTCCAGGAACGTGGCTGCCAGGGCCTCTGGGTGACCCCCCAGGTGGGACAGCCGTGGCCCCAGGCCTCCTGCCGACCCCTAAGATCCCGAGATTGTCTGAGCCCCTCGCCCCGGCCTGCCTGGGAGGATTTTGTGAAAGGCCTTGTCTTGGGGCATGGAAGAAAACCACGTGGTCTGTGGGGTCATCCCTGGGGCAGGGTGTGGGCGGGCGGAGGCTGCGTCCCGCGGCCAGGCCCAGCCGGGGGTCGGGAGTCATGTCGGGGGTGACGCACAGACGCCGCCACGATGCTGTCTGGAAAACGGGCGTGTGCGGCCCACCTGGGCTCTGCAGGCCGGACCCTGGGCCGCCCTCCAGGAAGGCCGACCTCGCCCGGGCGGGCAGAGCTTTCTCAGGCCCAGTTCTGCAGGCACAGGTCGGGGCGAGGCTGGCTTCCGCAGGGCCGCTGGCCGCTGGGTGGTCCTGGGCAGCTCCAGACGCACGAGCCCAAAGACCCAGAGGCTGCCTCTCTTCAGAGAAATGCACTCACCGTGTCTCTCTCTGTGTCTCTTTCTGTGTCTTTCTCTGTCTCTCTGTCTCTGTCTTTTGCTGTCTCTTTGTCTCTGTCTGTGTCTCTTGTTCTCTGTCTCACTCTCTGTCTCTGTCTGTCTCTCTCTCTCCGACTCTCACTGTCTCTCTCAGTCTCTGATTCTCTCTATCTCAGTCTGTCTCTTTCTCTCTCTGTCTCTGTCTCCCACTGTTTCTCTCTGTGTGTCTCTTTCTGTCTATCTCACTCTGTCTCTGTTTCTTTCTGTCTCTGTCTCTGGCTGATTCTCTCTGTCTCTCTCAGTCTCTATCTCTCTCTTTGTCTCTGTCTCTTTCTCTGTCTCACTCTCTGTCTGCCTCTCTATCTCTGACTCTCTGACTCTCTGTCTCTGATTCTTAGTCTCTGTCTCTTTTTCTTTGTCTCTCTATCTCTGTCTCTGTGTCTCTGTCCCTCTGTCTCACTCTCTGTCTCTGTCTCTCTGTCTCTCTCTGTCTCTGGCTGATTCTCTCTGTCTCTCTCAGTCTCTGTCTCTTTCTCTGTCTCTGTATCTGTCTCTCTATCTCTGACTCTCTGTCTCTCTCAGTCTGTGATTCTCTGTCTCTCTCTCCCTCTCTGTCTCCGTCTCTGTCTCTCACTTTATTTGTCTCTCTCTGTCTTTCTGTCTCTCTGTCTCTTTCTGTCTCTCTGTCTCTGTCTCTGGCTGATTCTCTGTCTCTCTCAGTCTCTGTCTCTCTGTTTCTGTCTCTCTGTCTCTGTCTGTCAGTCTCTCTCACTCTCCCGTAATTAAGGGGGGAAAACCCCAAACAACCCAATGGCCATGAGGCCTGTAGCTGCCGGCGGAGGAGAGGCTGTGAGGAGACCCTGAAGCCTCTGCTGTCCCGGAGCTGCCCCCGAGTCTTCCGCGTGGACTTGGCCGGGCTCGGAGTCTGTCACTCCCTGTGTCTTGAAGCTACAGGAATCACGAGCGGCCTTCACAGTTTTCACCTAAACCATGAGCGCTACAGGCTCAACCCTCGGGAAATCACAATTAAAGGATTTTACCCAAAACACTTAAAGAAAAGAGCCGCGTCAGCTCTGGGCCTCTGCCGCCGACGGCGCGATGATTCTGGGTTTCCCATCGTTCCCGGCCGGGTGGGGGCGGCTCAGGAGGAGAGGCGTTTTCAGGGGACGTGGCCTTTCTAAGTGGGAGGGACCCGCAGGGCCTCAGGCTCAGCTCGGGTAAGTGCAGCCCATTCACCGGGCGGGGGAGGTGTGCAGGGCAGAGGCCAGGACAGAGAACAACAATAAAGGGACCCTGTGGGAATCCCAGGATCCGCGGAGCCCAGCCTGGGCAACGCGGCCAGACCCCATCTCACGAAAAATGTAACAATCAGCCAGGCAGGGCGGTGCGCCTGCGGGCCCAGCGGCTCGGGAGGTTGAGGCAGGAAGATCACCCTGTGATTTAGAATAGGACAGCCGTTGTTTCAGGGTGTTTACTCTTGAAACTGTTTTTTCCCTTTTACTTTTTATTGCAGGACATTTTAAGCAAACGCAGAATTAGAATCTGACGTTGGGGGGCCCCAGAATTAGAATCTGATGTTGGGGAGCCCCCATGCCATCTGCGACTCCACGAATCATAAGCTTGCGGGCGGCTGGTCTCCCCCACAAACCCACCCTCACCCCGTGAGTCCCAGGCAAATCCCAGGCATCGTGGAGTTTTAGTTACATACATTTTACTGTCGCTCTAAGATAGGAACTCATTTTTAGAAAGTGATTCCAAAATCATGACCATCACTTTACTCACAAGTGTATGTGAATGTCATTTGTCGACATACATAATAAGAAACAGAAAGGAATTACAGTCCCGTTATTACAGCGAATAATTAATTTAAAAGAACCCCTTAATATCCCCGAGGCAGTTTGGATTCTCCGGGCTGTCATCATCCTGGCAGCTGCTGGCATCGGGCTCTGGGTGGGGCCGTGCACCACGGCTGGGGCGGGCACTGCCCACGCAGCGTCTTCTCCTGGCAGAGGAGGGTTCCCCGCTGCCCGTCGGGCTCCACCGCCCACCCTCCGGGTGCCCCAAGGGTCTGTCTTTCCCTTGACTTTCCTGTGTTTTCCTCACCTCAGCACCATGTCGTGGTTCCTTGGATCCTGGCTGCGTTTTGGCAGTGTGGTGTGTGCGTGACTCTGTGGCGTTAGCGGTCATTGATAAGATCCATTTCACGATGACATTTAGCTTTTAATCACAAGGCCGTGTTCTGCAGGAATCTGTGAGGTCTGTGGGGTCCATGGGGTCTGTGAGCTCTGTGGGGTCTGTGGGCTCTATGGGGTCTGCAGGGTCCGTGGGCTCTGTGGGGTCTGTGGGGTCCATGGGCTCTGTGGGATCCGTGGGCTCTGTGGGGTCTGCAGGGTCCGTGAGCTCTGTGGGGTCCGTGGGCTCTGTGGGGTCCGTGGCTCTGTGGGGTCTGTGGGGTCTGTGGGGCAGGATGGAGGCGGAGACCTGCGAGATGGCCCCGGCCTCACGGTGCACCCGAGGCTTGGCTCTGGGGCAGAAGGAGTGAGGACCTTTGTGACCTCGGGGGCAGAGAGTGAGTGGTGAATCCTGTCAGGTTAACCTTGGCTTTGAACTCAGGTGTAGACTGTGGCTGTGTCCCGCATTTCTTGCTGGGCTGAGCGACACTTCTGGGGTTCCTGGGTCTCCCGTCATAGCAGGAGTGTGGACGGCAGAGTGCAGGTTTCTCTCTGGAGGTGGCGGCCGGCCAGCACCCCCCAAGTGCCTGGTGGAGGTCATGGGTATGTCTAATGGGGCGATGAGGGCGCGAAGGTCATCAAGCATTCAGCAGAGCCTGGTGAGCGGTGCTTCTGTGCGACTCTTGCTGAAATGTGTGCAGCTCTTCACGGCTGGACCCTGCAGTGAGCCTGACCCAGTGACGCTGGAACAGCAGTCACCCCCGTGATGACCCTTGGGGACCCAGCACCACGGGCCCGGAGCCTGGGACATTTGCATTCTTTGAGTCAGCATCCCAGCACAGAGGAGGGCGTGGCGTCTCTGGCATGAGCTCTTGGCTGAAAAAGTTCCTCATGCCCTTCCTAGGCGAGGGAGACACAGGTTCAGGGGCAGGAGCGGCTCCTCCCGTGGAAAGGAGCATGTGGCCGGCTCCTCCCGTGGAAAGGAGTGTGTGGCCCACTCCTCACCTGAAAAGTAGCTTGTGGCTGGCTCCTTCTGGGGAAAGCTCCCTGGGCCATAGGGGCCGCACGGTGTCATCCCCACAATGACCCACGCCACATCGGCCCCAGTGTGAGACAGTAGAACCCGAGCCACACTGTTGGGGGACCCGTGTCAGGACTCTCGGGGCCTGGCAGGTGTTTTTCGTCTGACCTGTGGGCTCAGGCTTCGCAGCTCTGGCCCCCCTGGTGTCCACCTGAGGCCTCAGTGGGACCACCATGCCTGGACCCCCCGAGGGGCAGCAAACACAGAGTCCAGGAGGGCAGGGCTGGCAACCTGTGCCCACGTTGCTGGGGTGGGAAGGCCAGGCCCTCGTGACTTGGCTGCAGCCTCTCTGGGTGACAGCGGCGGCCACCGCGGGTGTGGAGGCTGCATCCGGCTGCGGGACAAGCATTTTTAGACTTTATTCTGCAGCCACTGTAGATGCGCAGGAGGCTGCGGGGAGGCGGTGCCCTGCCCGGCCCCAGGGCTGGCCCTCACCTCAGGCAGCCGCCACGCCCGGGCCCCCGATCCCCAGGAGGACCCTCCCGGACACCTTGGGTTCTGCCTGGCATCTTCTTGACTCTCCACACGGCTCGTCGGGAGCCCGCGGGAGCTCAGGACGAACAGTTGCTGGGTCAGAAGCCTGCCCGGGCAGGTGGGAATGGTGGGAGCTTCTGGAGGCGGCCGCGGTGGAAGCTGTGGCCGCGTGAGCCGGGCTCCGGGTGCAGCTGCGGTCGTGGAAGAGGCGCGCGCCCTGGGTTCTCCGGTGAAGCGCGTCCTGGCAGGGGCACCCGGGGCTGCAGACCTCCGTGTCCCCACATGCACGGCGTCTTCGTGCTGTGATGTCGTCCTTCGCATGAAGTTTTCAAGACCCATATCCCGTTCTCTGTGAGCCCAGGTTTTACTTTGTGAAGGACTGTCCGGAATAGACCCAGGGAAGGGGGACCAGCATTTGCCAGGTTTGCCCGCGTGTGACGGTGAACGTCCCTGGACGGCTGTCCTCTGTGCAGGGGCGGCCTCGGCCGGTGGCAGGTGCAAGGTCAGCCAGGCTCTGTGGCGTCTTTAGTGAGAAGCAGGAGATCCATCAAGGGGACACCAGAAGTCCAGACAGTTCCAGAAACGTCTCCATTGGTGGTTCCGTGTTTGTTTTTATCACTTGCACGTCGTGTTTTGTTTTCAGGCTTGCACGTCGTGTTTTTAACTGTCCTTTAAAGATGCAAACTCCTGACTGCCTTGATGTATCCCCCTGGCAAAGGCCACGGGCGCGCCAGATCTCGGCGGGGGGGGGTAATTGGGACTGGTCAGTGGTGGCCTCTGTGGCGCCTCCAGAGAATGATGGGGTGATGCTCACGCCTCTGCACCACGTGTCTGCTCACGGCCTGACCCGAGCTGTGGCCGGGAGTTGGTTCTGTGGATGTTCATGTCGCTGGCGTTTATAAAGCGAAGGAAGTGACAGCCCAGAGTCGGGCAGCGGAGTGAGGATGGCTGCTGGGATGAATGGGATGCTGTGATTAGATGGTTTCTGAATAAGCTCAAATGCTCGAAATGCAATCTTTCTTTCATAAAAAGGCCAGGCATGGTGGTCCATGCCTGTAACGCCAGCCCTTTGGGAGGCTGAGGTGGGAGGATCCTGGAACCCAGGAGCTGGAGAATGCAGCCTCGGTGGGAGAGCGAGAAAAGAAAAAAGAAAGTACCACGTCATGTGTCTCATTCTGCTAAGATGCATCCTTTTTGTAAAAACGCTTCTGGAAATACATCCAGTGGGCTGGGTGCGGTGACTCACGCCTGTAATCCCAGCACTTTGGGAGGCCAGGTCAGGAGGATCACTTGAGGTCAGGAGTTCGAAACCATCCTGGCCAACATGGTGAAACCGTGTCTCTACTGAAAATACCAAAAATTGCTGGGCATGGTGGTGGGCACCTGTAATCCCGGCTACTCGGGAGGCTGAGGCAGGAGAATCGCTTGAACTCGGGAGGCGGAGGCTGCAGTGAGCCAAGGTCACTCCACTTCACTCCAGCCTGAGCCACAGAGCGAGATTCCATCTCAAAAAAGAAAAGGAGAGAAAGAGAAAAGGAAGGAAGGAAGGAAGGAGGGAGGGAGGGAGAGAGGGAGGGAGGAGGGAGGAGGGAGGAGGGAGGAGACACCCAGTGAGTCTGTGAGTGTTGGTCACTGCAGGCTGAGTGGATGTTGGATGCAAATTTCACTCGAGTTTTTTATTTTTTATTTTTTCGATTGCATTGAGTGTCATCCTTTAAAAAAAATTGATGCAAGTTGAAGATGAGTTAGAAGTTACTGGAATTATGATCAGTTCTGAGCTCAGGGCTTCAGCAGGCGAGTTGCAGCTCCGGGAGCTGTGGCTGGTCAGAGACCCCCAACGGCAGCACAGCTGCCCACGCCGCCTCAGGCTTCGCCCCCACCCCGAAGAAGAAAGCTTGGGGGGCGGGGCGGGCGCAGCGCAGGCACCTCCCCCGGCTGTTTGGGCCCTTTTTTTCTGAACCAGACACAAATTTGTAGAGCTGCCAAATTCATGCTGAAACTTTCTAAGGCCGATCTACTTAACTGTCTGGATTGTGATACTCATTTTGTAAAGCATCCCTGCTTTAAGCTGTGCACACGCTGTGTCGCTAAATCTGCAGATGATTCCAGAGCCAAGTGCGTGGGTCAACGGTGGACTTCACGTATGAGGGCTCTCGTGAGGTCATGAGAGCGTTTTTTTTCTTACTGCACCTTTTCTGTTTAGATGTGTTTAGATTCACACACCCTGAGGGCTGTGGGCAGTCGGTGGCGGTGTTTGGTGCAGCCACATGCTGTGCCGATGTGTACTCTACTGGGCAGCCGTGGACCGTGCCACGTGGCCGGGGTGTGCCGTGGCCACCCCGTTGGTTCCCGCGAGTTCCCATGACGACAGAACGGCCTAAGGACGCGCTTCTCAGGCCATGTTCCCATTGTGAAGTGACACCTGGCTGCAGTTACACAGTTCCTCTACATGACGGTCAAACGCCAACTGGGTTGGACGGCTTCATCTTTAGGAAACGCGCCTTTAGCCAAATGCGGGGACTTTTCCTCCTTTCGTCTTCCCTGCTTCCTCCCTCTCACTCTGTCTCACTCTTAAGTTTCCTGGGAATCCAGGGAGCCCGTTTTTTTTTCCACTGTGAATTTTGTTTTTTATTTGTTTCTTTTCGATTCGTAGCAGAAGACAGGTCCAGGGCACCTGAGCCGGGCAGCGCCTGGCACCATCTGTGACTTTTTCTGGCACCTGCCTGTCGGGGAGTGGGCGGGCCCCTGTGAAGGGGTCTTTCATTGCCGGGCCTGCAGCCACCCCCCTCTCTTCCCCACAAGCGCGCAGTCGGCCAGAGCTGTGTGTGGAGAGCTCCTTTCTCCAGAGGCCTTCCTGTGCGGGGTGGGGCGCTCGATTCAGCTGCCTGCCTTCTGCCTGGCAGCATTGGCTGATAGCGGGCACCCACGCTGAGAACCTCACGTGGGACGCAGCTCGGACACACCACCCAGGAAGCCGCGTCTTGGAGATTCCTCCGTCGGGAAAGCTGCTGTGGCTGCCGGGGTGCCCCGGGGCCTGTAACCACAGAGGGAACGTGGGTGGTCAGCCTGCCGGGGGCGTCTTTGGATAAACCCATTTCGAAGTTTTCAAGGTACGATGAAGCTTCTAGTGTCACGAAATATGTAGTCTTGTTGAGGAACATTTTAGATGTTTGTATTTTTTAAAATGATGTATTTGATTCCATTCAAGCTGCCTCCTGGGTTTTTTCTCTTTGAAGGAGTCTTTTATCCTACCTGTTTTTATTTTATTTGTTTGTTTTGAGACGGAGCCTTGCCCGTGGCCCAGGCTGACATGCGTGGCGATCTTCGCTCACTGCAACCTCCACCTCCCCCAGCTCGGGTGATCCTCCCTGCTCAACCTCCTGTGTAGCTGGGACCACAGGTGTGCACCGCCATGTCCTGCTAATTTTTTTGGTTTGTTTTGTAGAGATGGGGTCTCACCATGTTGCCCAGGCTGGTCTCGAACTCCTGAACTCAAGTGATCTGTCCCCGTTGGCCTCCTGAAGTGCTGGGATTATAGGCGTGAGCTGCTGTGCCTGGCCTTGCTTCTGTTTTTGAAAAGTCACTTTGGGTTCATGGTGTGTCCTGAGGTGTGGGGACCTTCGGGGGACAGGAGGCAGTTGAACTGGCAGATGCCCCCGCTCTGAGCCTGCGTTGCGCGGAACCTGCCCTTCCTTCTGAGAAGCCGCCCTGCCTGTCCCACGTTTCTGTGGCTTGTACTTAAAACTGGTGTTGAATGACAGTGAGCAGCTGTAGGCAGTAACCAAGTGGAGGGCTGAGTGACTGGCCAGTGGGGCTGGTTCTGAAGACGTGGCAGTTGCAGGCCCTGTGTGGACAATGGCCTCAGCAGCCCAGCTGGCCATGGTGCTTGGGGTGAGCCTGTGTGGTGAGGACGGTCAGTGGGCCCCGGGCAGGCTCTGCCCACAAGATGGTGAGGACGGTTGGTGGCCTCGGCAAGGCTCTGCGCACGAGGTGGTGAGCACGGTTCGTGGTCTCAGCAAGGCTCTGCCCACGTGGCAGTTAGGAAGCGCCCAGCCTCCTGCACAGGGTGGAAGACGGCTCCTGCATAGAGGGCGCTGCACCGGGGTTTCCTGCAGGCCACCCCCTAGATGCGAGAACCCCTCAGGTGCACGGTGGGGACCCGGGGAATGCTGAGTCAGTCCGCCGTGGCCTCCTACAGAACGCCCGCAGGAAGACTCTCACACTGAGGGCACAGGCAGAACCTTACCTTAGCCTTCCACCCCAAACACTCATCTCCCCAAAGGACGGGGGCCGTGGGCTGTGAGGGCAGACCTGGCACCTGTCACCCGCCAGGTCATGCAGCTCCTGTCCCCGCGCGCAGAGTAATGGGACAGGCTCCCCAGGCCCTGAGCGTCGCGCCCCGCCGGCCGCGCTGGCCCCCCCGCCCGGCCCTCCATGGATGCCCGGTTCCTCCTGCTGACCCTCAGTCGGGACTTTCTGTTTGTCCTGCAGCAGTCGTGGAATGTGGGGGCTGCCGGCGCTGCGCACGCCACGTCTTCCAAAGCCGCCCCTTATGAAGAGCCCAGTCAGTCTCCTGCCCGGCAGCAGCTGCACAGACAGTTCATGGCGAGGAGGGTTTGAGCTTCCTGGTTCTTAGACCACAGCTCCCGCCTCTTAGATGATTTTTAAAAAGATTTTCAGTGAGTTCAAAACCTGTCTTAGTGGAAGGCTGAGTAGCTGATGATAGAAGCCTGTCACGGAGGAAGAGGAATATGTTAAGGCTGTGCTTGGAAAATGTTTCCAGAGCAGGCGGGCGGCGACCGCAGGGCGTGATGAGTCAGCGTCGCGCGGACACAGGCTTGTCGGTGCCTGCGTTCGGGGTGAGGTGTCCGCCTGAGACGGTGCGGGGTGTCCCAGCAGAGGTACGTGTGGAGCTGACACCCCCTCTGTTCCCTTCCAGCCCGACCCTGCCTGCCCTAGACTGGCAGCTGCCGTCACACTCCGGCCCGTACGAGCTCCGGATCGAGGTGCAGCCCAAGTCCCACCACCGCGCCCACTACGAGACGGAGGGCAGCCGCGGGGCCGTGAAGGCGTCGGCCGGAGGACACCCCGTCGTGCAGGTAGGCGTTGCGGCCGGACTCACGCCACTCGCCGCTCTTCTGGTCCAAAAGTCGCTCTGGCACCACAGCTAACTGTGCTTGCAAAGTGGACCGTCCCGGCCAGGCCAGCTGTGTGCTCCCTCGTGGTCCGTCCCGGGAGCCGCGGTCCCTCTGACCTGGAACGGGGTGTGGCACGGCCCCTCCTCCGCCTCCGCACGCCCAGGCCCTCTCTCGTTTACAGATGGGCCCAAAGCGGGTCCCCTGTCCATGGCACTGCCTGTGGCGTGGATGTTATGTGTGGTTGATTCTCCCCTCTCCAAAGCCTCTGCGCTTGGAGGCAGGGGTTCTCGCCAGCAGCTCCAGCCTCGCAGTGTGGGGGCGGGCCTTAGAAATGCAGGTCTGTGGCCCACGCAAACGCTGGGCTTGGGGCTGGGGCCTGTTTTCAGCAGAGCTGCTGGGGGGCACCACGACCCAACTTGCTTCCCCAGGAGAGGAGGAGGAGGCGGCGGCTTTCAGAGAGGGCCTGCGCCGGGCCGCCCTGCAGCCTTATCCCTGCCTGACTGCCCGGGCTCTGGTGTGGCTTCTCGCCTTGTTCACACCTTGGGGGAAAGCCACGTGGAGTTAGGATGTTCGTCGGCTCTCTCCAGGGAGGTGTGCAGCGACCGTGCCGGGGACACACAGCATCTGCCCACACAGCCGCACCCCGTGCACCCCAGGCGTCGATGTGGACCCCGGGTGGCCATGGGTGTCGGCGTTCGCTTCCATCAACTTGTTACCTCATTAGCTCTAGACCCCAGACCCCGGATCTGCTGCTTTGGCCACAGAGCAGGAAGTGAGGCCTGGCCCCAGGTCCCAGGTTCCAGGGTTCCAGGGCTCCTGGCCACACAGCAGCACGGAGGACATTTTTCCAGCACATCCCAACAGCAAAACCCGGGCCCCCCAGCCCCGTCGTTTAGGGAATGATGCCAGCCAGAAGGGGCGTTCAGCGGGGTGCCCCGTGTTTTTATTTCCTTCTCTTTACAAGAATAGTGGAGGGAAGGCAGCCGCAGGGACAAATGGCTGTTCGCCAACCCAGCGGCCGGCACGTGGAATTAGCAGGCAGGGCGCCGGGCGCGCGCAGATGATGATGGGACATTGTGGCCTGTGTGCTCCGTGCCAATTAGTACCTGCCTTGCCGGCTGCTTGAAGCGGGGAAAAGCCAGAGACACGTCGGCGGCTGGCGGCCGGTTTGACATTTGAGGTCCCCGCCTCCCGGGTGGAGAAGGTGGGGCAGCGCTGTGCTCGGTCACTACAGGCGTCTGCCTCCCTTTCCTGCCTCGGTGTTCGCGGACCGAAAGCCTGTTATTGCCCCATGGGAAGGAGATCAGAAGGGCCTGGAAGTGAGGCTGAGAAGGAGGAGTGAAAATAAAGCAACAGAGAAATAATGGCCCGGCCCCCGTTTGCTGTGAATTATGTCGGTGAGGGGCGCTGGCCGTGCGCGCGGGAGCAGGGCGGGCTTCGTCGCCCCCTTCACCGTGTGCGGTTGAGGGGCAGCCGCAGGAATCAAGGCTGCTGTTTGGAGGATACAGTGGGACTGTGAGCGTAGAGAGCACTGAGGTCCGGTTTGGTTTTGTTTGGTTGAGACGGAGCCTCGCTCTGTCGCCCAGGCTGGAGTGTGGTGGTGCGACCTCGGCTCACCGCAGCCTCTGCCTCCCGGGTTCAAGCGATTCTTCTCCCGCCTCAGTCTCCCAGGTAGCTGGGACTCGAGGCAGCCCTCAGTTTCCGGGGATGTATTTTCACCGATCCGTGAGTATCTCGGGTGCCTGGTGACCCCGTGCCCACAAACACAGCTCAGCACCGGGCCCTCCTGCCCGTGTCTCCCGGAATCCCATCTCTGGTTTTGCCATCCAGGTGTCTTGGGCTTAGGGTACTGAAATCTGTCAATACAGATGCGATCAAGAGGATCCAGGTGTTCTGGAGGACTCTAGAAACTTGAAACGGCAATTTAAAATATCTTTAAAATGTACCCTCAAAAATGACTCCCAATCAAATGGCCTGTGCACACAGCAGCAGAACGGGATAGGCTGCCCTGTGTCCCACGGGAGGAGCCCTTTCCACTGACACGCAGGAGAAAACCGTCCCTGCACGGAAGACGTCCGCTCAGCACGTCTCGTTTGTGGGAAATTAGTAATTTAACGAGTTTTCTGATACATCTGTGGCAAAGTGAAGTTATTTCTATGCAAGTGTGAGGTAAACAGTTAAAGAGAGGGGTTTTGGGGGGTTTTGGGGGGTTTGTTTTCTCTTTCAGTTGTTGGACCACAAATTGGATGAAAATAGAATTTGTGCGTAATTGTAAAACAAGTGAAAACAGAACGTTCTCGGTTGCTGTGGAAGCTCGTAACCACAGAGGTGCCATCGTGCCATTGGGTTATTTTAGCACGTCCTCTGACAGCAGCTCCTTTCCCGCTTTTCAGAAGTGAGGCTCTTCGCCTGGCCTGGGGCGCAGGGGTGAGGCCGCGGGTGGTGGGCGCTGGGGCGCAGGGGCGAGGCCGCAGATGGTGGGCGCTGGGGCGCAGGGGCAAGGCCGGGGGTGGTGGGAGCTGGGGCAGAGGGGCGAGGCCGCGGGTGGGGGGCGCTGGGCGCAGGGGCGAGGCCGCGGGTGGTGGGAGCTGAGGCAGAGGGGCGAGGCCGCGGGTGGGGGGGCGCTGGGCACAGGGGCGAGGCCGCGGGTGGTGGGCGCTGGGGCGCAGGGGCGAGGCCGCGGGTGGTGGGCGCTGGGGCAGGGGCGAGGCTGGGGGTGGTGGGCGCTGGGGCGCAGGGGCGAGGCCGCGGGTGGTGGGCGCTGCGGCGGTGTCAGAGCCCCTGGGAGCCGGCGGCGGGAGCGTCCTGCGTTTGAGAAACGCTGTTCTCTTTATTGTGAGTCGCCTGTCTGATACATCTCAAAAAGCTTGTCCAGAAAATCAAAGCCCGGTGTCTCCGGGGCGCAGATGCGCCGTGGCGGGGGCCTGGGGGGCAGGTGCCGGCTCTCGCGGTCAGGAGCACGTCCTGTGCCTGTGCCCTGCATCCCCGTCCCCACGTGTTTTGCAGCTGGGAAGAGAAAATCGAGAGTGGGAGTGGCACCTTCTCTCCAGGAAGCGCCCGGAGCGTGGGCCGCGGGTTAGGAGAGGGTGTGGGCTCTTGTCTGTGGGCGCTGAGGTGTGGGAGGGACGGCTGGTGTCCGGCTCCTCCTGTCTAGGGCCTTTTCCTTCAGGGGGAAGGAGGCCACCCACTCCCACGGGCGCTGAGGGAGCCCTGTTGTCTCCGTGGGAATGTCATTCCTCCGCCAGGAAGAGACCAGCCCAGGCCAGTGCCCACTCTCGTTGCCACATGCTCATGATCACACCGTCCACACCCCGAAGCCACCTCCGTTATGGCTGCCCTGGCACTGAAAACACCAGCATCAAAGGAACAGAGCCGTGGTTTAGCCTGGAAGGGTGGGGCCCTGGAGCTGTCTGTGAGGGGGTCTGGGTGAGGATGGCCGGCAGCCCCTGGTGGACGTGGTCCCTGCGGGCTCTGGCAGGACCCCGGCCGTGGTGGCTGCAGCCCCTCTGCGGGGGTGGGGCTTTCGGAGGAGGACAGCCCAGGCCCCAGAGAGTGCGAGGGGGACAGTGCAGAGAGGGGTCCAGCGTGGGCCTCCAGCACGTGGCTGGCCAAGGCCTGTTTAGGACGAACTCTCTTTGCCCTGGCAGAACAAGTGACTCAGAGCCTCCCAGAGGTTCTGGCCGGGCATGGGTGACCAGCAGCCCACCCAGCCCTGGCTCCTGCCCACACAGCCCCCGGGTCACGGCCCCTCCTGCCCCTGCTCCAGCCCCTAGCTGCCCGTTCTCAGTGGTCTGGCCTGGATCTGTGATGCCAGGAGCGCTCCAGGCCGCTGTTTGCAGGGAAGGCTGAGGGGCAGCCGCCTGCTCTCTGCTGTCTCTTCACCGGCATTTCTAGTGACGCCTGAAATGACACACGGGACATTTCCCGGCAGCCTCCAGCTTTCCCCCAAATCCTGGCTCACACTGGGTGTCCTCGTGGGTGGCACCCAGACAGCCGCCACCCTCCACCCTGACTGCAGGTTCTGCCTGTGGGTGAGGTCCTGACCCCGGAGGACAGTGAGGCTGGGACCGGAGTCCACGAGGCTCTGGAGGCGGCTGGCTGTTCTTCCCGCGTCCGCTCCTCGTTCCCACAGCCTCCACCCTCGGTCCCGCTCGCCTTCTGGGGACGTGGACAGCCGGCGTCGGGCCGGCTCTTGCACGTTTTCCATCGGGGTGGTCTGGATGAGGCGGGCCAAGGTTCTTCCGCTGTCTCTGGCCGGGGAGGGCGGAGAAACCCCCGGACGCAGCGCTGAGGCCTTGTCGTGCAGCTCACCGCGTTTCCAGGCGTGACGGGGGAGGCCGGTCCTCCACCCGTGTGTTCCCATCGGGGGACCGTGGCCCTGCCCGGCTCCCCTCCCTGTCCGAGCAGGAGCTGAGGAGCGTGAGCGGCGCCCGCCTGGCTCCCTCTGCCTGGCTTCCTCCTGTTTTGCTTCCTTCACTCCTGCTGTCATCCTCACACTTGTCCCTGCATCCTGGGCCTGCGTCCTGCACTCTCCTGGAGGGGGCGAGAAGGGCCCAGGGCCCTGAGGAGGGGTCTTTGCCCTCGGCCCCGATCTCTGCGGCACCCACCACCCCGCGGGGGCACGTGGAGCTCTGTAGGATGTAGCCTGACCTCTGACCCAGGGTCAGAGAACACAGGTCCGTTTACCAAGTCACCAAAATAACTTGCCCGATAGCATCTCACCCACCACACAGGAGGCCGGGCTCATGTGAATAATTAATAGGTCACTGGAACGTGAAACAGGAGCCTCGGCCGATTCCGAAACAGCATTTCAGGTTTGCAGCCGGTGATATCATCGGTTAGGAGGGGGCAGCTGAGCCCCTGGTTTGGGACTTGGCCTCAGCTGCGCCGGTGAGAGGGGCTGGCGGGTCAGGCGAGGACCCAGGGCCGGGAGGCCGGACTGGCCCCAAGCACAGGACAGAGCGGGCCTGCTGGTGCCCACGGCGGGCTCGTGGGCGTCCCCCTCAGTCACCTGGCTCATACATCAACTTCGCCCCCGTAGTCTGGGGCAGATCTTTTTTCTGTCATGCAAGAAACAGCTGGAGACCAAGGAGTGGAGCCCACCCCGCCGGGAGCGGCTCTTCCTTTCCGATGGTTAAGTGGGCATTGGGCCGGGCTTTGGTTCCGATTCATTCTCGCTTTGTGAGGTGCCTTTCCCCAGCGGGCAGGGGCTTGGCAGGGTTAACTATTGTGAGGAGCGGGTTCCTGAGAACCTGTGAACACCGTGGGTGGATGACCATAGCACGCACTGTTCCACCCGGAGCCTCCACCGCACTTCATTATGTGGATTGCCGTGCCCAGAGCTCCTGGCTCTGCGTGCTCTGCCAGGCAGGCTGTTGGACTAGAAAGCCGGGGACAGTGGTCACTGGGGTCATTTGCTGAGAGCTCCTAGGCGCCTCTGGGAGCTGTGCAATTGCAGAGCTTTAGACAGCGGTCGCTCTGGCCCTCTCAGGATGCCACGCAGAGAGGCCCACGCACAGGGAGCATGCCACAGGGTGGAAAGTAAAATGCAGGTCGGACCACAAAACCACACGCCACGGTACCACTGCTGCCAGACGCTGGTGGCCCGCAGGAGGCACGGATTAATTTTTTATGGCCCTGCCTCGGAGCCGAGACAACAGCCCTCTCTTCTTTCAGCAAAATTTCAGGGCCAGTGACCGTCCCTGCCCTGGACAGGCAAGCGCAGAAACACGCAGGGAATTGCCCGTTTCCACATACGCCGTGGCTCCCACAGTGCACGTGGCCAGGAGAGCAGATGGGGTTGCCGTCAGGCTGTGTGTGTGTGTGTGTGTCGGAGGAGCACAGAACTCTGTGGGTGTCTGTGTGTGTTTCCAGGAGCACAGAACCGTGTGTGTGTGTGTGTGTGTGTGTGTGGTTCCCAGGAGCACAGAACCGTGTGTGTGTGTGTGGGGGGGGGTTCCCAGGAGCACAGAACCGTGTGTGTGTGTGTGTGTGTGTGTGTGTGGTTCCCAGGAGCACAGAACCGTGTGTGTGTGTGTGTGTGTGGTTCCCAGGAGCACAGAACCGTGTGTGTGTGTGTGTGTGTGTGTGTGTGTGTGTGGTTCCCAGGAGCACAGAACCGTGTGTGTGTGTGTGTGTGTGTGTGTGTGTGTGTGGTTCCCAGGAGCACAGAACCGTGTGTGTGTGTGTGTGTGTGTGTGTGTGGTTCCCAGGAGCACAGAACCGTGTGTGTGTGTGTGTGTGTGTGTGTGTGGTTCCCAGGAGCACAAAACCGTGTTTGTATGTGTGTGTGTGTGTGTGTGTGTGTGGTTCCCAGGAGCACAGAACTGTGTGTGTGTGTGTGTGTGTGTGTGGTTCCCAGGAGCACAGAACCGTGTGTGTGTGTGTGTGTGGTTCCCAGGAGCACAGAACCGTGTGTGTGTGTGTGTGTGTGTGTGTGTGTGTGTGTGGTTCCCAGGATCACAGATCTCTGTGTGTGTGTGTGTGTATGTGTGTGCATATGTATGTATGTGGTTCCCAGGAGCACAGAACTCTGTGTGTGTGTGTGTGTTTCCCAGGAGCACAGAATTCACAGTGTTGAAGCAGGAGCCACTCCCTGAGATACGTTGCCAGCTTTTGACGAACGGGGATTCACCATTTACTTCTCCCCTAAAGCAAAGGCCGCAGGCTCTGTCTTGCGTGGTGGGGACAAATGCCGGTGCTGCTGGGAAGGTGTCACGGGGTGACATGGTGCTGCCACAGGGCGGGTCCGCTCTGTCAGGAGAGCAGCGTGGAATGAGGTCGGCCCAGCCAGTCACTGCTGACAACAGTGGTGACGGTATTTGAGAAAACGGGTGGAATTCAGTGGAGATTGACTGGCACGGGGAAGGTGTGCGGCCGCCGGCAGGGCTGTGACACTGAGTTGTAGCCCCCTGCTCCACAGCTCCACCACCCAGAAGAACTGGCAAAAACGCAGCCAGGGGTCTCCCGACAGGCCTGGCCACTGAAATATTTGAGGAAATTTAAGATGACACCTGGGCTCTGGCGTGGCCGAGGCAAGTGACCGCTCCTGGTGGTGCCGGAGGGCCTCTCAGGTGGCCTTCCCAGGGACATAGAGGGACCCACACACTCTCTAGAGCACATTCTAGCCCAGCTTCAGAAAACCCACATTTGATGCCGGTAGGACAGGAGGGGTGGACATACCACCTGGAGGCCACGTGAGAAGCGACCACCTTCTGCAGCCACCACCCGGTGGGGAGGAGGCACCACCGCAGCTCTGGGGTGGGCCTGGTCCTTCCTTGCTGCCTGAGCAACGGGCCCTGACTCCCCACGGACGCCGTGGTGCCCCTGTGCCACACCCAGCAGGTGTGCAGTGACCGTGGGCTGCACTGGCCATGGCAGGTCACTGCCCGTTTCTCCTAGGAGCTGGGGCCGTGACCCAGCCAGGTTCTCCCAGGAAGGCGCGGCCACTGGCTGTGGCTGCCCAGTGCTGAGGGTGGCAGCCGTTTCTGAAACCTCCGGGGTTTGTGCCCTGCTGTGTCTGACCAGCTCTGGAGTCAGTGTCTCTGTGTCAGCGACGGTTCTAAGAGAAACCAGATGTGGCTTCAGCAACTCCTCTTTCTCCGAGGAGCTTCTGGGCGGGACGGCTGCTTTCTTTGTCTGTGATGGTGGCTGTTCCCTGTCTGTGCCCTGCCCAAGCCGGACGTGGGAGTGACGGCTGGGAGCACCCATGGGCGTGTGCCCGTCTGGGCCGGGCGTCTGTCCCCTGGACCTGTCTCTAGCCACACCTCCCTCCTCCAGGGAGGACACTGGGCCCTTGTCTGTGGACAGAGGCGCTTTGCTGGGGACAGCACAGACAGCTACTGGGCACCATCGTAGACACTTGGAGCACATAGTTGACCAAGTCTCACCCCGTGAGGCTCCCGAGGCTGTGCCCAAGGGAAGGGGGAGGTTTCACCCAGAGCTTCGGGAACGCAGGGCTGTGACACTGGCATTTGTGGGATGCGGTCCTGGAGGAAGGGCAGGGGTGCTGCTGGACAGCGACTCTAACGTCCCAGGGTCCCTCGGGCCCCTCACCCCTGCGTGGCTGGACTTGGCATCACTGTAGCTGTGTGGCTCTGGAGGTGCATGTGGCCGCTGGGTGGGCGGCACTCCTGGGGCCTCTCTCTCCCTCGTGGTTTCGGTTTTGGTGTGTTTGAGCCACAGGCCAACTGGCTTAGGGGCCATTCCGGAGCTGGGAGGGCTTTTGGGGAGGGAGGACAGACAGGGGCTGCTTGCTGGTCCTCAGGCCACCCTGCGAGCTCCTGGATGCGTCTCCCTGAGATCAACCAGGGCACTTGGCTGTGTGTGGGCTGTGCCGGCATAGAGTCGGGGGAGGCTCTGAGTGGAAACCACCTAACTTTTGACAAAGACAGGTTTTTCTGCTGCATGGTGTCAGGTGACACGACTCTCCTTGGTGCAGATGTCTCTAGAAGGTTCCATTTCGTCCTGTGTGGCCGTGGGCCGGGAATTCTATGTGCTCTTGGCTCTGGGGTCACAGGGTTGCAGCATTTCCCACTTGAATGTTTTAGAAGTTTCATTCTAGATAATTCTCCCTCCATGAAAAGTCCAGATTTCTCAGTGGGAATTAATTGATTAGATTTAATTAGAAACCTGAATGCATGTTTCTGGGCAGAACTCTTCAGCCAGAAGTGAGCATGGCTGTCTCTTCTCCGGGAGCTTCCAGGCACGATGGTGCCCTGCGCCCCCCGTGTCTCGTGCCCTGTGCCCTCCGTGTCCCATGCTCTGCGCCCCCGTGCCCTGCACCCCCGTGTCCCGTGTCCGCCCCCCTTGTCCCGCGCCCTGCGTCCTCCGTGTCCGTGCCCTGTGCCCCCCGTGTCCGTGCCCTGCCCCCCCGTGCCCTGCGCCCCCCGTGTCCCGTGCCCTGCGCCCCCGTGTCCGTGCCCTGCGCCCCCCGTGTCCATGCCCTGCGCCCCCGTGTCCCATGTCCGCCCCCCGTGTCCGTGCCCTGCGCCCCCCGTGTCCGTGCCCTGCGCCCTCCGCGTCCCGTGCCCTGCGCCCCCGTGTCCCATGTCCGCCCCCCATGTCCGTGCCCTGCACCCCCCGTGTCCTTTGCCCTGTGCCCTCCATGTCCGTGCCCTGTGCCCCCGTGCCCTGCACCCTCCGTGTCCGTGCCCTGTGCCCTCCGTGTCTGGTGCCCTGCACCCTCTGTGTCCGTGCCCTGCGCCCTCCGTGTCCCGTGCCCTGCACCCTCCGTGTCCGTGCCCTGCGCCCTCCGTGTCCTTTGCCCTGTGCCCTCCATGTCCGTGCCCTGTGCCCCCTGTGCCCTGCACCCTCCGTGTCCGTGCCCTGTGCCCTCCGTGTCCCGTGCCCTGCACCCTCCGTGTCCGTGCCCTGCGCCCTCCGTGTCCGTGCCCTGCGCCCTCCGTGTCCGTGCCCTGCGTCCTCCGTGTCCGTGCCCTGCGCCCCCCGTGTCTGTGCCCTGCGCCCCCCGTGTCTCTGCCCTGCGCCCCCGTGCCCTGCACCCCCGTGTCCGTGCCCTGCGCCCTCCGTGTCCTTTGCCCTGTGCCCTCCATGTCTGTGCCCTGCACCCCCCGTGTCCCGTGCCCTGCGCCCCCCGTGTCTATGCCCTGCGCCCCCCGTGTCCGTGCCCTGCGCCCCCGTGTCCCGTGTTCTGCGCCCCCGTGTCCCGTGCCCTGTGCCTCCTGTGTCTATGCCCTGCGCCCGTGTCCATGCCCTGTGCCCCCCGTGTCCCATGTCCTGCACCCCTAGTGTCCGTACCCTGCGCCCCCCGTGTCCATGCCCTGCACCCTCTGTGTCTGTGCCCTGGCCCCACAGCCCTGTTGGTGCTCTGGTGAGTCTGGGGTTTGTGCTGAGCACCATCCCTGCCAGGTCCGGCTGGAAATCATGCTGATGGGGTACGGTGGTCCCTGCAAGGCACAGGTTGGGAGAGCAGCCAGGAGTGTGAGGCAGCAGAGCAGGGCACTGGCTCTCCACAGCAGGCATGGCCTCTGGGGGCCGCTCTCCTGGAGAGACATAGAGACCCACATGCCCATCACACACACGCTTGCCCCCTGCACACGGGCACACACCTGCGTGTTCGCTCTCTGTGGGGTGTGTCTGTACTCAGTGGGGTGTGGGGTATATTCTGTCGAGTGTGTGCACATACATTTCCCAGTGTGGCTGTGTGTGGACATGTGCACATGTGTGTTCAGAGAACACTAGGCCTTGTCCCCACTTCTGGCTCAGACCTGAGTCTCCAGCCATGGCATCCGCATTCCTTCCCTGCTCTGCACGCTGGGAACCACCCACCAAGAGTCCACGCTGCTCTGGAGGGACACCCCAGAGCTGAAGGGGCCAGAACAGGGTGTCGGGCAGGTGACGCTGCCCCTTAAAGCCAGGCCGGGCCAGTTAACAGGGAAGCACTGTTGGTGTCCCACCTCACAGACCACACCGCTGCGGCGCACATGCCTGACCCCGCAGACCACACCAGTGCCACAGATGCACGCCTGACCCCACAGACCACACTAGTGCCACACACGCATGCCTGACCCCACAGACCACACCACTGAGGCACACACACACACCTGACCCCGCAGACCACACCAGTGCCACAGACGCATGCCTGACCTCACAGACCACACCAATGCCACACACGCATGCCTGACCCCGCAGACCACACCAGTGCCACAGACGCACGCCTGACCCCGCAGACCACACTGCTGAGGCACACACACACCTGACTCTGCAGACCACACTGGTGCTGCAAACAGAGGCACTCCCATGGACGCATTCGCCTGCACACACCCACTTCTGGTGCACACGCCCACACCCACGCAGGCTTCTGCGCACTGCACAACCAGGAGGTGAGGAAGTGGATGCTGTGTGTCTGTCTCTTGGTGGCTTCTCCTGGATTGTCCCTGTGGCCCCCAGAGCCCGCAGGCACCTGCTGCAGTGCAGAAATCACACCCACAGCCCCGCGGCAGCCGCCATCCGGCTTCTGGTAGGTGCCAGAGACAGGCCTGGCTGAGAAAAGAGGGGAAAGAGAGGGAGGACGCTGGGGCATGTCCTGTGCCTCCGACCTTGGTTCTGAGGGTGGGAGAGGGAGGACTCTGAAGCGTGTGACCTGCTCCTCCAACCTGGGGTTTGGGGCGCTCCCTTTGACTACTGGCTCCATTTTTTATGTCTTTTATTTTTGTTTCTGCTTTTTCTCGGTTTCTTGAGTAAAGTCTCCGTGGTGCGTACATTGTGTATTTTTTTACGAGGACCCTGTGCTGTCACCTCGGCAGCTTTGGCGTGGCGCGGGTGAGACGGGCCTGTGCTACAGGTCAAGTGGGTCTTGTGGTGGCCGCCATGTCGTCCTGGTCAGGCGCCCCTCCCACCCCCCACGCAGAGCGGAGCCACGGGCCACGGATGCCTGCCATCTGGGGGCTTTGTGGGAGAATGCGGCGGGATGTCCTCCCATGAGGGAGACACTCTCCTGCCCGGCCCCGGGCCCCAGGCCCAGCCCTGTGAGAGAGGCGTCACCTCTGGCTGCTGTTGTGTGTATCCCGAGGATTCCAGGGCTGAAAACAGGACCCTAGACACTGTCCACACAGCAAGGCAATCTCTTTAATTAATCCAGTGTGGGCGGATTTGGGGTTGAAACCGGTTTGTGAGCTGGTACTTCCTTGGGGCAATTTGAAAAATGCAGCTTTTCAGTGCCCTAAATGCATAATTTCCTTTAGGCCGACGCCTGCTCCTGTGGCCGCGTGGAGGAGCCTGAGCCAGCCGCCTTCACTGTGTGTGTGCGGGGGTGGGGGGCAGAGGGCGGGACATCCCCCTGCTGCGCGCTGCCTCTGTCCACCCCACGCCTCCCTCCCCCGACGTTCCCACCCACCCGTGAGCCGCCTCCCTCCACCCCACACCTCCGTCCACCCCACCCCTCTGTCCACCCCACGCCTCCCTCCCCCGACGTTCCCACCCACCCGTGAGCCACCTCCGTCCACCCCACGCCTCCCTCCCTGCATGCTCGCAGCTGAGTCCACATTGAATAAATTTGGCCTCAATCATTCTCTTCACCCATCATGTCACCGTGTAAGTGCTGAGGTCAGCATAGGAGCTAAAAAACATTTTAATATGTAGGAAACTCAGCGGCGTTTATACCTCCGCAGTGGAATAATACATTTTGTTTCGTTGAGCTTGAGGCAGAGAGGTCATTGTTGTGACAGGTTCCGCACCGTGCCAGAGGCAGAAGGCCCAGGCATTGCGACCACGACGTATTTAAATCACTTTTCCTAAAATGAACTTTGTGTTTTAAATAATAGATGTTTACCTCCTGGGTTAGACCTTAAATATTCCCGTTTTCACTGAAATGGCATTTTTTTAAAGGACACAGTTGCACCCTGAATCCACAGCATTCATATGCTACCAGAGAACTGCCACAGGAGTCCTGGGCAGTTTAAATGGGCGTTTTTAAACCACGTGACCTGGGCCAGGCCCTCAGAGCTGCCCACACCCCTCCCCCGCCCGCAGAGGGGGTTTTGGTAAGAGACCGTTTACATATGTTTTCTACGTGAATTAAATATTCGGGTACCAAGTCTTGGAAAATGGAATGCTGTGTGCAGGGCCTGCTTCCTAATCCATCTCTGCTTTTTTTTTTTTTTTTTTTACATTTCCCGTCCTAAAAATATGTGAGTCCTACAGAGAGTCCAGGCTTCTCAGAAAGTTCAGGAAACAGGCAGAAGCTGGCATCGCCCTCCCCGGCAGCTGAGGGCCTGGACGGGCAGGTCCTAGTTCCCTGTCTTGAGGGTTTGCTTGGAGACACTGGTGTGTGCATAGGGAAGAGAGTCTCTTGTTGGGAAGGGAAAGGTGTTTGTCCTGAAGTTACGCAGCCTTGAAAGGAATCCCTTTGGAATGCGGGTGGCCTTCATCACGGACTCCTGCGGGTGCCACGCACATCACAGCCATGTCCTTGTCCCCTTCTGTGGCCTCCCCACCGTGTTCCCACGTGGCACCTGTGCACATGGCAGCCGTGTCCTCATCCCCATCTGTGGCCTCACCACTGCATTCCCATGTGGCCCCCGTGCACATGGCAGCCGTGTCCTCGTCCCCATCTGTGGCCTCCCCACTGCATTCCCACGTGGCGCCTGTGCATATCGAAGCCGTGTCCTCGTCCCCATCTGTGACCTCCCCACCACATTCCCACATGGCGCCATCGTTTGGCCTCGGGCTTTGTGTTTCAGACCCCAGATGCCCCTCCATTGTCTTAGCCGGGGTCCAGGTCCCAGCCCGGCCTATCAGTCTGGGCCTGGCGGTCAGGCCCTCGGTGACAGCAGCCAGAGCTTCACTGTGGCCTCCTCCCGGGGGGCTCTGAGTTCAGCCACTGGGGAGACTGGCTTGTTCTTGGCTGCAGTGACCGCAGGGAGACTGAGGCTGAGCTGGAGCCGTGGAGCAGGGGCCATCTTGCTGCCTGCCCGGGCCCCTCCAGGGCCATCTCCCCTCTGCCCACCAACCTCTGAGAATCTGCCATGTGAGGGGCCGGGGCCCGTCCCCTGCAGTCTGTGAGGGGCAGCCCCTGGCTCGGGCTCCCCCGCCCTCCCCCAAGCCTCGCTGGCCCTGCACAGACATCTGCGTTCAGTGGCATCCGCCGTATTTTCCTGTGGCCGGAACATGCCTACAGGAGTGCGGGATTCGCCTCTTCACGTGGTCGCTCTGCCGTGGTTGCCCTCTGTTTTCAGAGATTTTAAAACCAGTTTAGTAAGAACATCGACCGCAAACATGACCAGAGGGATCTGCGTGTCCCGGGACGGGGCGTTGCTGCAGGCCCTGCACGGACCACGTCATAATCTCAGGCTCCGAGGCTGGGGCTCACCGGGGCGCACTCTGGGGACGCAGACGGGAAGGCGCTCTGAGCGAGGGGTGCTCTGGGAGGCCCCGCTGTGCAAGGTGTGACCCCCACAGCCTCACTCTAGGCCAGTGTGCTGGCTTTGAGAAGCAGACGTTCCTGTTCCCAACCAAACTTGCCTCTTGCAAATAGAATCACACTGCAGTGATTGGAAATGGTGGCGTTAAAGGTAAAAACAAACAGTTATAAAAATAACTCAGTGCGGAAGGCGGACCCGTGCGCGTGGTGCGGAGGACGAGGGGGAGAGAGGGCGTTGCCCTGGCGTTTACCCCTCAGACGCCACGAGCGACTCGTCCCGCAGAGCAGCTGGTCCCAAATACGTGTGCGCTGGCCAAGAGATCACGCCTTCCCAGAGGCGGGAGCAGGGCCCGGCTGCCCACGTCCTGGAGGAAGACCCAGGGCGCTCCATTCGCCAGGGTCTTATCCGGCCGTGTGGGTTTTGAGCCTCACACACACAGCGCTGCTCAAGAAGCTGTGAGCGGCTCCGTGGGTGGTGTGGGCCGTAGGTGCCTCCAGGCATAGTTGCCCTGGGCAGTGTCTGCTGCCCATGTCTGCCTCTGGACACCAACTGCATGGCTGCCCGGATGGCATTGAGGACTCCCCTGCCTCTGCAGGAGGAGGGTGCAGCGGGCTGTCAAGGAGGGCCCGTGGTGCCGTGTGTGTGCACACGCAGCGTGGCGTCCACTGATCAGGAGTGGGAGTTGTGTGCTGCCCAGTTCCAGGTTACTGGACCACAGGAACGTGGGTCATGTCCTGTGGGACCTCGTCTGGATTTATTCGTGAAGCAAGGCCTTACACATGGCTCAGCGTGGATATAGCGTTTCTGCACTCTCTCCCCGCCAGCTTCACGTGGCCTCGGTGTGGGCACTGCCCACATTCCCCACCAGCTTCACATAGCCTCGGTGTGGGCACTGCCCATACTCCCTACCAGCTTCACGGGGCCTCGTTGTGGGCACGGCACTCACTCTCCCACCAGCTTCACATGGCCTTGGTGTGGGCACTGCCCACACTCCCCTGGCAGCTTCACTGTGGCCTTGGTGTGGCCTGCACAGGTGTGCGGTGAGCATGTGTGCGGTGCTCCATGTGCACACCCATGACCATGCATGTGAGAGTGCCCGGGAGCCTATGGATATGTGCGCATGTGTGTGTTTTTGAAAGTGGCAACAGGTATTTAAAGCCTAGCCCTCAGTGGCCAGGACCGTCAGGATAACAAGGCATTTCTAGTCTGCTTTAGAAATACACTAGTATGACATCGCAGAGACACAAAAAGGGGGCCTGGGAAGGGACGCAGGCCTCGAACCCCTGCAGGCTCTTTCTGCGCCCCGGGGACGTGCAACAGTCCGTTTGCGCGGTGCTGAGCGGGTGTTCTGTTCTCTCGCCAGCTCCACGGCTACTTGGAGAACGAGCCTCTGATGCTGCAGCTGTTCATCGGGACGGCGGATGACCGCCTGCTGCGCCCGCACGCCTTCTACCAGGTGCACCGGATCACGGGGAAGACCGTGTCCACCACCAGCCACGAGGCCATCCTCTCCAACACCAAAGTCCTGGAGATCCCGCTCCTGCCGGAGAACAACATGCGTGCTGTGTAAGCCGCGGGCCGCGGGCCGCTGGCCTCGGGGGCGGGGGCTGCAGGGCGCGCCTTCCTCCCGGCCCTGGGGGTTTGGCCGGCCCCCCACGCTTCCAGCCTCCATGGCCAGGACACTCTTGGTTTAATGGCTAATAAGTGGACTTCACTTGTGCTTTTGACACTGGAGTTGCTTCTCTCTTGGCTTTCAGCCCTGCGTATGTTGCCACTTAAAATGATACCTCAGATACACGGCTGTAAATCTCCTCCTCCGCGTGCAGCCCTGACCCAGGACCCTGTTTCTTTCTGAGCACAGCAGCGCAGATGGTGGAATGGTTAAAACACGAGCATCGAGAAGTTAGAGCGGTCGGACGTCGGGTCGCATTTGACCTGAGGCGTTGCCGGCAATGCAGATAGGACCTCACTGAGGTGCGCGGTCTCATCTGACGCTGCAAGTCGTTTAAAAGCGAATTTTTAGTCAGCTGAAAACAAAACGTGATTTCCAAATAGGGCCTTACTCACTTACTCTCAGTTTGTGCCACACACACGGACCCCAACGTGTGAAGGCAGGCAGGAGGAGGACAGCTGGTTCCCGAGAGAGTCACGCGGTGCCGTGGTGGGAACAGATAACAGACACGTCTGTGGGTGAAAGCGTGGGGATGGCTGACATGTGCAGACCAGCTTTGCAGAGCTGGGCCAGAGGGCAGGGACAGAGTCTTGCGAGGTGACCGCAGGCCGGGAGCCTGTGCGGTGGGGAGGCTGCGTGGGCGGTGCCTGTCCTGGTGATGCCCTCGGGGGTGAGTGTGGAGGTCCCGGGACAGTGAGGGAGGCACGTGGTAGATGGCGGGGGCCACGTCACATGGGGCTTCGCATGGGATTTTAGTAAGTTATTCAAAGCCTCTTAAGTCGAAAACAAAGGGAAGGTTTTCCTTCCACGTTGGCTTTTAAAGCGTCTGGGGGAGTCTGCACACCTGGGAACTCATTCCGAATCCCTGGGTTTGCCTCGAGAGCTGTCATCCGAGTTTCCCAAGGACAGGGCACTGTCAGGTGGTTTTCCAGAACGAAGCTTGCGCTCCACGGCCACAGTAGACGTCCTGGCTTTGCTGGCGGCTGCGTTCACCCCACCATAATGTGGGCAGCCAGGACCGTGCTCTCAGACTGCCTTTCAGGGATCAGGGAGTCTGCACTTATTCTCTGCATACTCTTAGTTTATCAGGAAGAAAAATACTGGGTTTTATTGCATTGGGAACGTACACACGGAATGTGTTACTGGAATCTCGTTTTGAATCAAATTATTGAGTAAGAGTTTATATGAAACCATAGAAGAAATGGGTTTTACACACAAAAAATGAGGGCTTTTAAACATAGTGGAAATGACAGGATCTTGTAATAAACTGAGCTTTTTGGAAACTACTCCAAGATGAGAGAGCAAGCTGCTGCCTCCGGCCCCTCCCCTGGGCTGCTCTGGGACGTCCCGTGTATGTGGCCAGTGTGGCCGGCGGCAGCCAGGGCCTGGAACAGCTCAGATGGGACCTGCTTGGTCAGGGTGGGGGCTGGAGGAAAGGTGGGGAGTGACTTTTCTAGGGGCTCACCCCCACTTGTCCCCTCGTCCCCCTCACCCCCCTCACCCCCTCTTGCCCCCACGCGCCCCCTCTCACAGGTGTCGGGTTCTGTTCTGCGCTTGGCGAGGGCCCCACGTCACTCGCTTCAAGGTCTTGTTTCCCTCGGGGAAGGGGAGTGGCCGCTGCCTGGCACGAGCTCTTGGGGCTGGGGTGAGGGCCAGAGGGTGTGAAGGGCCAGGCCTCGATGCTCCTGTGTCAGCCGTGGCAGAAAAGCTGTGGCATTTGTCTTGGGCAGCATCGACTGTGCCGGAATCCTGAAGCTCAGAAACTCGGACATTGAACTCCGGAAGGGCGAGACCGACATCGGCAGGAAGAACACGCGCGTGCGGCTGGTCTTCCGCGTGCACGTCCCGCAGCCGGGGGGCCGCACGCTGTCCCTGCAGGTGGCCTCCAACCCCATCGAATGCTGTAAGTGGGCGCCCCGCGGCCACCGTCCCGCCCCTTCTCAGCTTCTCGCTTGTACAGACTTGGGACTGGCTGTTCCCGCCGAGCCTCCCTCAGCGTGTGGCCATGCGGGTTTCAGCTGCGTGCGTTGCTGTGCGTGCCCTTAGCTGTGTACGCCTGCCGGGGTTTCCACACAGTCCTGATTCGTGGCCCCTACTGGGAAAAATAAAAAGGAGAGGAAGTGTGTCCCGAAACACTGAGGTGTTTGTGTCAGTCACGGCTGGGTGATTGACTGTGGGCCCTCCCCGGGGCCCCAGGCTCTGGTTCTCCTGGCGCCCAAGCGTGGCCAGGGGACACGGCATAGGCTGGCGCTTCCCCCGCGCTGTGCTGACCTCTGCGTATTTGTGTGGTGACTGTGATTTGAGGGTAACTGGCTGACTCTTACGTGGGGATTTTTTTTTTTTTTTAAGACGGGGTTTCACCATGTTGGTCAGGCTGGTCTTGAACTCCCAACCTCAGGTGATCCGCCCACCTTGGCCTCCAAAGTGCTTGGATTACAGGCGTGAGCCACCATGCCCGGCCAGGTGGGGATATTTTGACTTCCTCAGGAGGAGGTGAGCGCCATCCGGGCAAAGTGTGTGCGCACAGCCCAGCACCTCCCTTAGAAGTTGCGGGGTCCGCAGGAGTCGCCCGCAGGCTCCGGGGGGTCAGCTCCCGCGTGACCTGATGGGTGCCATGCGTGTGTCCCAGGCCACCCACCCGGACGGGCCCTCACCGCCCCTCTCCCTCTGACGCAGCCCAGCGCTCGGCCCAGGAGCTGCCTCTGGTTGAGAAGCAGAGCACGGACAGCTACCCAGTTGTGGGCGGGAAGAAGATGGTCCTGTCCGGCCACAACTTCCTGCAGGATTCCAAGGTCATCTTCGTGGAGAAAGCCCCAGGTACGCTCTTCACGGCGGGCCGCGACGGCCTGGGCTTCGGGCTGCTGGGCGCCGGCTCCTGGGCGGCGGAGCGGCCCCACCTATGCGTGGTCACTGGGATGGGCGTGCAGGGCATGGCGCAGAACACAGGCTGCACGTGGCCCGGGTCCGTGTCCTGCTGTGGGTTTGTGTGTCAGCCGACTGCTGTGCTACTGGAGGGGAGAGCAGACGTTTGTTTCCGGGGCCGCCGCACAGAGACTGCTGCTGACGGGTAAGGGAGCCGCAGGCTGGGGGCGTGCAGAGGAGGTGCAGGGCATTGGCCGGCTCTGGGGGGTCCTCCAGCAGCAGCGACTGGATGCTTCGGGGCCCAGTTAGCAGCAGGGCCGGAGGGAACTCCCCTCCACCAGCATTCCCAGCGGAGGCGGGGATGGCGTGGAGGCCGCAGACGGCGGGCTGGGTGCTCTTTGCCGTCAGCCACCTTTAATGCTGCAGCCATGGCCCCCCCAGGACCCCCAGAGCTGCCTGAGCCGCCCCTGCCTCCAGGCGTCGTGCTGGCCACCTGAAAGCTCTGGGCCGAACTCGGAAGGGGGGCGAGGGCGTCCTCGGGTGATGAGCCTCTCAGGGTGTCACACCTGTGGGTCTGTGCTGCCCACAGGGACCTGGTCCTGCAGGCATTGGGCTCACAGAGCGGTGTGGCCCGGGCCAGCTCCGTGCAGACGCGGGCTGCAGCACTCCCACCCAGGTGGGGCCTCGCTGCTTCCAAGCAGGGCTGTGGACACAGTGGGCTGCACTGATGGGAAACAGTTGTGGATGCAGGGACCCCAGCGTGGCCCTCAAGGGGTTAGCAAGGTGGGCCCGGCTCTCCACAAAGTCTGCCGTGAGCACTCTGGTTTTGGGGGTTCCTGGTGCCTTGCTGGGCCTCTGCCCGGCGTGGGCCAGGTGAGGGTCATGCCCCCACAAGGCCTGTTTTTTGGCTGTTTTTTTTTTTCTTTTTTATATTTGCCATTTGGAGTTTTCTGCACCTGCTCGAATCCCTGGAAGCCGAGGAGGCATTCAGCCTTGATAATGGGGTCCTGATTTCGTGCAGTTTGCCAGAAACCCAAGTGCTTCAATCAAAATGGGCTTAAAGGCCTCTCACATCTCACTTGGCTTCTTACAGAATCAGGGCATAATTTGAAAACGTGTTTTAAATTATAGAGAAAACCAGCTAAGAGCAGTGACAAGGAAAGCTTTTGCATTGCTGGTGCCTTCTCGGGAGGAGGCTAATTTTGAAATAATTTGCCCTTCCGAGCTTTCAGTGTGTGTCCGCGTGTTGGAGGAGAAACGCTTTGCCCACGGTGCTGGGAGGCGCCTGGGCCAGGACCGGCCAGGACCCTGGCTCCCGGTGTCCGCTCCTCAAAGCCCAGGCCTGAGCAGACGGCGTGGGGCCGCAGACGGCGGTGTCTTCTGCCCGGAGAGGCCGGGGCACCTTCGCAGAGGCCGCCCCGAACACGGTCAGCAGAGACACCCTGACCCCTGCCCAGGTCAGCCGCTGTGCTGGCCGAGTGGATGCCAGGGCGCTGCGGGAAGGGTGGCCACTGGCCTGCGAGGGACGGGAGCCGAGGGGTGCCCGGCCTCACGCGGCCGCCCCCATCAAAGCCCACACCCCCCACCGTTGCCGTCACTATCACTGTGAGCTGTGCGGTCAGCGGGCGGGAGAGGCCGCCTGTCCTTCCCTGGAGCTCGGCCACCGCGGCCCACGCTGCCGGGCGATGCGTTTGTCTGAGCACGTCTGCCCTCCTGTCCCGTGAGGTCGGGGCGGGTCTCTGACCCTGTCCCAGCCCCAGCCGGCGTCGGGTCCGCAGCCGTCAGTGAGTAGGTGCCGCGCCGGAGGGCACGTGAGCTTGTGAATGCTTCGGGAAGGGAGCCGGGCCGCGTTGGTGTTTCACGCTTTATGTCTGAATAAGACACGCTGCCTATTCATACACACACACGCAGGTTGCTTGTTTTCAGAAGCAGAGAACAAATGTCCAGGTCGTTTGTCCTCCGCTCTCGGCTTCTCGGCGGGAGCCGTCACTGAAACACTCCCCGATGCGCCGACAGGCTGGAGCCGCAGACGCCCCTCACCCTCATCCTGGCGAGGAGCTTCTCGTTTCTGGAGAAACCACGAAGCTGAATTTAGATTAAAACACAGTTGACCTCTCACCTGCTGACGGGGTCGTCTGGTCTGGGTTAGACGGCTGCTCGCAGGTGGAACCGAGGCCGGCGTGAGCTCGGGAGGTTCCCGCTGAGGACGGTCGGCCGGCCAGTCGGTGGCTCCTCCAGGAAGGGCCGCTGTGTCTCGCTGTCCCGCTCGTTGCAGGGGTGCAGACGGTTGTGGGGGTTCTGGATGCTGCAGGGCGGGAGCTCTGGAGGCAGGCTGGGTGGACCTGTCCTCCTCTGGAATGCATGGGATGCTCATTGCCCAGGCCAGCTCAGCCTCTGTCCCGGCCAGGCCGCAGCTGCTGTGGGTGTATTCACAGCATTTCCGAGCTTTGGGAAGTTTTGTGCGGAGTGGCTCCTCTGCCCTGGAGGGCTGGGAGAAGCTGGTGATGGGGAGAAGCTAGCATCAGGGAGAAGCTGGCGCTGGGATAAGCCGGCGTTGGGCAAAAGCTGGTGTCGGGGAGAAGCTGGCGCTGGGAGAAGCTGGCGCTGGGAAAAGCTGGCGTCGGGCAGAAGCTGGCGTCGGGGAGAAGGCGCTGGGGAGAAGCTGGCACTGGAAGAAGCTGATGCTGGGAGAAGCTAGCATCAGGGAGAAGCTGGCGCTGGGATAAGCCGGCGTTGGGCAGAAGCTGGCGCTGGGAGAAGCTGGTGTCGGGGCCCCCTGAGGAAGGGAATCCCTGCAGCAGGGCTGCATTGTGGAACCGGCAGGGTGAGGGCATGGCTCACTGAAGCTGCGGGTGCTGGGTCCCTCTGGGATGCTCTGGCAGGGTGGGAGGAGGGCAGGTGTTTTGGGCTCAGCCCAACTTGAAGGAGCTTCCAGAGACCCCTGCGCCTCCTCCCAGGTCCCTCAGCGTGGCTCAGAAGGCCTGGGGCGGAGTCAGCCTTTCTCTGAGGACTTGGATCGGGTTTATGGCTGCCTCGGAAAACCACCTTTTCCGATGATGAAAGTCTGTGCAGAACGTTCATCCGGGGGGCAGGTTGGCTGTGGAGCTAAGGGTCCAGTGTCGGTTCAGAAGCCCCCATAGCATCACAAGAGACCCCGGCTTCCGAGGCTGCAGGGGTTCAGCTGCAGGAAGTGGGAAACTCCTCCCTGGCGGGCCACCCACCTGCTCCCCTCCCTGTCCCTCCCCCCCACACCCTTCCCCACCTACTCTCTTTCCCTTCCCACCGTCACACCCACACCCCTCCCCACCCTGAACTCTGCCACTCCCCACCCTCCCTCCCCTCCCCTCCCCTCCCCTCCCCTCCCTCACACCCGCACCCTCCCCTCCCCCACCTGCTACCCCTCCCCCACCCGCACCCCTCCCCTCCCTCACACCCGCACCTCTCCCCTCCCCCACCCGCACCCCTCCCCGCCCTCACACCCGCACCCCTCCCCCCCCCCACCCGCACTCCTCCCCTCCCTCACACCCGCACCCCTCCCCTCCCCCACCTGCAACCCCTCCCCTCCCCCACCTGCAACCCCTCCCCTCCCCCACCCGCACCCCTCCCCTCCCCCACCCGCACCCCTCCCCTCCCTCACACCCGCACCCCTCCCCTCCCCTCTCACACCCGCACCCCTCCCCTCCCCTCTCACACCCGCACCCCTCCCCTCCCCTCTCACACCCGCACCCCTCCCCTCCCCTCTCACACCCGCACCCCTCCCGCCCTATTCTGCTGTTAAATCTCGCCGCGTCTGTCTTTCCGTCTGTGAGTAAAGCACCTCTCTGTGCATGCGTGAACATCAAAGGGGCCGAGGAGCAAACTCACGCTCCACGTCAGTGACACCGCCCAGAGAACACCTGTGTGAAACGTGAGCTCGGGCTGCGGCTGGAGCTCGGCTGAGATGAGACGGAAGGCGCACGTGTCTGAGGGTGGATGCGTCCAGCAGGAGCCCGTTCCTAACGCTGGAGCCGAACAGCTTCCTCCTCGTCGTCACGGGCCTGTCCTGGCGCAGTGCTTTATAAACGCGAACGAGGCCGATTTCGGTTTCCATCAGCGAGTAGAGGCCACGCGGCAACACTCATGGGGAGCGGTTTGGGGGGGGAGGGGAGGGGTGCGGGTGTGAGGGTGGGGGAGGGGTGCAGGTGGGGGAGGGGATGGTTGCGGGTGTGAGGGCGGGGGGAGGGGTGCAGGTGGGGGAGGGGATGGGTGCGGGTGTGAGGGCGGGGGAGGGGTGGAGGTGGGGGAGGGGAGGGGTGCAGGTGTGAGGGCAGGGAGGGGTGCGGGTGCAGGCGGGGGAGGGGAGTGGTGTGGGTGTGAGAAAGGGGAGGGGAGGGGTGTGGGTGGGGGAGGGGTAGGGTGCTGGTGTGAGAGTGGGGGGGATGGGAGGGTTGTGGGGGGGATGGGAGGGGTGCGGGTGGGGGTAGGGAGGGGTGCAGTGCTCAAACACCCGCTGTGTCCGCCAGCAATCAGTTGCGCAGTGAGCTGGGCCTGGCGGGAGGGGCCGTGCTGGTCTCGTCAGTGGTCATTTCTGTGGCAGCCGTGACTGGCCAGCCAGCTGGGGCCTGGACGGAAGGCCGGCGTCTCCTCCGGGTAGTCAGGGCCCTCCGTGCGGCTCCCGGGACCCTTCTGGGGAGCGGCCTGGTCTCTCACAGGCGGCCAGGGCTCCTGGGAAGCAGAGACCATGTGTGCCAGGGCTTGTAGGCCCAGGCCTGGACCCGGGGTCGTGCTGGCCGCCACAGCTGGCTCTCGCCCAGGTTCACGGGGAGACGCACAGGGCAGAGACACAGGAGGCAGGAGCCCGCGACGTGGGAGCAGGTGGCCAAGCCAGGGCCCCAGCCCGGCACTTCTGGAGCTCTCCCCTGAGAAACCCGACACTAGGTTCACCCCAAACCCCACCTGGTGGGACCCCAGCTCCCCCCCACCTCACGGCCGCCCCATCCTCTCTCCCTGGGTGTTACCTCGTGGAGGAGACAGGGCTGTGGGCCTGCACTGGCCACACAGCCAGGTTTCCAGATCCTTCCACACAGGGGCGGACGGGCCCACCTCCCACCTCGTGGGGAACGCTGGGACTCCAAATCTGGGACAGACATACATTGTTGTTATAAATAAAGGGACCAAAGGCCCGGGTCTTTCCGAGGCTGCCCGGATGTGGGACTGTGCCTGGCACAGTTCCTGGGTCTTGCGTTTGCTCTCGTGGGCACCCAGCAGTTGAGATTTTGGCAGGCTCTGCCCAGCAGCCACAGAGCTCAGCTGGGAATCCCAGGACCCTTGCAAGGACACAGAGCTGTCACAGAAGCACTGTGGCCTTGGTAGCTGCTGGTCCCATGCCAGGACATACATTTGCTGCGGCGAGGGGAGTGCAGGTCCCCAGCAGGCCGGTGTCATCCGGGTGCAGGCAGCGCCAGGCAAGGACCCTCTTGTCTGCCCAGGGAGCCCCCAGGCCTGAAGCCACTTCCTCCAGGCTCACCTTCAGGTCCCTTCAAGGCCAAGGGGAGGCTCACCCACCCTGGGCTGTCGAGGAAGGCCCGAGACCCCTGCAGGCCCTGACTTCCCCAGAGAGGCATCATTGCCCCCTGGCCCCCCATCCCTCCTCCTTCAGCCACCCCGTGCCTTGGTTTCCTAGGGTCTGGTTCTTTCTTGGAGGTGGGGGGAGGTGAGGGCCAGGGCCCCTGTCAGGCAGACCTGGTGGCAGTGCCCCTTTCGGCCCTTGCTGTCCCTCCCGTCCCTCCCGTCCCTCATGGAAGGTCTCACCCAGGAGACCGAGGAGCGGGCCGAGGAGGGAAGTGGAGTCCGGGTGGGTGGGGGGGCCTGTGGCCCGTCTGTTTTTGTTATGCGTGGTGTAGGCTGAGGCAGATGGGCTCAGGGATGGCAGCCTCCGTGGCGGGCACTCTGGCCTCCATGGCGGGCCTTCTGATGGGGCTGGATGAGCAAAGAGGACACAGCCGGGAACTCCCAGCTCAGCGTCCACGGCACGGGCAGCCCCACTGTACGCAGCAGCTCAGCTCTCAGTCTCCTGAAGAATTCGGGTTCCAGCCACGATGGCAGCATGGTGACAGGGGCACCTTCAGGGGCGTCTGGCTCAGTGGGTGAAAGGCCAAGTGCAGATCTTCCAAATTTGTGTTTTCACGGAGGAGGCAGCGATGCTGGGTGCCTGTGAGTGTGGTCAGACGTTACTGTCACCGCTTGTTCCAACACAGGGCAGGGTTGGGTCTGCTTGTCACCACACAGCGTCTTCAGGAGCAGGGAAGATGGCCAGGCGGACCCGCAGGCTTCTCTGTTCACCCCCAGAGCCCACACAGGAAAGGCACAGAGGGCAGTGCCCGGGAAAGAGACACCTCCCGGCCATGCCCTGAGAAGCACTGAGGGCCTGGAGATGACCCAGGACGCTGGAACTGAGTGGTGACCCCACAGACCCCTCAGTTCAAGAGCATGGTCACCGGGGTCCCCGGCCACACAGGGCACCAAGGCGGGGGCCTGCAGCCCGTGTCCTCCCAGCTCTGTAGTGTAGGGGCTCAGCTGCATCCATTTCTCCAGTGCTAATGGGACACAGCTTTGCCCAGGACCCCAGGGAGTCACCCGTTGACCCTGCCCTCCCCTGTGTGGGGCTCTGGCAACTTGGAAGTCAGAGCTGCTAAACAGAGCCATCAGCATGGCGGTTGGGGGAGACCGTGGCTGCCGTCCGGGGTGCTCAGCTCCACCGCCATGGCCCAGGGACATTTTTTCCCCGGCAGAGGCACAGGCTGGGCCTGAGGGCCTGACCTTCCCGCCCCCCGCCCCCGCTGCCAGCTGAGGCCAGTCTCTGGTGAGCCGTGCAGCCCCCTGGCTGAGCACCCCCAGGCATGTGGGAGCTCCTGGACCACAGTGGGGTTGTCCCAGCTTGTCCCCCCATTGTACCCACCCTGGACCACCCCCCAAGGCTCAGCCCCGCTCCTGGGCATCCAGAAAGCCCGCTGCCCTCAGGGAGTGGCTGTGTTTCATCCCAGAATCCCCCTGCCTGGCGCCTCCTGGCGTGGAGGCCACCCGTCACGTCTGTCCCCTTCCTCCTCAGGTGTTTTGGGATCATACATGACAGTATCACCGTGATCGTGTTGGCTAATTTCTTTTATGTATTAGCTTTATCGAGATATGATCTATACACCATTTGATTTACTCCAAGCGTAGAGTTCAGTGGGTTGTGGTAGCTTCACAGAATTACGCCGCCACCACCAATTTCAGAACGTTTTCCTTTAACCAGAAGGAAACCTTTGCCCCTGAGCAGCCACCCCACTCTCCCTTCCCCACCCCAGCCCCAGCAATCCCATCCCCCTCACCGTGGCCTCACCTGGTCTGGCTGCCCCCTCCCAGGGAGCACAACCTGCTAGCCATGGGGCCTGAAGCTCCCACGGAGCGCGGCGTCCTGTGTTGATGTGTGGTCAGGGCGTGACGCCCTTCCAGTTCTCTCATTGGCGCAGGTCAGAGCATGTTGTCTTTCCTGGCTGAGTGATGCCCGTGTGTGGCTGCCCGTACCAGTCTGTCCATGGTGCCAGCCGCGTCCACCCTGTGGAGATGATGGTGGAAAAGCCGCTGTGAACGTCGGTACCTGAGGCCCTTGTGGACACGTGCCGTCTCCTGAGCGCGTGCCTCAGCGTGGCCTTGGTGTGGAAGGGCTGGGTCACAGGGTGGCTCCGTGTGTGGCCGGGTGGCTATTTCCTATCCAAATCTCCTCTGGGGGCCCGGCTGGGACAGACACGTGGGGAGAGCCAGGGGTGGATGACAGACCCCCGGGGACACTCACCTCAGGCACGAGGACATTGCAGGGTGCCTAGCACAAGGATGCAGGACCGAGGGCCTGAGGGTGGCATGGGACCCGGGACACTGCTGCCACCACCAGTGGCCCTCGTGGCTTTCTCTGTGGAAACAGTGGCTCAGTGTCAGTGCTGGTGTGGGGGTGGCCCGGCTGGGCTGCGGGTCCTGGCCGGTCTGGGAGGCTCCTGAGCTGGCCAGCCTGCCTGTGTGGAAACCTGGAGGGCATGGCAGGGAAGCCTCCCGATGACTCAGGCTGCAGGGAATTCCCTAATGATCTGGAATATTTTTACTCCTGCACTCACACGGTTTCCTCCTGAGGACTCGGAGCACTGATAAGGCTGAACACAAAGGCCCTTTCAGAGCCAGCTGCCTGCCTTCCTGCCAGAGGCTGAGTTTGGAACAGCGCGGGCCGGCCCTGCCCCCCGGGTCTCTGGGGAGCGCGGAGCCGCCGAGGCCTGTGTGCCTCCTTTCCTGAGGTGTGTGGCTCTTCCCATCTGTAAACAGCCTCAGCTCCTTGTCCCTGAAGCAATTGCTAGACAGACATTTCTGGCCACAAACGGGCTACCTTTGAAAGACGATGTCTTTATGATCCTTAAGCAGAAGCAGAAAGCCTGCCCTCGCCCTGGTTCATGGACGTCGGAGGCTGCAGGGAGAGAGGCCGCCCGTGAGGTGGAGGGAAGGCACAGGCACTGGCTCAGCCACATCTCCGAGGACTGTCGGGGCGTGTCGGTTCCCCACACTTTGAGGGGACATCTAAGCACCCCTGCTCCCACCTTGCACAGGAGTGCTGGGCGTGAGCGCTCCCAGACAGGGTATGGGGCAGGCCGCTCCGGGGCAGGTGCTGAGCCGGGCCTGGCCGGCCACGCGGACAGGGCTCCCAGGAGGCACGGAAGGAGAAAGACGGCCGCAAGCTGTCTCTCCATTTGCTTTTCATGGACTCACTGCTTTGGGCAGACGGTGGAGGAGCCCGCGGGGTGGACAGCCGGAGTCCCTCTCCCTTCTCAGGACACAAACAGGAGCAGTTCTGTTGGCCTCTGCTGCAAAAATGGTGTCTCCTCCTCAGGGTGTCGTGAAACACGACGTTCTGGCCCTCTGTGTGCCTCAGTTTCTCTCCTGCTGCTCAGCGTGGGCACTGACCCTCCCTCCCCTTCCCAGTACCAAAGGCCTCCGCAGCCTCGGGGAAGTTCCGATGGAAACAAGCTGTGACTGTCAGCTTCTCTGGCGGAGCAGAGACCAAGCCACGGCCGGTTGTGTCCGGGAGGTTCTGAGGACACAGGGTTTTGTGGGGTGGGGACGGGGCCTCATCCCGCAGACGGGCTTTGTTGTAAGAAAACTTCAAAAGTTGTTTTAAAAAGGTACCAAGAAACCAGACTTGGTTACACAAAGGTGATTGGATTTTTATGCCCTGGGTGTGGGGGCTCCTGAGCGGCTTCTGGGAGTCCGGCCACCAGCGCCTGTGCCGGAGTGAAAGGGCCTTTCTCCCCCGGGCTCCTGAGCGCTCCAGAGCCGGGAGGACTTGCTGCTCCGGGAAAGGCAGGTGCCCTCAAGCGCTATGGAGTATTTTTAGTTTCCTGTTACTTCTTTCCTAGAGGAGAGCAGGAGGCTGGTCCACCTGGCTCTCTGGAGTGTGTCCATCTGGAGGGTAATTTGCGTGGGGGCCTCGGACGTCCCGAGGCTGGCGTGGCCGGGACTCGCTGGGCGGCTCTGGTCCTGCAAATGTGACTCACATTTCCTCTCTCCACCCTCCACCCGGCAGCAGCGCGGCACTGTGACAGAGAAAAGGAGATTTTGTCTGAGTTACCAGTAATTCAGGGTTTGCAACAGACGCACATTTTCTTCTTTGTAGACAGAGCACAAGGATAAACTTAAGGGTTGACACCTGCAAGTGTTCATTTTGGGAACAGACTTTATTTTGGAGAAGATAAAAGAGAGGAAGAGACTCTGTAGGAAATTGACATCCGTTAATTCAAGATAATTGCCCCAAACTCAGCCTGTCTGAGGGGCCGGGCCGTGCACACACCCAGGCTGTGTCGCGGCCACCTCGGCCCGGCATGGGGGGAGAGAACAGCATGTCCTTTCACTGCACCTCTGGGAGCCTTTTTATTTTTTAAAAACATGCAAATGGCCACTGGGGAAAGGCTAAAAATACCTCGTGTTTTGCATTTCTGCCTCCTGATGTGCATGAAGTTGTCAGAAGAAGCTTTTCTCATCACCCGGGGCCAGCAGCCAGGCCCTCGTCGCCGGAGATGCTTCTGCTCCCCAAATGCCCGGAGCACGAGTGGGCGGCTCACCAGGGCCTGGAGCCCCCGGCACCCGTGTTAGCACCCTCACGCCGCCTTCGCCCTGGGAGGCTGGGCTGGGGACTCCAGAGCCAGGTGCAGAGCTGGGCACAGGTCCACGCAGATGCGCGCTCTGCTGATGGGGAACCCGCTTCTCACCCTGCCTTCCCGGGAGAGGATGGGGTGTAGAGACCCTCCCACGACCTGTCCCAGGGCTGAGACAGTCCGGCAGACGTGGGGCCAGGAGGGAGTCCCGAGGACGCCCCTGCCCTGGAGTCCTTCCCATCCTGGGCTTGGGTCAGCACAAGCCCTGAGCTGCGTGTCCTCCGCCTCTCCAGACTCACAGAGGAACTCGGGCGTGGCGCTTGGGGCCTGGCCGGGGCACGTGGCTCCCGAGGTGCTGCTCTCGACGAAAGCCATGGGCTGGGCCTATGTGGGTCTCCTGGGACTAGGCGCTCTCCTGGCTCAGGGCCCTGGGCCTGCATCACGTGGGGGCTTCTGGGGAGGGGCTCCCCACCACACAAAGTCACAGACGTTTCCTGCTCCTTCCTTGCAGATGGCCACCACGTCTGGGAGATGGAAGCGAAAACTGACCGTGACCTGTACAAGCCGGTGAGTGCCTTTGGTCCCCGGGGCCTCGGGAGGCTGGGGTCTGCCTGGGCCACTGCGGGTCCCCGGGGCCTCGGGAGGCTGGCGTTCCTGTTTGTTGAAATGAAACAAATGAAAATAACGCACAGAGTAACAGAACCGGTAACGGGATCACCAAGTGCTTGCCGAAGTGCTGCGTGATGTTAGCCAAAGCGTAAGGGTCAGGTCAGAGCCCTGGCAGCTGGGACCAGTGCTGGACGGGCCGAGGCCGCCTCACACCCCGCAGTGCTGAGACAGCCCGGGAAGGTCATCCCACACGGACCCTCCACCCTTTGCTGTCCCCTCGCCGTCTCCGTCACCCGGCATGGAGTGGGCCGCCGGGAGTCAGTGCTGCCCTGAGCTCCTGGACGGGCCTGGGGTGGCCAGCACCTGCCTAGACACAGCAGGCCTCGCAGCACCAGGGCTCTGCGGCGTCCCCAGCTGGGACTCCTCACCCCATCCTCCCTGAGGCACCCACCTCCCCTGTGACGGTGACCCAGGCACAAGAGTGGGCCTGGGAGTAGCTCCTGGACTCGCGATTGGCCACAGCCTGCTCGCAGGCAGCGCGTGTGTGCGGCATCGTGCCTCTGCCCTCACCGGGCCGTTTCCAGACCCCCCAGTCACCTGCCACCGCTTCCGGTGCCACGTGAACGTGGTGGGTGCCTGAGAATAACGCCCCTTCTTGACCGGTCAGTCGTGGAGACGACCTTTAGTCTGGACGGCTGTAGAGACCCCCGCGTCCCCCCGTCCCCGTGCTCGTGAGCTGCGCGTCCACGTTTCAGGTGGTGTCTTGGAGACAGCGTAGACTTGGTGGTGTCTTTGGATCTGCTCTGGGGCTGTCACATGTAGACCATTGATGGTGGTGTTCTGTTTTGTTATGCTTTTGTTTTTTGGAGATGGAGTTTTTGCTTGTTGCTCATGCTGGAGTGCAGCGACACGCTCTCGGCTCACTGCGGGTTCCATCGTCAATTCTCCTGCCTCAGCCTCCTGAGCAGCTGGGATGGCAGGCATGCGTCACCACACCCGGCTCGTTTGTGTTTTTAGTAGGGAAGGGGTTTCTCCACGTTGGTCAGTCTGGTCTTGAATTCCCAACCTCAGGTGATCCCCAGGTGCTGGGAGGACAGGCATGAGCCACCACGTCGGGCCTGGTGTTATTATTGATACGGTTAGATTGATTCCTATGTAGAGTGTTCTGAGTGTTCTATTTAGTCCTATAAAAGTTGTAGAAATCTTTAGGCCAATGTAAGATACCACATGGCTCCCAAGGGGGTTTTGAAGGCGTTCAGGGCCTCCTGAGCTCAGCAACGTGTGCCCCTGGGCGGGGCCAGTGAGGTCTTGGGCGCACACTCCGCGCGTGCTGGTGGAAGCCAAGCCATTAGGAAACCTTGGGGGACAGCTGCTCTCGATGGCTGGAGGCAGGGGGGCAGGACACCGGGGAGGGGTGCTGAGCGCGTCTCCTCTTGGTGGGCGGGGTCGGTGGCCCCCATGGAGAGCAGTGCTGGCACCTTCACTTCCTGTCCCGAGAGAGCAGCGCCTTCCACCCTGCGGCGACTCCAGCGCCCTTCCTCCAGGGCTCTTCCCTTCCCAGAACCCTTTCCACGTGGTTTCAGGTGGAAGAGCCTCCTCCCTGGCCCTGGGCGAAGCAGGCATTCCCCTGCGAGCTCACCTGCGCCTCAGTTGTGCCCAGGCCTCCCCTGAAGCTCCTGGCCCTCATAGGGCTCCAGTTGTCTTCACCTGAGAAGCCCCTCCAGGAAAGCTGGAGGCCCCGGGCAGGCCAGCGTTCAGAGGAAGGAGTTCCGGTCTGCACACCTATTGCCCGCAGAGCTAGGAGGGTCCTGGGAACAGCCACCTACAGGCAGAAGCAGCCGGAGCCGCTGCCCTGGCCTCTCCTTCCGTGGCCCATTCTGTGTCCATAAGGTCCACGGCACCCCACCCCGCTGGCCGGGCATTTGCAGCTGTGTGGGCTCGCGGTGGGCGGTGCCCAGGGGGCTGGCAGCCTCTGTTCATAGGGTCAGTGCCCGGCCTCCCCCACTGGCCTACTCTTGCTCTGCTGTGTCCGTGCTGGGTACTGACACCTGTGGGCAGCGTGGCCTCGTGTCGCCCAGCCTCCCTGGCTCCGGGTCTGTCAGGGTCTCCATAGGCTTTGCCAGCCCCGCACATGCATGCGGGACGCAGGACGCTGGACGCAGGAGCCGTGCTGCCCGGCCCACCCTGGGCAGAGCAGCCAGGAGAAGCCATGAGCCTTTCCACATTGAAAACAGTTCCAGCCAAGCTGACATCCATATTCTCTGTGGTTTTTTTACTTTTGACACTGGCATGTTTTGAAGGACACTAAAGAGCTGTATGTTTTAAAACAAACTTCAGAGCACATGTGGAAAATTATGTACTTGAAGTTCACGGTGTATTCTTTTGAGACAGTCTCACTCTGTCCAGATGGAAGTGCCGCTTTCGCCTCCCGAGTTCAAGCGATTCTTGTGCCTCAGCCTCCCGGGTAGCTGGGACTGCAGGCGCCCACCGCCGCTCCCGGCTAATGTTTCTGTATTTTTAGGAGAGAGAGGGTTTTGCCATGTTGTCCAGGCTGGTCTTGAACTCCTGACCTCAGGTCATCCACTCGCCTTGGCCTCCCAAAGTGCTGGGATTACAGGCCTGAGCCATCGCACCTGGCCTACTGTTTCATTTTTAATCTCTTAAGTAAAGTTTCCTTTAATAAATTTTTTTCTCATCTTAAAGGAACTTCATAGTCATACCGGACATTTGGACGGTATAAAAAACAAAACATGTTATCTCACCCACTTAGGTGTAACCCCTGTGGGCACCGGGCACGCTTCCTGCCCCGTTTGCTGGTGTGTGCGTAGATGTTCATGCGCACATGCACGTTACATACATCACACTGTGCGTGCATGCGTGTGTGTGTGCATGTGTGTATTTTCGAGACAGGGTCTGGCCCTGCCGTCCAAGCTGGAGTACGGTGGCTGGATCACTGCTCACTGCAGCCTCGACCTTCTGGGCTCAAGCAGTTCTCATGCCTCAGCCTCCCCAGTAGCTGGGAACACAGGTGTGCCCCACCCTGCCCAGCTAATTTTTAATTTTTTGTGGAGGTGGGACTTGCCGTCTTCCCCGGGCCGGCCTTGAACTCCTGGGCTCAAGCTGTCCTCCTGCCTCGGCCTCCCAAAGTGCTGGAGTTACAGGCATGAGCCACTGGGCCCGGCCTGTGTGTGTGCTTTAAACAAAATGGGAGGTGCCGTGTAGCTGGTGTTTGAACTTTCTGAGGCTAAGTGTATGAGCTTCATCCCAGCAGTGGGGTTTTAAGGCAGGTCTCGTGGGTGCCGGTGCCGTGTTGCAGCCCGTGTTTTTTCCCGTGTGGACGAGTCCCTCTCCTGTGCAGTCCTTCAGTGCTGCTGCTTTATGGCGTCCTCTGTGTATTTAAGGGGCAGCGCTCCCATGGAGATAGTACTTTTGTCATATAATTGGTCTATTTAGAGACTTGAAGTGGGTTGGCTTGTGCTCAGATCAACATAGGACCTTCTGGTCAGGTAGGACCCAGCAAAACTGGTACAAAACGTCCAGCCTGCCCCATGGAGTCCTGCCTCCACCTGCCCCACGGGGTACCCATCTGTCCAGCCTGCCCCCGCATCGAGCCTGCCCCACCTGGTCCCCACCTCCACCCATCTCAGCGGGGTCTCTGCCTCCACCCATCCAGCCTGCCCCACGGCCCGCCTCTGCCCATCTCGGCCTGCCCCACGGCCCGCCTCTGCCCGCTCACCGCTGCCCGATACCTCCCAGCCCATTTTTATTTCAGTCTCTGCTCCTTTGTCTCTTCCCTCAGCTGCTTCTGCTGTAAAGACCCTCCTGCTGTAGCTGCTGACTCCAGAGCAGCTGCTTCTGAATTCAGAAAACAGTCCCGGGAGAAGCGTCTCTTTATCCCCCCGTAGAACGCTGAGACTGGCTCCGGACGGCTGGGGCTTCCGGGGTCAGCCCAGGAGATGGCCAGGCCGGGCGAAGCCAGACCCACAGTGCTGGGGGAGCAGCCCCGGGGCGGCCCAGGCCCCGCCGGCGCTGAAGGGCTCCTGGCCTCCTGCGGCGGCTTCAGCTTTCCCGGGGCAGCTGTAATGAGGGGCAGAGGCAGGAGGACGCCCATGTGCTGTGGCTTTTTCCCGATGAACTAGAGAGTTCATTAAACAGACCTGCTGCCGGAGGAAGGGTAGTCCTGGGGGACGGGCCTGGGGGTGACAGGCGGGCTCGGCCCCCCTGCAAGGGCGTCTGGGCCTCAGCTGTCTCATTATCTGTAAATGGAAGAGCTTGGACCTGAAGTTATTTTCAGTTTTCTGTCTAACATTACAAGATTTTGTTGTTAACATAATTCAGTCAATTTGGTTATTAAGCTAGGTGCTGAGCTGTAATTAATTATTTTAACAAAAGAAGTAACACAATGGATTTTCTTCTGCTCATTAAACTAAATCATATGGTTAAAAAATTAAACTATAGATGTGACTCCCCAAGACTCCCCAGATGCCAAGTGCAGCCCTTGGCAGGGATGCCTGCCCCACCCCGGTCGTTTAGAGTCCTTAGGGCCCTGCGTAACACTGCTGGGCCCTGAGCTCACAGTCAGGGTGTCCGTGTCCCAGCCCCCGAGCTCTGCAAACAGTCCACACACCTCCATGCCACACCCCTTCATGCCACACACTCCCATGACACACACCCCCATGACACACTCCTGCCACATCCCCCGATGCCACACACTCCGTGCCACACACTCTCGTGCCACATCCCCCCATGCCACAACCCCTGATGCCACATACTCCCATGGACGCTCCCCCCTGCTACACCCCCCATGCCACACACCCCTGTGGCTTATGTTTCATGTGTGTTCTTGAAAGAGCCTGGGTTTTGTAAACACGCTGCTGACTCTTGTATTAAAAACATGAACAGGTGACGGCAGCCGCCACACGCCGCCCTCTTGTGTCTGTGCCTCTGTGCCTTGGCTCTTCCCACCCGGGGTCTGTGGGGGTCAGGGCCTGCCACCTCTTCCTCAGTTGGAGCGAATTTGGGTCTGACTCAGGGCGTCAGCCATTGTCAGATGTGACAAACAGGCCCTCCCTGGAGACCGTGTCTCCAGGAAGCCCCGCCCCTCGGGACCCCACCACAGTCACCTGCGCAGGTGCGGGGCCCTCGAGGCGCGGCCATCACACCCGGCAGGAGGCAGGGCCTCAGGTGGTTTTCTGAAGGTCACCAACCCTTCAGGGTGGGACAAGCAGAAGCCTTTTGCATCCCCGCCAGGCCCCTTGCCCAGGTGGCCCCAGGCAGCCTGCACCCTCAGGCACACTGTCCCGATTCTGTTCACAGCTTCTGTTTTCCTGGCTTCTTTTCCCCACGTTGACAAGATTTCCATCTCGCTGTTGGTCTTGTCAGTGTAGGAAGTCTGATCCGCTGCTCTGAGGAAGCCTCCCGACTCCAAGGTGTGCCAGAAGTCAAGGGCACACATGCCCTAGGAGACGCATGCCCACACACGCATGCCGGCGCCACGCAGAGTCCAGGGCTGTCGGCGGCTGCTTCTGCACCGTCCAGGTGGCTGGTCCGGAGTTAACCATCACAGTAGCCCTGTGCCGCTGTGAAAACACGGGGGAGCTGGGTGCGGTGGCTCACGCCTGTAATCCCAGCACTTTGGGAGGCCGAGGCAGGTGGATTACAAGGTCACGAGATTGAGACCATCCTGGTCAACATGGTGAAACCCCGTCTCTACTAAAAATACAAAAATTAGCTGGGCATGGTGGCGCGTGCCTGTAATCCCAGCTACTCAGGAGGCTGAGGCAGGAGAATTGCCTGAACCCAGGAGGTGGAGGTTGCGGTGAGCCGAGATCGTGCCATTGCACTCCAGCCTGGGTAACAAGAGCGAAACTCCGTCTCAAAAGAAAAAACCATGGAGAAGTTGTGTGGCTCTGTGGAAACACAGGGCAGCTGTGTGGCCTCCGTGGAAACGTGTGGGAGCTGTGTGGCCTCCGTGGAAACGGGAGCTGTGTGGCCTCCGTGGAAACGCAGGCGAGCTGTGTGGCCTCCGTGGCATGGTAGCCCTTGCTTGCCCTGTGCTAACTGTCTGCTTCCTGTATGCCATTTTCCTGCTAGAATTCTCTGGTCGTCGAGATCCCGCCGTTTCGGAATCAGAGGATAACCAGCCCCGTTCACGTCAGTTTCTATGTCTGCAACGGGAAGAGAAAGCGAAGCCAGTACCAACGCTTCACCTACCTTCCTGCCAACGGTAACGCCGTCTTTCTAACCTTAAGCAGTGAAAATGAGCATGTGGGGTGCTTTTTCTAAAGACACAGAAACAGATGACGTCGCTGTAGAGCAGCGGGCGTGTTTCACGTGTAACTGTGTGATGTCCCGTTAGTGAGACTGAGGCATCGACTCTCTCCGAAGGAAAGGACAAGGAAGGGTTCCGACGCGTTTTCCTTGATCCCTGTTGCGGGGAGTGGGGGGCAGTGTTGCATGCTCGGATAGTCACGGTTATTGTGCTGCTTGGCGACTGTGTAACAGCCAAGGGGAGAACACGGCTCTTCTGCTCTCAAAACCCGGGAGGTCCTGGTGTGTGGTCCTGTACTAAAGCTGCTTCAGGTGAAAGGCAAATGTGCATAGCTATTTCGCAGGTGCCTTTAGGAATAAACCTTGCTTTTCAGCCTGTGGTCCTGATGTGGTCTTTAAGGTGAGCGAGCTTTGTGCTGGGCGGATGTCCCCAAGACACTTCTCCAGGGGACGTTTCATCTCCTGGGACCATGGGCATCCAGGCTGGTGCACCTCCTCCTCAACCCGCCTGCCCCTTACCCATCATGGGAACGGCTCCTTTTCACTAAAAAAAAAAAAAAAAAAAAAAAAAAAATCAGCTTACCTTTTTAACCTTTAGGGTGTTTTCTTAAAGGAAATACTATTGAGTGTGTGCTCTCAGTCCCTGAACCAGTAGCAGCTTCCTTTGTGGGTCCAGGCCACTCCTCCCGGTTTGGAGAGGACGGGGTTAGCTTTCATCCTGAGTTTTACTGTGTTTTGGGTAAGCTTAGCTAATGTCAACAGTCTTTCTATATTGCTTTTTTCTAAAACTCCAGAGATTCCTATCATCTGAGAGGGAAACCACATGCTGGGAGCTAATTACAAAAACAGCCACATTCTCTGAGTGAAATCAGGGTGTTCCCAGAGGTTTCTGTTTTCTCTGAACGTAAACAGCATTTGTAATAGACCAGATCCTAGGAAGGCCCTCAATCCCCATGTTTACACGAAACTGAAACTGCCGTGGGCTCCCTGTGTCCTCAGGCAAGCTCTAGAAATACCTCTCAAGGTGTGGATACTGGGGTTTTGCTGTAAAGTCGCTGTACCCCAAGAGCATCTGTGAGACAGAGCTGTAGGGTGACAGGCAGCCCCAGCCCAGCCCACACGGGGAAGGGCCTCGTGCTCTGTGACCCGTGGGATTGACATGGTCTGCATTGCCCACACCTGTTCTTGGAACAAGGTACAATGTATCTTACAGAAGAAAATACTGTATCATTTTTTGAAAATATGATTGTGTTGTAATTAAACTTGAAGCATGGTTGACCAGAAATTGAATGTCTTAAAGAAAGCCCGGGCCTCATAAAGAGGGCTTGCTTTCCAGAGCAACGCATTAATTTTTTCTTATGTACCGGGCACGTGGCAGCCCCACCATGGGTTTGTGCGGCACTGAGTTTAGCGCCCATCACGCGTCTCAGAGGCAGAAGGGGTCTGTGCGGGGAGCCTGCCAGCCCTTCGCAGGCAGCCGTGGAGGCCCCCAGGACCGTGAGCGCAGCATGAAGTTGGCAAGGCTGACCTGCTCCCGCCCCTCCTGCCCACACCCCACTCAGCAGCTGGCCATCCAGTCCTACCAGCCACGTTCCTGCCTCGGCCGGCCCCAGCACCCCTCTCAGCTCCGTGCCCGGCGTGGACGTCTCTCCTGGACCCCCGGCCCGATACCCAGCAGCACCCTCCAACCCCAGCTGCCCCAGCATGGCCCATCATAGGCCGGGTTCCCCAGGTCTGCCCCAGGCACCAGCCTTCACCCATCCTCTCCCTCTGACTCCCTCGTCTCTCCTTTCCCGGAGGGGCGCCACGGCCGCCAAGTGACCCTCCAGGTCCCCACGAGCACGCTGACTGGCCCTACCAGCCCACAGGGGCTCCCGGCTCCCTGTCACCCCCTGCCCCTGGGGGCTGTGACTGAACCCCGCACCACAGACTGTGATTCCCTCAGGCAGAACCCTGGGCTGCCGCTGTCAGTCAGTGTGGCTTTTAAATAAATAAACGAATGAGTGGAAAGCAGCACCCAGGCATCTGTGTCCGTCCGCGTCCCGCTGCATGTCCTGCCCTGCGACCCTGGCTGCGCCGGACACCGAGGCCACGCCAGGGCCTGTCTCCTCCGTGCTCATGCGTCTGTGTCTCAGGGTCCGGCTTGGACGGCTTCTGCCACGTGGTCCGAGAGCCGGTTGGCAGCTCTCCTGCCACAGCCCTTGGAGGTGTAGCCAGGACATGTCGGAGTGGAGGGCGGCCAGTCAGCAGGCACCGGCCTGAGGCGAAGCTGCTCCTGTGGTGCTTTTTCCCGTTCCCACATGGCGCCGTGGGGTCCATATCACTCCAGTCTCCGCTGTGCCGAGCTCCAGGCCTGAGTCCCCGGGGGTCATGGCAGCCAGAGGCAGGCTCGTAGGGGCATGAAGTGTGCTGTGGAAATGCCCAGGTGGACAGAAACGAACCACGTAGCCTCCGGCTATGGGATTCATTTCACATACAGTTTGTAGGATCAAGTCTCACTTGAGGTTTCCTTAGAATTGCCGTCCCCACAGACAGGCCCCACCGAGGGCTCCAGGGCATTTGGAATCCAAGTGTCCAAGGGGGTCCGGTGCTTGTGGGGGGCGGGGCATGCCTCGGCTGCCAGCCACTGGCACTCCTAATCTCAGCCCTGAAGGTGTCCTAGGATGATTTGGCGGAAGATGAGCCCAGAGGCAGCCCCTGGCCCTGAGCCCCTCTCCGTCCTCACGAGGCCTCATCTCTCCTCTCAAGTCAGCGTGGCGGATGGTCTCTGATGGGGCCCAGAGGGTCAGGCTGGTTCCCTTCACCTCCTAGGGGGGCAGGCGTTAAATGGGGAAAGGTTGCCACCCGAAGGTTTGAGCGGGAGCGGCAGAGCCCTCTGGGAGCCCTGCAGGAGGAAAGTAACCATAGGACACAGTGGGAGTCTCAGACACGTGTGCCACGCAGAGGGGCTTCCTGGAGCAGCTGTCACTGCTTTTGTTTAACTGCACCTGAATTTAATCTTCCGGAGGTGCGTCATGACGGCCGAGGGATGCCCGGGTGCCAGGAACGTCACAGTTCTGAGAGGTTATTCCAACGCGTCAGTTAGCGTTAACACCTGGAGTGGGGGGACCCTGCCCAGGCCTGGTTAGGAGGCAGCGTCCACGTGGCCTGGGTCGAGTGTGAGGGGCTGCGCGTGTGTCCCCAGATACGAGCAGGCGGGGCTGAGAATCTGGAAGAAGGAAACCAAGTCACACACTCAGAGTTAGCTAGCCAACGTCGGTATTTGTTTGCAGGAGAAAGTAAAACGTGGCAGATCACTGCGGCTTGGAGACTCGGGTCTTTTCATCTGACATTGTTTTCGTTGGTTTCTTGGAAATGCTTCCCGGGCTTCTGCGCGGCGACCCCATGGAGCTCTTCCCCGTCTGTGCGGAGGAGAAGCTCCTGCTGGCCCCAGCTCCCCGCGGGAGCACACACACCCCTGCCTCTGTTGGGATCCCTTTCATGGCCAGAGCCTACTTCCTCAGGGGACACGTGGCCCAGCTGAGGGTCCTCTGGTGACAGGGAGTGGCTGCTATGATCAAATCATCCATCACCCAAAATCGGGAGCAGCTCTGACCACGGAATGTGACATCCAGGGTGCAAAGTCATCAGGGTGGATCTGCCTCAGGATCTGGGGGTCCCTTGCTGGGGGTGGGCTCCAAGCCCAGACAGGAGCCAGCTGAAGACTCAAACGCCACGAAGAGGAGTGGGCGCCCTTCCCTCCCCAGCTCCTCCCCAACCCTCCACTGGCCCTGCCACGGAGACCTGGGCCTGAGTTTGTTTCTTCTCAAGGGTAGAAGGGGACTAGATGCCATTACTTTCCTGTCTGCAGTGAATTATTAAATGAAGAAGTGACCGTGGCATCGGAGAGGTGTCGGTAGAGAGGCTCCAGTGATACAGACGGAGCCGGGGTCCTGTGGCCGCGGGTCCACACCAGCGATCGTCATGAAGAGAGCTGCTTGGGCGTCAGCCAGGGCGGGGGCGGCTGTGAAACGGAGGTCCTGTGCACAGAGCCCACCACCCACGGTCGACGGCTGGGGGCTTGTCTCCACCTGCGCGTCCCAGGCAGCAGACCCGGTCTGTCGGGGAGCCCCCTCCAGATAGCATGTCCCAGGCCCCTAGTGCTCAGATGGGGTTGTGCGGGCCGAGGGCTCTAGAACCCTGTGAGGGATCCACTCGGTTGCAAACGGAGCCACAGACAGGCAGCCATGGGCCGCCCGCCCTCCCCGCCCTCCTCCTCAGCTGGTGGCCTCCCCTTCTTAGGAGCTTTCCGTTCCGCCTTTTCCCTGGATTTTCGGGCTCACGCTGTCCACGTCCACTGCACATAAGGCTCGATCTCGAGACCGTGACATTCGTGAGGTCTCTGCAGATGCTCTGTGGCCCCAGATCGCCCTTTCGCTGCCATTGGCCAAAAGCACAGCCCGGGTAGCTGCGAACACCCGTGGCCTCTTCCCTCCCTTCCCCTGCCCCCCCACCCCCTGCACACTTGGAGGCACCCTGGGGCTGGGCCTGAGCTCGGCTGTCACTGCGGAGTGAACCTGCCCACCTCAGACCCCCACCCAGCCCTGGCTGGGTCATCTTAGAGATGAGGAGGTGGGGCCCTGAGCGCCTGTCCAGCCCCCGTGTGCTGGCAGCGGGGGTGGAGGTGTCTCGCTGGCATCTTTCCAGGACTGCCGGGCTGTGCCTCCGGGTCTCTCCCCACCCCGTCCTGTTCCCTGACATAAAGTCGCTCACGTTCCGATCCGGCCACGTCGGCGGCTGCTCCCAGCTCCTTACCCGTCACCCACTGCTGCCCACAGTGCCCTGGTTTTCAGCCTCAAGGGACTCCGGGTGTCGGCCAGGCTGCAGGCGCTTCTATTCGATGCACACGCACCAGGGTCACAGGTTCTCAAAACATCCTCCTGGTAGCCCTCGTGTACCCTCCAAGGGCCTGAAACGCAGACGCCCCGTGCTCCATGCCCTGCCCTGCACAGAAACCAGGGAGGCCTCCCCTTTCTGCAGCTCATGGGGGTCAAGCCGGACCCCCTGTAATGATGTTTCAGCCCAGCTCTGCCCCAGCTTAGAAGTCCAACCTGATTTCAAACAGAGCGGGTGATTGCGTGGCCTTCGTGCACCAGGGGCAAGAATTCCGGAAGCGCGGCAGCCGATGACGTCTGTGGCTGGAGCTGAGCTGGCCCCACCCTCAAGCAGCAGCCTGTGGGCCCCGCATCCCGGTTCTACTGAAAGCCTCATGGCCACCCGCGGGAGGCAGCTTCTGTCACATTTCTGTTTCTGCCGCTTCCCTCCCTGCTCGACGGAAAGTGAGGGCAGGGTGATCAGATGCTCGCTGCCAACGCTGACCCCGAGGGAAAGGAATTTCCCTCTCACTTGCTGGGGGGTGCTGGCCCGCCAGGCCTCCCAGGAGACCTCCCAAACATCAGAAGAAGGGCTACAATTAAAAGGGGGACCGGAGATGCCCTTGCCCAGAACCTCTACCAGCAAGACGCCAGGCCCTGCATGTCCTCGGAGACTGTTCTAAGGCGGAAGGGATTTGGGGTGGAAGATTGCAGAAATCGGAGTGAGGGGGATACATTAGGGACCCAGGGCTGGGATCCAGACTCCTGTGAAGGAGCCTCCTGAGGCTGGGTGAGCCCAGCTCCTGCAGGAGGGGGTGGGGCTGGGAGCCTGAGACAGGATAAGGGGGTCGGAAGGGGTTTGTTTAGAAATCTAAGGGCCGTGGGCCACCAAAAACAGGGACGTGTGAGTCAGTGGGGAGGCTGGGCGCCAGGAAGCCTGGGATCCGGGACATGCGTGGGGCAACAGGAGCGCTCGGAGCTTGGCGACGCCAGCTGCGCGCCTGGGAGGGACCCGCCTGTCTGTAGAGCTGCTCCCAGCCAGCGTCTGCTGTGCGTCTGCCGCCCTGCCGTGGTCCCGTGGTTCCAGTGGCACGGTGAAGCCTGGCTCTGCAGCTGCCTAGGAGCGTGAGTCACGCACCCCACAGGACACGGAGGGTAGCCACGGCGATGACAGCTGAAAGCCAGCCGCTTTGTGTTTTGGTTTGTGCGTCTGTGGGAGCCTCTGCTGCCAGGAGCCTGACTGGGCGACAGACCCTGCCTCACCGCACCCAGGAGCAGCACTGCCTGTCACCTGCGGCCGTTGGCGCCCTGCAGCCCCGAGGCCCCTCATGCTTCCCCTTGCCACCGGGTGGTCCTGGCCCCATCGCCACCACCCGAGACCCCCATTAAGTCACTGAGCCCTGTCCTTGTTTTCACTTCTGTGTCTGGAAGAGTGCCGAGCCCCACCCATAGGACGGGTGTGAGGGCAAAGTCAGATCATCAGAAGCGCTCGGGCCTGTCTGGGCACACCGCCGGGGCCAGCCACAGGGTCAGCCGCCACGGAGCTGCGGTTTCAGCCTGGAGGTCTGTGGCGTGCCTGGTTGGAATACTTACCCTACTCATGTGGCTGTGACTCGGGAAGGGCGTACGTTCCTGGACACCGTGGAACACGGTTCAGCAGCAACGCCAGTAGGAGTGGGAGAGCGCCCACGGCCTCCCAAGGGCAGAGCAGACGCCATTGGAAAACCCCCCGCCGTCTCCCACGTCAGGTGGGGCCTGGTTGGTGCAGATTCACCGCCGCCCGCCTTGGGTGGGGACAGCCTCGTCCACACGCCATCCGCCGCTTTCCTTCTCTCACTGTTTACAAAAAGTCGTGCCCTGGAGCTGTCATTCCTGGTTGTTGATGTTGATGGCAACACTTGGACTTCACTGTCGTGTCGTGCAGAGAACAGAAGCCAGTCTGATCTTTGTTCTCCAGGGGTTTAGACTTTGAACAAAACCTCTTTTGTCAGCACTGCTGTGCGTACCTGTAGAGCGATTCCAGCTGAACACTTGAGGGTTCTGAACATGCAGGCCTGGGGAGAAGGGAACCGTCCTGGGGCAATTCCCTGCTGTGCACGGCACCTGCAGCCTGCAACCGGCTCAGTGTTAGATCCCAGCCCCGGTGCCACCTGGGCACCAGCTGTAACTAGACCGAGGAAGGGGTCTCCGTCTGCGGGGCTTCCCCAGCAGAGCGCCACCGGCCGTCACCTTGTAAACAGATGCTCACTTCTCACCGCTCTGGAGGCTGGAAGTCTGAGGTTGGGGCTGGGACGGTTGGGTTCTGGTGAGGACCCTTCCAGGTTGAGACAGTCAGATTCCTACCGTATCCTCACGTGGCACCGCAGATTTGTGTCTTCCTCCTCATGGGACACCAGGCATGGGATCAGGGCCACACTCTGATGACATCCTTGAACCCCAGCTGCCTCCCGCAAGCCCCATGTTCAAGTAGAGCCAACCGGACAAGGGTTAGGGCTTCAACACGAGATTGAATGAACATGATTCCATCCATAGCAGTGACCCCACTTGTCTAAAGCTGAAGGGCTGGGCCTGCCCCTGCCCCTGCCCCCTGCCTGCCCATCCCCAGGGCCCCTTCTTGCCCCCAGGGCCCCCTGCCACCCCCAGGCCCCCTACCTGCCCACCTCCAGGCCCCCCCTGCCCCCTGCCTGCGCACCCCCAAGCCCCCCCGTCCACCCCCAGGGCCCCCTGCCACCCCCAGGCCCCCTACCTGCCCACCTCCAGGCCCCCCCTGCCCCCTGCCTGCGCACCCCCAGGGCCCCCTGTGCTGCAGACAGAGCCCCCAGAGCCGGGAGCTGCAGGCACCAACCTCAGGAAGCCGGGGCTGCGTGGGCTCTCACCTGCTGCCGTATCACTCAGGCCAATTTTCATTCTCAGGTCTTGTCACCTCTGCCTTATAGCTGGGGAGACGGGCTCATGGGATTTAGGGGTCTCAGCATCACACGGCCAGTGGTGTGTGGTTGGGAATTCACGTGTGCGGCCTCAGAAGCTGGCGTGTCCCATCCCAGCTGCAGGTCGCTGCCCCCAGATCTTCCACGAACGTGCTCAGTGAGGCTGCAGGTCCAGGGAAGGGCGTTTACTGGACGGTACACAAAGGTGCCGCCTGCAGTGTGTGGCTTCGGGTGGTGCCGTTCACCCATCCCTTCCCGCCTTTATTCTCCACCCATCAGGCCTGGGTGCCGTGCCAGACCCTGGGACAGCTGTCAGTCAAAGCTCACGCACAGGCCCCCCTGGGCCAAGGGACCCTGACCGGCTGAGACTCACAAGATGCTGTCATGGGCGGGGCACATGTGGTGCCCCTGGGTTTGAAGTCGCCGCCCCCAGCTCCCTGCAAATAGCTCTGGGAAGGAGGGCAGCAGCGGGCGGCGTGGGACCATCTCGGTCACAGGCACACGAGTTCATTCCTGAGAGGCGCACGTTGCTGCAGCCTCTGGCTGGAGTCTGGGGCCTTGGGAAGAGAGGGAGCGCCTGCTGTGGATGCGGCGACGGAGCTACCTAGACTTGGCGGGGTCCCCGTGAAGCGTCCACTCGGCCTCTGCTTGCCCTGGGGTGGCGGGCACATCAGCACTGGGCCTGCTCCGTTCCGCAGGGCAAGTAACCCTTGTGTCCTGACGCCCCGCCGGCTGCCAGCATCCCAGGGAGGTGGCTCACGTGTCCTGGCGCCATGTGCCCCTCACCACCACCATCCTGGGCCGGGACTTCCCCGGGAGGAGGAATCCAGGTGGCTGGGGAGGTGCAGGAGTGAACGCCAGTGCCACTGTGCTTTTCAGTGGGCCGTGTCTGCGCGGGGTTCTCCAGCGTGCTCTGGCCAGCAGCAGCAGACGCCACCCGGCCGCTCAGCCCGCCGACTCTCTGGAATCACCAGCCTTGGGCCATGGGGTGGCTAATTTATGGCCACGGTCATTTATGGGACAGCTGTGCTGGGGTGGTGCCTCCAGTGTCAGGCAGAGCTATAAAAGAGCGCAAGGGACACTTTACAAAAGAGCCATGCTGGCCCCCACGCCTGGCCACGTTTCTGGGCCCTGGCTGAAAATCCCGTGTGTGAAGAGAGGATCCCCACAGGGCATTAATTTAACCTTCCAGCCATGTGCTTTTGCTTAAGATCATAAACTGGAAATTACCAGCCTTACTTAGAGTGGAGGCTGGGCTATTCAGGACAGCAGCCTCTTCTGAGCAGCGGTGATGTGGGTGCCCACCAGTGTCGCGCTCCCACGTCTGGGCCTGTTTCAGGAGACCCCAGCGCCTCTGGAAGGCGCAGGCCTGAGTTCAGGGAGAACACTGGCCACGCACTGCCCCAGGTCTCCCCACAGTCCGGCTTTGTCGTGGGCTCTCAAGCTTGAAGCTGGAACCGGAGGACAGGCGGTTCCGAGGCCCAGCTGCCTGCACAGAGCCAATGGGGGCACGGCCTGAAGCCGACACATGTCCCCTGGATGAAAATGTCCCCAGCCCTGGGGTCTCCAGACGGCGGTCAGAGCCCTCCCCCCAGGCACCGACTCCCCCACCCCTTAAAAAAGGTGTTGCCACCCATGGCTCAGATATTTGACTTTCTAACGAGAAGCAAGGGGGATGGGGTTACCTGGTCAGCATGAGGGCACCCTCCCCTCAGCAGCCCCGACCTGTGCAGGCAGTCCTGGGCTCTGCCCCATCTGTGAACCCTCTGCTGAAGACGCGGCCCCAGGAGGCCACACTCAGGTGGCTGGAAGCAGAGACCTCCCCGCAGGAACCGACCCGGCACTCCAGGGCTCGTGCCAGGCGCTGACGCGTTCTGTAGCTCCTCCCAAAGTTGACACCAGAGCAGCGGCAGCTTCAGATGGAACTGGCTAGACCTCACCGCTGGGACAACTGAATTGTGATGTCACCCTGAACGTGGCCATTGCTACCTGGGGTGTGATTCCAGCGTGACCCCAGTGGTGCTTGCAGAGTGGACAAGGCTGGGGAGCACCCATCCCACCCCGCCCTGGGCGCCCCTGTAGACGCAGCCCCGACCTCGGCCTTCGTGCGTGCCTGACAGCTCGGGCCACACTCGCTGCGGTAGCTGTGGCTGAACCTTTCTCGGGCCAAAGGCTGGCGATGCCAGGTCTGCAAGCCCCGGGGAAGGCCGGCATGACCCTCAGGAGAGCCTGGCTGGATGGACGGGCCCCAGTCAGGGAGCTGCAGGCCGCGTCCTGGGACAGCCTTGGAATCATGGTGGCCATGTGATTTTCCTCCTGCCTCCTAGACGCCAGCACCCCTCTCAAATCTCGGCCTCCCTACTCAGCGTGCACGGCAGACGCTTTATTATTTTCTAATTTTTTTATTTCTATTACACTTCAAGTTCTGGGGCACATGTGCAGATCGTGCACGATTGTTACATAGCTGTACACGGGCCATGGTGGTTTGCTGCCCCCATCCCCTGTCATCTACATTAGGTATTCCCCCCATCCCCCACCCCCTGCTATCCCTCCCCTAGCATCCCCATCCCCCAACAGGCCCCAGTGTGTGATGTTCCCTCCCTGTGTCCGTGTGTTCTCATTTTTCAACACCTGCTTATGAGTAAGAACAGGCGGTGTTTGGTTTTCTGTTCTTGTGTCAGTTTGCTGAGAATGATGGTTTCCAGCTTCATCCATGTTCCTGCAAAGGATGTGAATTTATCATTTTTTATGGCTGCATAGTATTCCATGGTGGATACGTGCCACATTTTATGCGGCAGATGCTTTAAACGTCAGCTCCCTACACGCGTGCAGAGTGGATGAAGTAAGGATTTGAATGAGTGAATGAAAGGAGGGAATTGACAAGTCAGAGCACAAAAACAACGAAATGCAGCAACTCTGTGGAATCCCAGGGTTGAAGGTGTCGGCTGACCTCCTTGGACTCGGAGGCTGGTGAGATGCTGCAGCTGGGGACGGCCCACGTGGGTTACTCCCTGTGATGGCCCCCGTGTGGCAGGGAGGAGGCGTGGCCAGCGTGGACAGCTCTTCCCAGGTCTCGTGGCCGCCTGGATCTGTGGTGGGCGCCGCAGGGGAGGCCACAGGTAGCACAGGGGCTCTCGCGCCGTGCGCTGCAGGAAAACGTGTCTGCGTCGTTCGCAGCTGCTGGCCGACCCTCGGCACCCCGGCTGTCGTGGGAACGGCTGCGTGGACTCGCAGGCTCAAGCCCAGGGCTAGAGGTGTCCTCTCCAGTTGTGGAAGTGCTTCTCCTGACCGCGGGAGGCCGCCTGGGCCTTCAGCGGCTGTCAGTGTTTGCGCAGGGAGCCTGTGTGCAGGTTTTTGGGGGCCCCGTGAAGGCCCCAGGTGGGGATGGAAGTTTCTCTCCCTGTGGCCAACCCCACTGTCAGAACCCACTGGTGTGCAGCTCACGGGGAGGAGAAAACGGACGAGGAGACCTGATGATAGCTCACGGCCCGCGCCGCGTTCGCTCAGAGTGGCGCCTCACGTCTGTTGGGAATTCACGTGCGCCGTGGCGAGGGCCTCAGAGCAACGGAGCCGTCTGTGTCTCTTCTAAGTAGCACGAGAGGCCTGAGACCAACAGGAAAACAGCAGCCGCAGGAATGCTGGCTGGGATCTGCCTCGCCGCTCTGTTGACTGCACGCCCTGCCCGCCGCCTTCCCGGCACCCCACAGAAGCCGGTGCAGAGGCCGGGGTGGGTGCAAGGCACGGGTGCGAGGCGGGAGCCAGCGTCGGCTCTGGGCCAGGCCTGGCAGAGCAGCCTTGGGGACCCGGTGCCTGGCCTGCAGGCTCTTCCCCATGGCCCCTGCTTTCTCGGGAGGGCTGTGTGGGAGAAGTCTCCAGAAACTCAGGAGCCCCGTGTTCCGTCGTAGGCTGTTGGGTCACCGCCTGCACACAGCCCACCCCTTTGAGAGGGATTGGGAGGGGCCGTGGAGGGGCTGCATCCTCAGCGAGGGCATCTTTCTGTCTCAGTGACGGACGCTTCTCGCCCTTAGTGGGCATTCCCCTTTGCAGTTGGAGTTTTACGGACTCCTGAAAGCTGTCTTGTTGTGTGTTCGAGTTTACCACGCCTAGTGTCGGGAGCAGACATGCCATCGTGCGTCCAAGTTCAGATGTTCGCTTTGATTCCTACAAATCCACAGGCCCCTGGGCCCGGGGCTTCCACTGCCGTTTGCAAGTGGACTTTTACAGCGCGTTAGAGCCGGCGGAGAGGCCAAGGAAAACAGTCCTGGCCGGTATTAGAACCAGCTGCCGCTCTGGGCCGATGACTCATGCCTTTTTTTAATGGGGTGGGAGAACCAGGCAGGAGACAGAAGGGCCCAGTCAGGGCTGCTGGCCCTGCGGAGGGCGTCCCCCGCCAGCCTGTCCGATCATACCCATCTGCAACTCACGTTGACCTAACTTTTCTCTCCCTTCTCACAGTTCCAATTATAAAAACAGAACCCACTGACGATTTTGAGCCTGCTCCAACCTGTGGACCGGTGAGCCAGGGGTTAAGTCCGCTCCCGAGACCGTACTTCAGCCAGCCGCTGACCACGCTGCCCGACCCCAGCTCCTGCCTCGTGGCCGGCGTCCCGGCCTGTCCGCGGAGAGGCGCCCTGATGCCAGCAGCCCCCGGCACGAGCCCCAAGCTCCAGGACTTTTCTCCCACTGCGTACTCCAAGGCCATCACCAGCTCGGGCCACTGTCACCTGGGGCTTCCGCCGCCGGCCGGAGAGGCCCCCACCATCACCCCCACCGTCCAGGACGTGCCCAGGCCAGCGGCCGCGCACCCCGGCTCTCCCGGACAGGCGCCCCCGGCCCTGCTTCCGCAGCAGGTGAGTGCGCCTCCGAGCGGTAGCCACCCCCCTGGGCTCGAACACTCACTCTGCCCCAGCAGCCCCTCTCCTCCACTCCCGCCCGCCGCCCAAGAGCCGACCTACCTGCAGCCCTGCAGCCCAGCGTGCCCACCTGCCACGGGCCGCCTACAGCACCCGCCGCCCACGGTCCGCAGGGACGAGTCTCCAACCGCCCGGCCCCGGCTGCTGCCAGAGGCCCGTGAGGACGGTAGTCCTAATTTGGCCCCTATTCCTGTAACGGTCAAGCGAGAGCCAGAAGAATTGGACCAGTTGTACCTGGACGACGGTGAGTGCCCGCGGCCACGCCGATGTGTGCCCAGCCGGCGCCGTGTCGTGAGCTCGTGGAGGAGACGCGTGCCTGTGGCTCAGGGACAAGCATCCCGGCCGGGCGGGGCGTGGGTGTGTCCTCCTGACACACTGTGCCCATGTGTTGCTGTGGGGCTCCCGCGGGTCCCTGGGCTGCAGACCCCCTGCGAAGCCTGCCCCGGGGCCTGAGGCTCATGCCGCGTGCCCAGGTTTGCGACTTCGGCTGACTGGGTGGCTCGGCTCAGGCTCAGGCTCAAAGCCCTGGCTAGAGGAGGCGCCGGCCTCTGCGGTCAGGCATCGCGGGTGCCACCAAGTCCCGTGGATGGCTTGCAGACGACAGCTTAGCCGGGGGGTGTGCGCGTTGCTCTGTGTGGCTCTGTGCACACGTCTAACGACCGTGTCCGCCTGGCAGGACCTTGGAGGACGCCGTGACACTGGGGGCCCGGGACGGCGCCTTCAGGCCTTGGGCACGTGACCGCCCCTGTCCAGGCTCCCGCAGCATGGAGGCACACTGAACACCGCGCACCTGGGGCTGCGTGGGAAGGAAGTGGCCTCACATCTGTGGCCAGGCGTGTGGCGCGGGAACCCCGGCAAGCACGCAGTCCTTCCTGTGAGCAGGGCTGACCAAACGCCGCTGTGTTTTTGGCGAGCGTTTCTGTTTGACGGCCCAGCCCAAGTTGCGTGCGGTCACACTGTGGTCAGGGAGGCACCCGCAGCCCTGGTGATGGCACGTTAGAGTGTGGCTCGGTCTGTTTTCCAGCCCTGCCTGCGTGGTTTGTGTGGGGATTGGGCTTCGTTCCCGTCAGGGGCACAGTGAGTCCTCCTGAGTGTAAGACGTTTCCCAGGCCAGGGTTCCAGCAGACACACCAGAGCCTTGCTCACTTCCTGCCCCGAGGCCTGAGGACCAGGCAAGCCTTGGCCTTCCAGGGAGGGGGCAGCATCAGCCTCTCCTGACCTCGGGGGCGGGACTCCGGGGCGTCCGGAGCTGGGTTTCCCGTCTGCTGGGCAGGGAGTGAGGCCTTGCCAAACGCCTTCCTGCTGCTTTCTGACTGCAGGCTGCAAGCTTTTTAAGGAGGATGCATGCAGATACTTCAGTCCCCCCAAATTTTCAACTTTTGAGCCTGGAGCCCTGGTGTGTGTGTGAATTTGAGGTAGTGTATTTCATGGGGCCTGGACTTTGTCTGTGTGTGAGCTTGTGGGAGTGTGTCCATGTAGCCCTGGTGTGTGTGTGTATGTGTATGAGCTTGCAGGAGTGTGTCCCGTGGAGCCTGCAGCCCCCACCGTCTGTTTTTGGGCTTGCAGGAGTGTACCTGTCTGCTCAGGAGGCTGCTGCCTCCCCAGGGCTATCCCTCGACACCACCCTGGAGGCCCATGGCTGCCCCGGCCACTCTCTGGAGGTTTGTGGTGACCGTGGGGCGGGGCCGGGACCACGTCTGTGTCCTGCGCAGATTTGTCCTGAAGCTCTTCCTGTCTGATCTGCCCGCTGCCCTCCTCGTCCACCCACAAGGCCGCCAGAGCTCTGCATGGGCTGTGTCCCTGCACTGCTGCCTGCTGAGCACAGACAGACTCCACCTTCACCCCCAGCCTCTGCGTGAGGTGGACACTGCGTGGGTGGACGCCGGCCGAGGGGGGCGCTGACGGCCACGCCTCCCATCCCTCACCCCTGCCTTGTCTCACGTGGTCTCTTCCTGCCCGCCACGTCTTGTCCCAGCTGTGACCAGCCAGCCCTGGGCTCCCACGTCTGGGCAGCGCCCTGCAGGCTTAGGTGGGAAGTAGGTCTCGCTGGTGTTTCAGCTGCCCGGGGTCCACGTGTGGCTCTATGGCGAGGGTGGAGCTCGGGGCAGGCGAGACTGAGGGGGTTGCTGGGGACGAGGGCATATTCCATGTCAACACAGTGGGCGGGGCTGGCGTCCTACCCCACCCATTTCTGCCAACGCCTCACCAAGTGGCCCAGGCCCCTCAGGCCTTGGTCCTAGAGCTCAAAGCTAAGTGAGCCAGGCTGGCCTTGGGGACCACGGGAGCTGGGCTGTCTGAGGGCACAGACTGCTGCGTAAGTGTGAGTGTGGCCCTGCCCTGGCTGGCCCCACTGTGCATGGACATAGAGGGAATGGGACCCGGGAGAGGCGAGTGGGGTCCACAGATGGCCCCTGGACATGTGGAAGGCTGAGGCTGGGCTGCATCTGCTGTGGGTCTGGGCCTGGCCTGCACATCCTCTGAAGGTGCCCGAGGACACATCCCGTGGGCACCTCCCCTGACCACCTAGGGGACGCTGGAGCCCGTGACGTGCCCGCTGCAAAGCGCTTGTCGCCCTGTTCAAGACAGTTTGTCGCCCTGAGTCCTGCTGCTCCTGCCCTCGGGACACTGGGGACAGCCCCTCCCCTGGGTGAGCGCACGTCCCGGCAGGCCCCTCTCCCCATTCCTCGTGCTCTGCGGCCGTGGTGACCTTCCCGGAACTCGGATCTTGTGGGTCACATCCTGTTCAGAAGCCCCAGGGGTTTCCGTGTTGCCAAAGCAGAGATGGCCTTGGAGCCTGGCGCCCGCCTCCCACTTTCCGGTCCACGTATGTCTTATCAGGCCCAAGGCTGGCCCCGGAGCCTCCAGCGCAGACCCCGAGCGCAGTTTACGGGTGCTGTGTTCATTCTATTTCCATAATACGGGGCCAGCCACACGCAAGCGCTTTGGTTTAGTGTATGGCACTAGGCAGTGCTGTTTTGGGGGTCAGGTTGGGGTGGAGGTCGAGACACCTGTGCAGACACCTCCCTGCGCCATGGTGAGCGTCATCCATTTCATCTGCACCTGCGAGGTCCCTCGATGCTCAGCCAGGACTGCAGGAGCTCAGGCTTTGGGCAGCTGGAAGCAGCGTCAGCCATGGCCTGGCCTCCTGTCCCCGTGGACAGACAGCCCCTCTCCGTCCTTCAGAGGCGGGCAGGTGGGGCGGGTCGCAGAGGAAGTTCTGCTCAGGGTGGGTGTGAAGGGGAGGGGAGAGTCCTAGGGGCTGAGGGAGTGAGATGGGGGACCCTGGTCAGGCCAAGGCTCTGGGTCAGGGTAGGGGGAGCCTGGTGCAGGCCTGACATTGCTGCCATCCCATGAGACAGGCGCCAGGCTGTGGGCTCCAGGTCTGTCCTGAGCAGCTGGAGGCAGGTCCACCCACTCTAGACGCCTGTGCCTCCCTGGTGAAAAGAGCAGATTCGACTGTTTATTGCTCTGTTGGAGATGAGTGGACAAAGCCTTCACTGAGAGTGATGTGGGCCAAGCCGTTTCCTGAGTCCCGGGTGCATGGGGTGTCCCGGGTGCTGCCTGTCCTTGTGAGAAGATGGCTGGAGCGTCCCCAAGATGGCCGGGAAGGGTCCTGGGTCCGGGTTGAGTCTGGGTTGGCCCTTCTCCTGCAGATGACCCCTGGCTTGCCCCGAGGTGGAACCCAAACCCCAGGCTCACAAACACCACAACACAGAGGTTGGGGCCCAGGTGGGGCCAGGAAAGCCTCATGCAGGATGAAGACCTGAATCACGAGGTGGACCCCTGAGTCCCCCAGACCCGTGAGCTCCAGGGAAATGTGGGGGGCCACGCAGGGGCCACTTCTGCATGAGACGGGCTAGGGTATGGGTGATGCTGGTTTAGTGTTAATGTATATTTTGTCTAATTTCACATTCCCTAAGAGAATTGGGCACCTCAGCACCCACCCTGGGGCTCAGCTGCTGGCTTAGAAAGCGGTGGTCTGGAGTGGGGGAGTGGAGAGGAGTGGGGAGCACAGGGCCCCCCACCAAGGGACGATCCCAGCACCCGGCGAAGGACTGGAGATGGGAGGCAGAAATAGTCGGGAAACCCAGGTCAGAGGTCGGCACGTGCCCTCAGTGGGTGGAAAGGGGTCGCTGCGTGTGTGTGTTTATGCAACAGGCAAGTGAGGAACACTGGGGTGGGAGGAAGCAGAAGAGAAAGCGGGCTGGGGCTGGGGCGGAACTCAGATGCCCCGACCGTGTTTGTAAACAGGCCGAAGGGATGGGCAGCCAGGACCTGCTGGCCGGCCCTGAGCCCCGTGAGGCTCCTGTGGCAGGTTGTGGCATCGCAGGTGACGGAAGCCCCGCCGGGTCCTGGTGCCCAGCTTCCCTGGCTTCTCTCTGCCACCCTCTGGCCCCGCCGCTGCCTCCAGGGCCAGCAAGCCTGCCGGGAGGCACGGAGTTAGTCTCCAGCGCCCTGCGAACCAAACAGCGGTGCCTTGTAGGGCTGCGTGCAGGGAGGAGGCGGAGGGTCTGGGCCGGTGCCTGGATGTCCTCACGGGGCTGGAGACCCGGCCGTTTTGAGGGGCTTCCCTCTGCCTGACCAGAACCAGAGCCGGGGGTCGGTGAATTGAGTCACTTCAGGGCTTTGCTGCTGGCTTCGTGTGCGGCGCTGTGCTGAGGCAGCCGGTGCCATCTGGGGCTCCTCCCGTGCGCGGTGACGCTGATGCCGGAGGCCCGTGAGGATGGAGAAAGAACTTACTTCGTGTGTGCAGGTTTTTCACTTGTTTTGTTTGGGTTTTGATTTTCTTTTCCAGGAACGTAGAGTTAAAAGGCAATACTAGAATATTGTCCCGTTGCAGAGAGTGTGTGTGGGGCGGGCACAGTGTCTGCGTTTGCATTCCCAAAGGGTCTGGGGAGGACGTTTCACACCAGAGCCTCCTCCCTGGAAGCCTCCGCTTGGCCACAGGAATCTGAAGGTCACGCATGGCCCATGTCCTGTGTGTCTTAAGGAATCCAAGCCTCAAAATGACAAATGAAGCTGGATGTGGTGGCTCACACCTGTAATCCCAGCACTTTGGGAGGCCAAGAGGGCAGGTCACCTGAGGTCAGGGGTCCGAGACCAGCCTGGCCGTCATGGTGGAACCCCGTCCGTATTAAAAATACAAAACTTAGTTGGGCGTGGTGACGCGTGCCTGTCATCCTAGCTACGTGGAAGGTGGAGGCAGGAGAATCACTTGAGCCTGGGAGACGGAGGTTGCAGTGAGCCAAGATCACACCACTGCACTCCAGCCTGGGAGGAACAGAGTGAGACTCCGTCTCAAAAAAAAAAAAGAAAGAAAGAAAAATGAATTCAGCTTTTTTTTAAAGGATTTCTTTGCTTTCGAGTCCTCTCTGCTCCCTCGTTTGGTTTCAGAAGCGCTTGACCCATAATAAATTCTAGTGACAAGGTCGTTTGCTTCTCCCCATGACTGAGCTTCCCTCAGACTTCCCGAGCAGGGCCCAGCCACGGAGATGCCTTGTTTCAATAGTCGCTTTCTAGGTCTTGCATTATTTTGAATGCAGATTTGAAAACACGTCACAGGGCTCAACGTGGCTGGTTTTCCAGTGTGATTTTCTTGCATTCCCTGTCGTGGAGAAGGCCCATGAAGAGGCTCCCTGGGGTGGACTCTTGATGAATTGCACGTTACAGTGGTCAGCTCCGTGGCACGGGCTCCCACGTCGAGAGCATTTGCAGGGCCGTCCTCTGAAATGGAGGTGTGTGGGGCTCCCCGTGGTGCCCACCTGCTGCTGAAATGGGGCCTCCCTGGACCCTTGTGGAGAGCGGCTGTCCCTCGGTGCAGGCTTGTCTGCTGCCCATGCCTCCCTGTGCCACCTGGACCGCCCCACGGCCTCTGCCACAATCAAGCCTTTCAGTCCCTCAGAAGCACGAGGGTTTAGAAAGTCTCGATGTTATTAAAACAACAAGCAGGTAGACCAGGCAGTCGGAGCGTGTCTGCCGCAGTCTGGGCTATGAGCTGCCCCTCACCTGCCCCTCCTCCTGAGCCTGGGCTGCTCCAGAGAGAACAAAAAGCTCTCCTCATGGAAAGTGTTACTAACCTGGCCTGGTGCCCAGGGCTGAGGCCTTCCCCGCAGCTGAGGATGATTGAAAGGGTCTGTGCACGGGATCAAACACGGCGTCGTTAGCGTTGCAGACGTCGGCTACCGCGTGATGGATGGAGCCGTGAACTCAGCCGTGCGAATCATTCATTAGGGTCAGCGCTTGGTGCCCTGGGACTGCAGCGTGGGGGTTTCGAGGCATAAAACTCACCGCACACCTCCAGAGACGGAGCCTGCTGTCGGCGGGGCGGGGCGGGGTGGGACGGGGTGGGCTGCGGGCCCGGCTGCAGGTTCTCCAAGGCCACTGGAAGGCTCTTCCCGATGCCAGGAGCCCTCCAGCCCCAGGCCCAGAGCTGTTTCCCAGGGAGCAGGCCCTGTGACTGCCCGAGTGAGGCGGCCACGGGAGACTACGTCTAGACCTGTGCACCATAACTGCCCGAGTGAGGTGGCCACAGGAGGCTGCGTCCAGACCTGTGCATTCTGTGACTGCCCAAGTGAGGCTGAGTGAGGCGGCCACGGGAGGCCACGTCCAGACTTGTGTGCCAGGCAGCAGCGCATAAGGCCGATGTGCACATGTTGACTCACGTTTCTGTTTCTCTATAGAAAACTAGCTCCCACCCGGTGTCAGCCAGCCACTGCCAGGGAGACCATGGCCATGGGTGGGACAGGCGAGAGCGGGGGCATGCCCGCTACTAATGGGGCTCGCAGCCCGTGGCCGGAGAACCCAGGGCAGCTGCAGAGGCGAGGCTCCCCCTCCAGGAAGGGTGGTGCGGGGGCAAGGATGGTGCTAAGACGCGCACCAAGCAAGGCTCTCTAAAAATAGGGGCTGCATCTCCCACCCTGGCTCACAGGCTTTGAGGCCACAGTGCCTCATCCCTCCCTGAGGTTGGGGGGAGGGAGGAGAGGCACCCACTCCTGTGTGCCGCCCACGGGCTGCTGCTCGGGGTCTTTGAGGTTCTGGGTGCTTTTCCGGTTGCCTGAAGACATTCAGTGTGGACCCAAATGGTTTGAATTCTACGCCGTTTCTCATTGAAATATCCGTCTATGGTCCAATTCTGTGTACTTGAAAGGGAAATTCGGTGGTATCGTTTTCAGCTGTTGACCTTCTGCCTTTGACTCCTTAAAAGTGGGTCTTAGCTTGTTCCCAGCAGCAGGTGGAGGCTGTCTGAAATCGGGCACCGGAGGGAGGGCCGCCGGGAGGCAGCGGAGGCAGCAGGAGGGAAGATGTCACAGAGCTCGGGTAATGAGCACTATTCAGATCTAACTCATGCCAAAGAAAATTCACGGCCGGTGGCGGCAGACAGAGAGCAGGCCCTGATGTTCAGCCACCAGGGCGCGTCTGGGCAGCGTGGGGCGTGTTTGCGACATGTCTGTTGTTTTGCCTAGGCAAGCTGTGAGCAACAGTAAGGCAGTTGTGAGTGTGTCATTGTTCATGCTGGCATTTTTCTTGTGTATATACACTCTGTTTTCCTCCCACAAATGGGTTCAAATCTGTACAGAAACATTTAAAATGGCATCGGCTCCGTTTCACATCAAGTCGCCTCGCCTCTTCCCACGGCCCTGTGTTTTCTCTTCCCGACGTGTAAACGTTTCAAAGAGCTTCCTTATTGAAGCGTGCGCTCTTCACAGACACTTCAGATCGGAGCCAGCGCACCACACTGCTGTATCACCGGAGCATGCAGCCACGAGCGAGGCGTTTAAAAGCATCGCAGCCACATTCAGTGCCCAGCCCTGACAGCCCGTCAGACGGAGGGAGGCGGCCAGGGCAGCAGAGGGCTCTGCCCACATCTGTCGGACGACCGTGTTGCCGCCGCAGCCAGGGCCCAGAACCTCGTGCTGCACACCGGCCTCTCCCTGGCACCGAGCTCGGGCACGTTCAGGTGATTTCCTGATACAGAAGTGTGTTTCTGCATGTGGATTCCCGAGGATCGGTGAGTAACTGACGCACACGTCCCACCAAGCCCAGGTCTCGACAGACAGGACAGTGTGAACCCTGGCATCACCTTCTGTCACATAGTGTCACCTTCTGTCAGTGCTGAGAGAGTCGTTCCCACTGTCAGCCTTGAAAGCAAACAGGAGACCCAAATGATGTGCGGCTTCGTGTGTTCCATTGGACCTGTTAGATCTTCTCCTGTGCATGATCGACCGCAGAAGGGCGCTGCGGGCAGGCAGAACTGCTGGTACTCACCCCCCACCCAGGGGAAACCAAGGCGCAGAGAGAGGCCGCTGGACTTGCTCTGAGTCAGTCGAGCAGAATCAGGAGCACCCCAGCGTCAGCCCCGGTGCCCACACACTTTCAAAGGTCCCACCTCTACCGCTGAGCATTTTTTCCCACTAGCGAAGAGCTGAGCACAGAGTTCTGCTGAGAACTCCTAACATCCGCATCTGAGTTGGCCTTGCGAGCAGAGAGGAGATGGGTCTGTTTTTCGTCGAAGAGTTTCCATCAGCTGAGGCACATTTCGCCGAGAAGGACTGGAGAGAAGCAGGCCTTCTGAACTGCCGGAGAGCGTCTTCAATCAGCTCTCGCCCAGATCAGCAAGAACATGGCAACACTGTCAAATCAACCAAGAGGACAGAACAGCTGCAGGCACGTTCACTCGAGGAGGAGCAGCCCAGGAGGAGGAGCTGGACTGTGGTGTTTTCACTGGGGGCCGCCCCACCCCTGCTCCAGCCCCGGGGCGCACCGCCATGGAAAGCCAGTGACGCCACAGACCTCAGAGGAGCCGGGCTCTGTTGAAAACCCCATCCCCAGATACACTCAGCGTTTGGACGGTCATGGAGCTCCCTGGAAAAGCTCCGTTCCCAGGCGCAGTCACCGCCGGCTGCAGTCATGACCGTGGGAGCCACCCCAAGCAGTGATCACCATTGGAGCAGACAGGCCTGACCAGACTAGGGGACCAGGGACTTTGACAAACCTGAACGTTCCCGGGGACCTGGAGGACGTGTAAATGCTCGGAAAAAGAGAGGTCCCCGGCCGCTCCCCTCCGGCTGGTCTCCAAACCCCAGCAAGCAGAAGTGAGAGCTAAAGCTGCCTGCGGCTGGGAGGCAGGTCCTGGCACGCAGGTTTCGGGATTAGATGGAGGAGACTCGCTTCGTGGCTCCAGGATTTAGGGAAACCTCCTGCTGGTAACAGCTGGCCGTTAAACTCTGCTAACCTGAGAGTGATCCTTAGGCAGCCTGGCTTCGAGACAGAAACAAGATTTGAAAAGAAAACAGAAAACGCAGTGTCCACATACTGCAAGGAATATAGAATCTAGATAATTAGTCCAGGAAAGTCATGAATCACATAAGCAACAACCAGGGAGAGGGAGAAGCCGGGAAACGGTCCTCCCGGGAGGGGCGGGCAGGGGCAGGAATCTCAGTCCAGAGTCTCCAACCTGCCATCTCCAGTTATAAACCAAAAAACACAATTCATGCAAAGAAACATGAAGACATGTCTCATCCATAGGAAGAAAACCCTTTAGCCCCTGAGAGAGCTTGAGTATTAGACTAGCAAAGGCTTTAAATCAGCTGAACAAATATGCTCAAAGAACTAAAAGCAACTGCATTTAAAGAATTACAGGGAAGTATGGCAAACATATCTCACCAGATAGAGAATACCAATAATGAGATAGAAATATTTTTTTAAAAAAGAGCCAAATAGAAATTAAAGGGTTGAAAAGTATAAGAGCTGAAATGAAAAATGTATTAGAGAGGCTGGATAACAGATTTGAGCTGCAGGGAAGAAGAATCAACAGAATGTAAAAATCAACAGGTTATTTAGACTAAGGAACAGAAAGAAAGAATCAATAAAAATGAACAAAGCCTCAGAGCGTGAGGGACACCATCAACACATAAACAGATGCATAATGAGAGTTACAGAAAGAGAGAGCATCATCACTGCAGCCAAAAGGCCCACAAAATGCAAATGGGATCAGTTAAAAGCAGTTCACACACAGACACGTAACCACACTGTTGAAAGTCGGAGAGAAACAGTCCTGAACGCAGGAAGAGAAAGGCAGCTTCTCAGTACGTGGGATGCGCAGCACAGCAGCCAGGCTTTCGTTCCGAATCACGGATGTCAGAGCACAGTGGAACGGCCTAATGCTGAAAGAAAGCGACTGTCAACCAAGAACTCCAGTAAGTGCCACCTCTGGAATATCCAGTGAAACTCTCCTCTGGAGATAACTAAACCTGTGCTCAGATGAACAGGACACGCAGAATTTGTTGCCAGTAGACCTGCCCTGAAGGAAGTATGAAAGGGAGTCCTTCAGGCTGAGGCGAAAGGCGCGGCTGAGAGTAATGACACAGATAAAAAGCCAGTACAGACACCTTTTAAACTTGGCTTCTCTGAGCTGATTTAAAAGGAAACTGCATAAGACACAGTTGCAAACCCGTGCCGGTAACACTGTGCTTATAACAGTTTGGAAGCAGGGGGAAGGAAGTTAGAGCAAAGCAACGTTTTTACGTATTATTAGAACTCAGTGTTCCTCTGAAATAGACTGTTTTGAGTAAGATGCTTATTGTAATCGCTAGAGGAACCATGAAGAAAAGAACATCTGTGTATGTGAGTGTCACACACACACACACACAATGCCAAAAAATGCATTTAAATGATATGCTAGAAAATAAATATGTAACACAAAGGAAGCCAGTAATGAAGGAACATAGAAACACTGGCAAAGGCAAAAATTCCACAAGACAGGCGGAAAGCAAATAGTGAAATGGAAGATATCCATCCTACTGTATCGATAATCACATTAAATGCAAATGGAGTAAATTCGCCAATAGAAAGGTAGAAGTTGTCAAACTGGATTTTAAAATCAGAATGAAACAGGATACAACTGTGTGGGTGTCTAAAAAATACGTACTTTAAAGACTCAAATAGGTTGAAAGTAAATGAAAAACGTATCGTACAAATAGTCATCAGAAGAGACATGGAGAAAACAGAGAAGTGCATGCTTCAGATTTAAAGACACAGGTTGGAAGTAAAGTGATGAAAAAGATACGTGGAGTAGCTATACTAATATCACACAAAGTAAACCCAGACAAAAATATGACCAGAGCAATGAGGTGTCCATGATAATATTCCCTTTTAGCATTATAAAACTGATACATCCATGGTAAAACTGTTATGTTGAGCAGGAAGATGTAACAATTATAAACACATTTGCACATAACAGAGCTCCATAATACAAGAAACAAGAACTGGCAGAATTAAAGGGAGAAGTATATCATTAAAAAATAATAGCTGGAGACTTTGATATATCACTCTTAATGGGTAGAACAACTAGGCAGAAAATCAAAGGATATGAAACACTTAAGACTGTCAGCCAACTTCACCAGACATCTGTAGGACACTCTGCACGGGAGTGTACATGGAATATTCTCCAGGATACACTTCCTACTATCCCGTAAAACAAGCCTTAATAAATTCCCAAAATATTCTGATCACAATGGATTTCAACTGAAAATCCACAGCAGAAATTACCACAAGTATTTGGAAACTAAACAGCACATTTCTGAATAATTCATGGGTGAACTTTGAAAGTATAAGCGAAATTGGAAATTATTTGGAACTAAATGCAAATGAAAATACAACGTATCAAAATTTGTGCAATGCAGGTAAGTACTTAGAGGGAAATGTATAGCTTTAAATGCCTACATGAGGAAAAAGATGGATTTCAAAGCAATAATTTAAGATTTTCCCTTAAAAATGTTGACAAAGAAGAGAAAATGAAACCCAAGGCAATGCCGAGGATAAGAAAAAAAGGCAATGAAGTAGAAATGTGAGAAAAGCCAGTGAAACGAAAGCTAGTTATTTGAAAGGAACAACAAAATTGAAAAAACTTTAGTGAGTTTTTCTAATGAGAAAAGTTAGGAATTAAAGAGGGGACATTACTACTAACCCCTCAAAGTCAAAACGTTATAAGGGAGAACAATAACCTTAGGCCAACAGATTAAACAGCCCAGATGAAATGGAAATGTTCTTACACACGCATTACCCAAACTGACTCAGGAAGAAATAGAAAAGCATCATAGACCTATAGCAGGGAAATAAGAGAAAATAATAATTTAACGTATTCCCACAAAGAAAAGCCCAGACCCAGAAAGCTTTACTGGTTAATTTTCTCAATCATGACAAGAGTAATTCCAGTGCCAGTACTCAAACTTTTTAGGAAATGAAGAAGGAACAGTTCTAATGCAGAGGCCAGTATAGCCCTAATACCAATATCAGAGATATCACTAGAAAGTAAAGTATAGAAAAATATCCTTTATGAATACAGGAGCAAAAATCCACAACAAATTATTACCAAACTGAATCCAACAACATAAAAAAGAGATTTTACACCATGACCAAGTGGGATTTATCCCAGTAATGCAAGGTTAGGTTAACATCAGAAAGTGAAGTCATGAGATGTATCAGATTAATAGAAAAAGGACAGAAATTACAGGATCGTTTCAATAAATGCAAAAAAAAAAAAAACATTTAACAAAATCTGACACCAACTTATGATAAGATCTCTTGACAAACTTAGAATGCAAGGGAACTTGTTAACCTTTGTGTGTGATTAAAGTCATACACAAGAACCGACAGTGAACCATCACATTGAATCATCAAAGACTGAGGACATTCTTCCCTTAGGATGGGGAAGGAGGCAGGGATGGCCACTTTCAGTGCTGCTCCCCAGCCTTGTACTGGAGGTTTCAACCAGTGCAGCCAGGTGAGAAACAAAAACAAATGGCATCCAGAATGGACAGGAAGACGTAAAATTGTCTTTATTGGAAGACAACATGATTCTGTATGTAGAAAATCCTGCAAAATCTGCCTACCCTCCAAAAATGTAAAGTAAAACCCACCATTAAAACTAACAAGTACAGCAAGGTTACAAGATGTGAGGCCAGGGTACAAATGAATTGTGTTTCCAAAGAATAACCCAAAAATTAAATGAAGGGGAAAAACATCCCATCTAAATAGCATTAAAAAGAATAAAATACTTATGAATAACTGTAAAGAGGCTGAGGACTTATACTTTGAAAATTACAAAATGTTGCTGAGGGAAGGGTAAGATCTCAATAAACAGGAGAACCTTGCATGATAATGGTACAGAAGACTCAGTATCGTGAAGATGGCAACTTTGTCCAGACTGATCCATAGAATCAGTGCAATCTCCATCAAAATTCCAACAGGCTTTTCTTTATGATTCACAAAATTATCCTAAAATCTATATGGAATTTCAGAGACCCTTTTGAAATCAAAGTCCAAAGTTGGAGGATATACACTTCCCAATTTCAGAACTTATTCTGAAGCTATAATAACCCAGACAGTGGCATTGGCATAGGACACATATATCAGTGGAGCAGAATTAAAAGCCCAAAAATAATTCCTGTATCTCTGATATATTGATTTTTTGACAAAGACTCTCCAAGCCCATTTAATCGGAGTAAATGACAGCCTTTTTAACAAGTGCTGCTGGGACATTTGGCTAGCCACGTGCAAAGAAACCACACACCATGCACCAAAAATTAACTTGATCATGGACTAGTAGGAGCCGAAATAGTAAAACGTTCTGGAGATGGCACATGAGGAACTCTTCAGGACTTTGGATTACGCAAAGGTTTCTTAGCTATAACATCAAAAGCACAGCTCATAAAACAAAAACTTGGTAAATGGAACCTCATCAAAAGGTTTATGCTTCAAAAGTACTATTAAGAAAGAGAAAAGGTAAACAGTAGACTCGAGGAATCTATTTCCAAAAGAAGTATCTGATAAAGGGCTTGTATCCAGAATGTACAAAAAACACCCCCAGCTTTGATAAGGCAAAAAGCCTGATCAAAAACCGGGCAAAAGATTTGAACAGACATTTCTCCAGACAAGATACAGGAATGGATAATAAGTATAGGAAAAATACCCAGCATCACTAGTTGTTAGGGAGTGCACATTTAAGTCACAATGAGATACTATTTTATATCCATTCTTGTGGCCCTAGGAGGTAAGATAGACAACAGCAAATCTGAGAGTTGAAGAGAAGTTGGAACCCTGATACCTCACTGGAAGGAATGTCAAATTGCACAGCCACTCAGGCAGTTTCCAAGAGGATCATCTTAGAGGAAATTTGCCGTGTGACCCAGCCATTCCGCAGCTGGGTGTGTGCCCAGGAAGCAGACACCTACGTCCACACAAAGGCTTTCCCACGGCTCTTCACGGCGTTCTTCAGAGTAGCCACACATCTGAAACAGCCACAGTGTCCAGCAGCTGGTGAACGGAGAGAAAAGGTGGGGCTCATCCTTGCCCCAGAGTACCCTTGCTCCCCAAAAGAAATGAGCACTGAGCACGGCAGGACACAGCTCACCCCAGAAACCCCTACTCAGTGGAAGCAGCCATAGACACAGGACCACAGACACAGGGTTCCGTGGCAGGCACACCTCCGAGACGTGGCAGGTTCGGCCTCAGGCCCTGGGATGCAGCCAGTAGAGCCAAAGAAAGCCACTGGAGTGCGTGGTGTCCGGCACATAGAACAGTGACACCCACACTGTCCTGTGCCTGTGGCATGTGTGCCAGCGTCACATCTAAAAGAATAATGTTGGCACCTGCATGGGGTGACCATGTGCATTGTCAGTGAGCAGTAAGATTGTTAGAGGAACCTTTTTTTTTTTTTTTTTTTTTTTCTGAGCAGTAAGTCTCAATAATTGGCTTAAAATCTTCAGTAAGGCCGGGCGCAGGGGCTCATGCCTGTAATCCCAGCACTTTGGGAGGCTGAGGCGGGCAGATCATCAGGTCAAGAGATCGAGACGATCCTGGCCAACATGGTGAAATCCCATCTCTTACTAAAAATACAAAACATTAGAAAACATTAGCTGGGCATGATGGCTCGCACCTGTAGTCCCAGCTACTCGGGAGGCTGAGGCAGAAGAGTCGCTGGAACCCGGGAGGTGGAGGTTGCAGTGAGCTGAGATCACGCCACTACACTCCAGCCTGGCAACACAGCAAGACTCTGTCTAAAAAAAAAATAAAAGAAAGAAAGGAAAACCTCATTAAATCATGCTGTGAACAGAGGTGCGTCATCCAGGTTTTGGTGTTCCACGGGTGAGCACAGGCAGAGGAGACTGCGCGTCATTCTTGGGGGCCTGGGGGTTTTCGGGGTGGTACTGGATTCGGCTTAAAGCCACCAGCTGCATTCGCCCCAAATGGGGGTCAGCCTGTCCTTGAAGCTTTGAAGCCAGCCACAGAATTCTCTCCAGCTAGGAGAGTCTTAGACAGCATCTCTTTCCAGTAGACGGCTGTTCTGTCTGCACTGAAAACCCGCTGCTCAGCGCGGCCACCTTCACCAGATCTCAGCCAGATCTCCTAGAGAACGTGCTTCTCCGCCAGCACCTGCTGCTTCACCTTCACTTTTATAGTAAGGAGGTGGCTTCCTTCCTTCAGCCTTAGGAACCAGCCTCTGCTGGCTTCGGACTGGTTTCCTGCAGCCTCCTCACCTCTCAGCCTTCTCAGGACTCGAGAGAGTTATGGGCCTGGGCTGGATGAGGCTGTGGCTTCAGGGAAGGTGGTGGCTGGTCTGGCTTCGGACGAGACCACTTGGACTTTGTCCACATCAGCAATGAGGCTGTTTCACGCTCTTCTCCGTACATTCACTGGGGCAGCGGTTTTCATTTCTATCTGGAGTTTTCCTCTGCATTCACAGTTTGACTGTTTGGTGTGGGAGGCTGAGCTGTCAGCCTGTCTCAGCTTTCGGCAGGCCTTCCTCACCAGATTTAATCATTGCTGGTTTTGAAGTGAGAGGCCTGTGACTTCCGTGCAGCTGAACTTTTACTTGAACCCTTAGAGGCTATTGTAGGTTCTTAATTGACCTCGTCTCAGTATGGTTGTGTCTCAGGGAGCAGGAGGCCTGAGCCCAGGGAGAGACGGAGAACAGCTGGTCAGTGGGGCCCTCAGGACACACAGCTTTCTATCCATTCAGTTCATGGTAGATGGGCACAGTTCTTGGAACCCCAAAACAATGACAACAGTGAATCCAAAGATCACAGATCACCACAGATGTGATAGCGATGAGAAAGCGTGGAACATCGTGAGAATGATTAAAACGTGACAGACACACGAGATGGGCACGTGCTGTTGGAGAAGGGCCCAGACGTGCCTGGTGCAGGGTGCCAGAGACCCCCTGTTTGTGAAAAGCAGTGTCTGAGGCACCCTGTGTGTGAGACGCCTAGAAAAGGCACAGCTCTGGAGGCAGGAGACGCCTTCGAGGGAGAAGGAGGCTGAGTGGGAGGAGGGGGCTGAGTGGGAGGAGGGGCTGAGTGGGAGGAGGGGGCTGAGTGGGAGGAGGGGGCTGAGTGGGAGGAGGGGGCTGAGTGGGAGGGGGCTGAGTGGGAGGAGGAGGCTGAGTGGGAGGAGGGGGCTGAGTGGGAGGAGGGGGCTGAGTGGGAGGAGGGGGCTGAGTGGGAGGAGGGGCTGAGTGGGAGGAGGGGCTGAGTGGGAGGGGGGCTGAGTGGGAGGAGGGGCTGAGTGGGAGGAGGGGGCTGAGTGGGAGGAGGGGGCTGAGTGGGAGGAGGGGGCTGAGTGGGAGGAGGGGCTGAGTGGGAGGAGGGGGCTGAGTGGGAGGAGGGGCTGAGTGGGAGGAGGCTGGGAGGAGGGGCTGCGTGGAGGAGGCCATGGGCGGCTCAGAGGGGCCCTTGGGTGATGGAACATTCTGGCACATGTGTTGTTAGGTGGCACAACTGGGCAGCTTTACCAGAAATCGCTGGGTTTTGTGCCCGTGTCAAGGGTGCATTCCTCGGTGCTGTGCGGGATGTTGAGGGAGGGGCTGGGAGAACTGGCAACTCTATTCTTTTAATTTTTCTTCCAGTGAGTTTTAAGCATTTGGTTAATGCAAAAAAGAGGACCCCTTATAAACAGTGGTTCGCTGCATGGTCCGTGCCTACGAGTAGGGCCGTGGCCTCTGCCCAACAGGCCTGTGGGCACCTGCGTGGCAGCCCCTCCGTCCGTGGACAGAGGCTCCCCACTCCCGCAGGCATGGGCCTGTGCGCCCTCCACGCAGCCCCCGGAGCTTCCCCGCTGTGTAATGAGCTGCTCGGCTCTGACGATGCTCAGGGTGGGGAGCCGGCCATGGAGCCCTCAGGGCCACACACGTCCCTGGACGGCGGCGCCCTGGAGGGAGTGTTAGGAGAGTCTGGCTCCGTTTTTAAACGGCGCGAACACAGTGTTCATGACAGGATTTCTCGTCGGGAGTGAAAACGTGCTTCCCGGTTTTACCGTATTTGCTGAATTACGGGATCTGTGTAGACACACGGCCGGAGCACAGCCCTGCCAGCCACGTGCTGCGCGGTTCTGGGTGGTTCTGTGCTGCATCGCTGGAGGTCCGGGTGTGGAATTTTGAGAATCTCTTTATCCCCTTCAGTTTTAGCTTTGAAACAGGGTTCTTCCTTCCTTCCAGATTACAGTGTGGACACTCACACACAGTAAGGCACAAAGAAAGTGGATCCCTTCCAAGCATCCGCCCGCCAGGCCCCGGACCCCTAATCGGAGCCCGATACGGGGACAATGGACCCAGCCACCGGCCAGCCCTCCCCAGTTATCGCAGGGACCTGCGGCTGGGCTCGCTTTGTTCCTAAACGGAGCTGATGGAGCAGGCCCCCGGGGAGGGGTTATCAGCCCCTGGCCCGCTTCCCACCCGGGGGGTGAAGCCTTCGTCCCAGACAGGCGCTATCAGGCCCTCGCAGCTGCTGTTATTTGAGATACGACAGGAAGCAGGGCTGGAAACCTCGCAGCTCCCAGCCCCTGGCGGCGGCTCTGTTCCCGAGGCTGTGCCGGGGCGGGCGGTGGAGCCGGGTAATTGGGCAGGCGTGGCTGGGAGGGTCCCTTTGGCCGCTGCCTCCAGGGAAGCGCCGTTCAGGCCTCGCCCCCCAAGTGGACGGGCTTGCATGGAGCCCAGTGTCCGTTCAGCGGGGCACCGACAGGCCCCGGTGTCCACCGGGCAGTGTCTCAGCAGGAGCACAGGCAAGCCTGGGCCTGGGGACAAACGTGTGGGTTCCTGGTGCGAGTCCCCCGAGTCCCGAAAGGACACGCGGGGCCCTCTGCCCCCCGCCGTGATGTGTGGCACGCCTGGCAAATGGAGCAGTGAAAGCCTCCCCGCCCGCCCCTCTGAAATAGTGACCCACGAGTGACCACGCTCCCATCTGCATCGTGTGAGAACTTAGATTTTCGGACCTTTCAGAGGAGCCAGCGTGGAAGGAAAGGCCCCGTGACGTGGCCGCCGTCCCACGGGAAGCTGGGGGCCGCGCGGCTCCTGGCCGGGCTCCCGGCGCGGACACGTCCCCTTCCACAGTAGCTGCCGCCAGCAGGCTGTAAACCGCCGTACATCACTCAGATTTAAGAACCCAAACTTTAAAACAAATTAAACTCTTGTTGACATTGTAATAAAAATCAGAATGGAACTGCACAGCTCAGTAAAAGTGAACTTCAATTATTTTTGTGGATTTCAGATTGTTTTCTGGGATTCCCAGACTCCCAGAGCAGCCGAGTTATTTCCTCTTGGCAGAGGCTGGAGAGAAGCTGGGGGGCCGGCGGGCGGGGCGGGCGCCCTGGGGAGGAGGCCCCCTCACCTGGCCGCCTGCTCGTCCTGCCCGGCAGCCACAGGGCCCCGGCGGGCGCGGGAGGTGGGGGGTGCCGTGGGCAGGCGTCTTTTATGTGATTTAAGAAAAGAGCTTGGAAATGTTTGTCAAAGCCTGTCTTAATTAGGTGTTTATGCTGGATTAAAAGAAAAATTAAAAGCACAAGTCTGACCGCCCCTCAAAAACGTGCTCAAAGGCTCATAAACGCGGCCCCCCAGTCCTTCTCTATCTCTGTCCCTCTCTGTCTCTGTCTCCCTCCCTCTGTCTCCCCCCTCTCCCTCCCTGTCTCTGTCTCTGTGTCTCCCTCCCTCCCTCTGTCTCCCACCTCTCCCTCCCTGTCTCTGTCTCTGTGTCTCCCTCCCTCCCTGTCTCTGTCTCTGTGTCTCCCTCCCTCCCTCTGTCTCTCCCTCTCTCCCTCCCTGTCTCTGTCTCCCTCCCTCCGTCTCTCTCCCTCTCTCCCCCCCTGTCTCCGTCTCTGTCTCCCTCCCTCCATCTCTTCGTCCCTCCCTCTTCCTCCCTCCCCGCTCTGTCCCCTCCTCCCCGCCTTCTCTTTGGTCACTGTGGTCACTGTGATGTCTGCTCCTTTGCAGTTCCTTTTCTTTTTTTTCTTTTAAGATGGACTCTTGCTCTGTCACCCAGGCTGGAGTGCAGTGGTGCAATCTCAGCTCACTGCAGCCTCTGCCTCCTGGGTTCAAGCAATTCTTCTGCCTCAGTCTCTCGAGTAGCTGGGATTACAGGCACCTGCCACCACACCGAGGTAATTTTGTTGTATCTTTTAGTAGAGACGAAGTTTCACCGTGTTGGCCAGGCCGACCGCTGATCCGCCCGCCTCGGCCTCCCAAAGTGCTGGGATTGCTAAAGTAGAGAGGGTGCTCGGTCTCCCTGGGTCCAGTGCCAGGCGTCTGTGCTTCCTGTGCCATCCTGTGCTGAGACGCGTAGAACTGGAGCACTGAACGGCCCCCGTGGAGGGAAACGCCGTGGCCGATCAGCGTGGCGCGCCTGCGTGGACGTGTGCGGGCCCAGGGGGGCCGGTCCTTTCCCCTCCGTCCGCTTCCTGTTCCCCTTTTCTGCAGCTGTCTCTCACTGCCTTCAGGCGGAGCTTTGGCACCCACATATGCAGATGTCCACCGGCCTGCCTGGCCCAGCTCCCCCGGGCAGCCTCACCGCCACCGACCCCGGCCAGCTCAACTGGGAGCCAGCGGCTCCCCCAGGGCCCATTCGCTCTCCGAGGAGCCGGGCCTGGGGTGTGGACGGCGGGCAGCGTGGGGGTCGGCCATGCAGAGGGCAGGGAGGACAGGAGAGCGTGCAGACGCCGACGGGACGTTTCCCCGTGGTGTCACGCTGCGGTCTCCAGCGTGGGATGCTCTGTCCCGGCCAGGGGCCTCGGCTCCCAAGAGGGTCTCAAAGACACCTGGGGTTCTTTGTAAGCAGTTTTGAGCAGTTTATGGCAGTGATCCCCATTAGATCTGGACCTGCTAAAGTTGTAGAAGGCTCTGGAAGGTGCCGGCGCAGTCTGAGCCAAGCACCCATGACACCTGAGCGGGAGGCCCTGACCCTGTCAGCTCCCAGACCAGGTAGGGAATTCGGAGCGGGGGCTTCTGAGCGCCCATCCCAGCTCTGGTCCTGCTGGGGAACCCCTCCCCCTTCGTCTGGGCTGACCTCCTCTTGCTGTTTTGGTAACAGGCCAAGACTTACGGGAAGGTGTGCTCGGCCCGGGTGCACACGGCACTCACAGGCTGCTCCCGTCGGAGCAGAGCACTCGGGGCCACCGTAAAGCCTCCTCTGTCTTCAGTCTCCGTGACATTTAGTGGGAATGGGCGTCATTAAGTAGCCTGTTCTCTCCATGGTCAGTATTTTAAGGCTTCTTCAGAAGCCAAATTTAGGAAAACAGGAGGAACCGGTGCTTCGCTTTCCAGAACACTCAAGTCCCCCAGGGAGGACGCCCAGCAGCGGCACGGCGAGCTGTCATCTCGGGCTCTCCTGACAGGAACACGCAGCCGTAGCGAGGTCCCGCCCCCACGCGGAAACTCGCAGATGGACAGATTCCGCTTTCAAAAGATGGCAGAACCAAGAATATCTAGAATGGCTTTGCTCAGGGCATCGTCGGGCCACAGAACCACACGTGGGGTCACGTCCCTGAGCGCTCAGGAAACCAGCGTGGGAGAGGGAGGGCGGTGTAAGACGCAGAAGTTAAAGGAGCCACGTTTCAGTCACAATTCCAGTGGACGTGATTCAGTCCTGCCCTGTCACACCAAGGCTGCCACAGGAATGGTGGGAGGAGGGGCCCCTGCGTTGGAAGTTGATGGGCTTCGAGGTCATCTCTGAAGAACTTTGAGGAGGGGCAGGGATGGGCCTGAGTCTGTTGATTTCAGTGGGAAACGCGGGTGGATGAGGTTTGAAGCCTGAACACGAGATGCATTCCCAGCACCCAGGCCCGGTCTCCAAGTCTGCCGATTTGGGGAGCGGTCAGTTGATAGAATTTCTTACGGAAGATGGGTTGTGGGGGCACCCAGGCCCTCCAGTGGAGGCGTTGCTGCCCCGCGTGGCCCTGGGCTCAGACCCCGGCGTCCTCTGCGTGGGTTTGCCTGTGCGTCTTGCCACCATGGTGGGAAATGGCCTGTTCGCAGCCAGGCTGGGGGTGGTCGCCGGTGCGGGCCCACGGGGTCGGTCAGCGTGTTCGGCACAGCCCCGCTCATTCGATTTAGAGCTGACGGCAGTCACAGGAAGCCTAACTGCCTCCTGCCACGCCAAGCCGCTCCGTGGCACCCAGCTCGCTTTGATGAATTGCTCATTACGCGCGGTGTTGGAATAGCCTCCACAAAGATTAATAATTGGAGAATCAATACAGAAATTCAGTCTCAAGGTGTTTTTTTCACTCCGGGGTCAATATGTCCTAAAGATTACGGGGCCCGGCCGTGTCTCCCTCCTCCTCCTCCTCCTCCTCGCTTCCCCGTTGGGGGTTTGGCCAGGGCCTCGCCGCGTGGTGGGCCTTTGGGTGTCGGCGGGGACCTCGTCACACGTGGCCGTTGAGCCTGTTGTCTCTGCACCTCTGTGACTTTTCTGTATTTGCAGAGTAAACAGCAGGTTCTGCTGGGGTCGGTTTTGCCAACACATGTAGCGCTGGCTGCACGGTGGCTTCCGTCAAGCCAGGGGGGACAGCATAGGTCGCGGCTGTGAGGGCACCAGTGCCATGGTGCAGCGGCGGCCGTGGGGAGAAGCCTCACCCTGCTTGGGATTTTTGTAGCCCTGTGTGGCCGTGGGGAGGAGCCTGGCCGTGCCCCGGATGGACGTGGCCCGGGGTGGTGATGGGGAGGAGCCTGGCCGTGCCCAGGGTGGATGTGGCCCGGGGTGGCCGTGGGGAGGAGCCTCGCCATGCCTGGGATTGTGTGTAGCATGGGCCGTGGAGGGGTGGAGGGCTGGCTCAAGAGGGGCTATGCCTCCCGCCAGGGCACCTCTGTGCCCTTGAACTGGGGCAGGCAGGGCCTGGATCCCTCCTGGAGGTGCTTGCCTGGCTGCCGCCCAGAGATCTGTCTTCATGGGTTCGAGGCTCGCCGTGGGGGGCCGGCCGGTGAGACCCTGAGGTGGCCTGAGGAGCGCTGGAGCTCAGAAGGTGCAGTGGAGCTGGGAAACGCGGAGGGACGTGCTGCGGGTCCAGGACCTGTAGAGGGAGTCGGCAGGATTCACCGTGTCTGGGGGAGGCTGAGGGCAGAGGCCACCCAGGCAGAGGGTGGAGGCCAGGGGTAGAGGACACCCAGGCAGAGGGTGGAGGCCAGGGGCCGAGGCCACCCAGCCAGAGGGTGGAGGACAGGGGCAGAGGACACCCAGGCAGAAGTTATTTTAATTTCTTGCTCAATACCTGGAACTAACCCTGGGCTGTGTCGACCCCCGTCGGCCGAGAGCCGCTGACGCCAGCGGGTGCGTTCCGGGTTCAGAGCACTGAGACTCTGCAGAGATACCATCCCAGCCACACCTGCAGGGTCTGCCGGGAGACGCCGCGTGCTCCCCCAGGTCGGCGCACGGCTTTCTCAGGGACCGGCCTTGAGGGTCTTGCCTGTTTCTGCTTTTCCACCCGCATCGTCCTCTAGGCTTTTGATGACTCTGGGCTATCCCCAAACCTCAGCCAAAGGTCACTTTCAGTGCTGAAAACACTGGTACAAAAGCACCTTTTGAAGACGCGAATGGTGATTGGAAACGCTGTGGTGGTGACGGCTGCGCTTTCCTGCTGTGCACACGGACTCGGCTTTCATGGGCTGCCCTAGAGAAGCAATGTTCAAGGCGAGTGTCCCTGAGGCGTGGGGGCCGTTTCCCCTGCAGCTCTGGGTCTCCTTCCCCTGACCTAGGGCTCCCCAGATGATACGGGGCCGAATCTGAGAGGGGCATGTGGCCTGTGTGCTGCTGAGCTCAAGGTGATGCCCACGGTGGTCCGTGGACACTCGCCGTGAGAGGAGGTGCATGGCGTGCTGAAGCCCGAGGCTGTGTGGGCTGTGCCACATGCGTGTCCAGGTCCAGGACGGGACAGGCCGCCGTGGAGCCCACGGGCCCTTCATCTCCCTGCACGCTGAGCCTCTGTCCCTTCTCCGGGACGTGTCCCCGCCTAAGCTGGCCACTCGCTGCGCTTCAGGCCCCTTCTGTGAAGACCATACTGGTCTCCACGGTGAGTGTGGATGAGCCTGGGGCAGAGCGAGCAGAGCGATGGATTCCTCCAGGTGCCGCCGGGCTCGGCTGTGAGCTGGTCCAGGTGTGGCCGCAGGATGAGCGTTCCCATCTGTTGCCGAGATGTTTAAAAATCACACCCCTGGCCAGGCACAGTGGCTCACACCTGTGATCCAAGCACATTGGGAGGCCAAGGTGGGAGGATTGTGAGCTGGGGTTGGAGACTACCCTGGGCAGCATGGCCAGACCCCATCTCTGCAAAACTTTTAGAAATTAGCCAGGTGTGGTGGTGCACACCTGTGGTCCCAGCTACTTGAGAGGCTGACATGGGAGGATTAGGGGAGCCCAGGAGTTCCACACAAGCTTAGGCAACATGGTGAAGTCTCATCCCTACAAAAAATACAAAATTAGCCAGGCATGTTGGCACCCAGGGGCTGCTCAGGAAGCTGAGGAGGGAGGGGTGCAAGAATCCAGGGTCAAACCACGGTACTGCAGCCAGCGCCAGAGTGACTGAGACGCTCCCTCCAAAACAGCAATACCCCAGCCTCCTCCCTCCCCCACAGCCTCTCTCTCCCCCAATGCAACCTCATTCCCCCCACCTCCCTCCCCCCACCCCCCACAACTTCACTTCCCCCCACAACCTCACTCTGCCTGTAGCCTCCCTCTCCCCCAACACAACCTCACTCTCCCCTGCACACACCACCTTACTCTGTCCTCCCCCCCAGCCTCACTCTCCCCACTCCTGAAAACTCACCCCCCTCCACCCTCCCCCGCATCCTCACCCCTTCCCCATCCTCCGATGCCAGTATCTTTCCTAAGTGGCCATTTTCTTACATGGCCTCAGTGCAACTTTCACACCTAACAAAATGGCTGATTCTCTGGTAAGATGAAGATTTGAGAGTCATGTTTTAGGACGGCAGGTTTGGGGCTGGGCAGAGTGGTTCACAGAATTCTTGCAGTTTGGGAGGCTGAGGCAGGAGGATCACCGGGGCCCAGAAATTGGAGGCCAGCCTGGGCAACATAGCGAGACCCCTCGCCTCTGTAAAATTTAAAAGTTAGCCAGCCATGGTGGCATGCACCTGTGGTCCCAGCTACTTGAGAGGCTGCGGAAGGAGGATTGCTTGAACCTGGGAGGTCAAGGCTAAAGTGAGCTGAGATCTTTCCACTGTACACAAGCCTGGGGGACAGAACAAGACCCTGATTCTAAGAATAAGGCAGGCTGGGCACCAAGGCTCACCCCTGTAATCCCAGCACTTTGGGAGGCCAAGGTGGGCAGGAGTTTGAGACCAGCCTGGCCAACTTGGCGAAACCCCATTTCTACTAAAAATACAAAAATTAGCCGGGCACGGTGGCAGGTGCCTATAATCCCGGCTACTCAGGAGCCTGAGGCAGGAGAATCATTGGAACCTGAGGGGTTGCAGCGAGCCGAGATTGCACCGCTGCACTCCAGCCCGGGTGACAGGGCGAGTTTCCCATCCCAGAGGAGCGGTGGTCTCCAGCCGCCCCCCTTTCCGGCTCCTGGTCCACAGGATACCTGTGGCAAGGGAGGGCTCGGTGGGGTCATACCCCTGTAGCCTGGCAGGGACGGTAGGTTGGGGGGCACGTTGCTTCCAAGCTGCCGGGGAGCACCACACACTTCCCATGGTGCCCTCAGAGGAGGAGGCCGCCTGGTTAGTGCCAGCTTACTCCGAGTGCCCACCTCGGCCTGGAACAGGCGGAGGAAGGATTCCGTGTTTCTGTAGCAGAGGTACAGGAGGGAGCAGAGCTTAACCAGACCCACCCTGGTCACTCTTCCGGGGGCCCATTCATTTTATGTTCCTTAAAAGGAGCTTTAAGATTTTTATTTTTTCAATTCTGTTAATTCTGTTGGAATGGAAATTTCATAATTTGGGGGCATGTATTTCCCATAGAACGACGAAGGCCCTGGAAAAACTGTGGGTGGTGATTTAATGATCCCAGTGAGTGACCAAATGGGAGTTTGGCGCAGATAAGACAGTGGCCCTGACCCCTGGAATCGTGCGCCCGCCTCCATCCCGAGGCGGGGAAGGACACCCTGTTGGAATCTCCCAGGCACGTGGCTCCGTACCCAGAGTTTCCACACGGAACCCGGAGTTTCCACACGGCGTTTGCATCTGTGCGACATTCAGGCTAAATAAGGAAGCAGGCAGTTAAGGTAGGAAAATTATTCTGTCCTAATGGCTGACGTCCCGAGCAGTCCTGCTCCTCAGCGCCAGCCCCGTCCAGACGAGGGTCAGGTTTTATGAAAACCGTGACTTGTCACGCCGTCCCTCTACTGTCCCCTTCTCTCCTTCCAAAAATAGTAGGCCCTGTGGTGCTGTCCTATTGTGATTAAAAAGATAAAAATAAGTGAAGGCTGAAGTAGGTCCCAGACTTGAGAACTTGCTTTTTCATGAAACCCGAGAAAGTCATTTTCCACTGCTTTACAAAGCATCTTGGAAAAACATCAGAATCGTAAGGAAGGGTTCTAGGGACGCTGCGACTCTGTGTTTTGGGAGCGTGGGGGCTCCTCGGCTTTGGGGTGGCAGAAGCTCCCTCGTTCTTATCTCATTTCTCAGCTGAGTGCCGGACATCTGGCGGCATCGGGCAGGTCAGGCTGGACCGAGGTGGGCACTCACATAGGTTGTGGAAACCCAGATATTGCTTTGAAGGAGGAAATACTTTCTAAGAGGTTGCTGCTTCTCAAGAGATTGGAAACCCCGCCGGAGAGGCAGCCTCTTCAGTCCCCGCGGCACGCACCCCGAAGCCACCTCTGTGCATCAGACACAGCTACGTACAGCGGAACAAATGTGTTTTCTTCTTCGCTTCCTGTTTTCTGATCTCTCATTTGTGATTGTAACCATATTGTGATGTACTCAGCTCACATCGACTGTAACACCTTAAACGAGAGCCATATACGTCTGAATGTGTGTGTCAGGTGGAAAAATTGAAAGCTGTATATTCAGCAATTCATTGAAACCATGAAAGAATCAGTGAGAACATCTATCATACCCTTTGTGGTGAAAGTTACAGCCATGGAAATCCATATGTTCATTAAGGTTTTCAGCCACCATCAAACAGCTTTCTGACTCCAGAATTACGAGATACTGTCAAAGCCAAGCACAGCAGACATCACTGGGAGACCTCTGGAGGTCACTTATTTAAAAATAGGATTTGGCCTGAGATATTTCTGGTTCTATCTGTGTCTTCCCAAATTATTACCCTCTTAGGTGACAAGACTAACTTTAGCTAAAGGTGTATTTTCTGGGAAGGTGAGCAAATACATTTTATAATTATCATTTAGTTAGAGGAATGGAAAAGAATGTTTTTCCTGTTTTGTGTTGCTCTTTTTGAAAAGTTATTTTCGATGACTCGTTCTCTGTGGAGAACACACATTTTTCCGTCCCTCGGAGGAAAGCGGAGCCCGCTGGGGCAGCCGTGTTCCTGTGGCGGGTTTCACTGCGCCGTGTCCAGTGGGACGGGGGCCTTAGGAGGGAGTCCGCCAGACGGCAGACGGGGCCGCCGCTACCGGAAGAGGTGGTAGGGACGTGAGCCCGCGGGCCCTGGGTGGCATCGTGGCGGCCGCTGTGTTTCCTGCATTGCTTTAGTGTAAAGGAAAATGACCACTCTGAAGAAATCCTTCCTTCCGGAGGGAGCATCCTGCAGGACGGCCTGGGGTCCGAGCGTTCAAGGCCCGTGCCCTTGCCAAACCATCCCGTTTGCTCAGCGGTCATAGATAAATACCGTTAGACTAAAATTCGTCGCACAATTGGTGTCTTTATTGGGACTAATGTAACCATTGAAAAAGAGGGAAGATGCTTTTAAATGTATTCCGTGCAGTTAAGTGTGTTGGTACCTATAGGAGCAAATACGCTTTATAAAAACTGACACAAAAACCTTTTATGCAAGCTGTGGTCTTCATCTGTGCTACCTAAACCTTTAAAATTGCAAGGGTTAAGCAGCGTATTTGGGTCGGCATTGCTGGACCACAGCGCGCGTTCCTTATGCCCAAGTCCGGTTCCTAAAAGCAGTTCTAGTGCTGGCTGTCCCGGCTCTCCACTGCCCGCGGCCCGAGGGCATCGTTGTCTGTGCCAGCACCTGGTGCTCAGTGACTCTGCGGCTGGCATGGTCACCACCACTCCCAGATGGGCCCTGATGGGGACAGGGACAACTGCAGGGGGCTGGGGTGCGGGGGCCGGGCAGAGGCAGCTGCTCACTGGCGTGTGGGACCCGGGCAGAGGCAGCTGCTCACTGGCGTGCGGGGGCCGGGCAGAGGCAGCTCACTGGGGTGCGGGGGGCCCCGGCAGAGGCAGCTCACTGCTCACTGGCGTGCGGGGGCCGGGCAGAGGCAGCTCACTGGGGTGCGGGGGGCCCGGGCAGAGGCCGGGCAGAGGCAGCTCACTCGCGTGTGGGGGACCCGGGCAGAGGCAGCTCAGTGGCATGCGGGGGGCCGGGCAGAGGCAGCTGCTCACTGGCGTGCGGGGGCCGGGCAGAGGCAGCTCACTGGCGTGTGGGGGACCCGGGCAGAGGCAGCTCAGTGGCATGCGGGGGGCCGGGCAGAGGCAGCTGCTCACTGGCGTGCGGGGGCCGGGCAGAGGCAGCTCACTGGCGTGTGGGGGACCCGGGCAGAGGCAGCTCACTGGGGTGCGGGGGCCGGGCAGAGGCAGCTCACTGGGGTGCGGGGGCCGGGCAGAGGCAGCTCACTGGCGTGTGGGGGGCCGGGCAGAGGCAGCTGCTCACTGGCGTGCGGGGGCCGGGCAGAGGCAGCTCACTGGTGTGCGGGGGGCCGGGCAGCAGCAGCTCAGTGGTGCCCCTACAGCTTACCCCGTCACTTTCCCTGTTGACACTCGTGCACGCTGCAGCGCCAATGACAGGCACGCTGGATTCTTTGAGACAGGAAGGCAAACAATGCTCTTGTCCGCATGAACCCCAGAACCCTGGAGGAGAGGTGTGCGCACAGTAGGATGCCTGGAAGCTGAGCGTGGCAGCATAAAGGGTGGTGGAGCCCAGGAGCCTGTCCTGTTTCACGCCACCTGCTTCTGTTCTGACGGGCAGTAACTCAGGGCTCACCAGGAAGTGCCTGGCACCCCCGTCTCACACGTGAAAGAGGCGGCTCACACCTGAGAGGGTGACTTTGACGAGAGTTTCACCTCATCGTTCTGCCATATAGAAAATGGACCTGGAAGAGCCTCAGGTCCTCTCGGTGCCCAGGGTGTGGCCAGCAGCAAGGCCCTCCTGCTCCTCCCGCTCACGTGGTTCGAGGACAGGTCGACCTGCTCGCCTAGGCCTGTCTCGAAAACGGGACTGGGGGGGCACCCATCCCCAAGGAGAGCCGTGCCAGGCGCTCTGGGGGGTGTTAGGAGCCCTGGCACCCACCGCCCCTCAGCGGGCAGCCTGCGATTCTGTAACGGGAGCTGGTACCCGCGGCGCAGGCAGGCGGCATGCGACCCCAACTCCGGCTCCACTCCAGGAGAAAGCTTTCTCCATGTGAGATCCCTGAAGAGTCCGCCCATTCCAAGTGGAACAGGGTCCCAGTCAGAGCTCTCCCCACAGATGAGCCCCCAGGACTCACGCGGAGCCCCAGCAGCACAGGGCGGACGGGAGGCACGGGCGCTTCCAGGGCCCCTCCTGCCAAACCCTGTCCTACCAGCGTTCAGGTGCCAAGACCTCGTCTCAGGCGTTCCAGAGAAAGGTCTCCGAGCCTCTGGCGGCTGCTGGGTTGCTGAGCCGTGGTGTGAACAAGGCGGCAGGAAAGTGGGAGACTTCTCCTCCGAGAAAAGTTGCAAAATCCTCAGGAACTGCTGACTTGCAGGTTGTTTCGTTACCGTCTGAAAAACCCTACAAGACTTGGGCTGTCCTGGAAAATAGGAGCTCTGGCTTTTTTTTTTTTTTTTTTTTTTTTCCTTTTCTGAGACAGGCCTTCACTGTGCAGCCCAGGCTGGGACACAGAGGCACAATCTCAGCTGACTGCCGCCTCGGCTCCTGGGCTCGAGCCACCCCCCCCACCTCAGCCTCCCAGGTAGCTGGGACCACAGGTGCGCACCACCATGTTTGGCTAATTTTTCCATGTGTTTGTAGAAATGGGGTTTCATTGCATTGCCCAGGCTTAAATGTTTAAGGCACCTGTAAGCCAGTCCTGGAGAAATGACCCTGGAGAAATGGAGTTTCACTTTGGCCTCAAGTGATCCTCCACCCTTGGCCTCCCACAGTGCTGGCATTACAGGTGTGAGCCACCACACGTGGTGTTAGGTCAGTTTTTAAAACAGCGGCTAGGGTTTTTGTTTTGTTTTGTTTTGTTTTGTTTGAGATGGAGTCTCGCTGTCGCCCAGGTTGGAGTGCAATGGCACAATCTTGGCTCCCTGCAACCTCTGCCTCCCAGGTTCAAGTGATTCTCCTGCCTCAGTCTCCCATGTAGCTGGTATTACAGGCATGCACCACCACATCCAGCTAATTCTTGTATTTTTGGTAGAGCCGGGGTTTTGCAATGTTGGCCGGGCTGGTCTCGAACTCCTGACCTCCGGTGATCCACCTGCCTTGGCCTCCCAAAGTGCTGGGATTACAGTCATGAGCCACTGCGCCCAGCCAGCTAGATTGTTTTTTATTGTTGTTTCTGCCATTTTTTAGGAATTGCGTTTCCTCCTGGGGCTTGTGTATTTGTTTTTACCTCATCACAGAACGCGTGAGGGGCACGCTGCATTTAGGGTCCTGGGCCTCCATCTGTGAAGCACTTCCCTCCTCTGAGTCTGCCCTCTTGCAGTTTAAAGCGGGATGATTTTCGCTTCATTCCGAGGCCCTGTTAGTCACGGCCAAGCACACAAGCACGTGCTGTGGCCCCTTTACCGGGGTCGGAAGTGGGGCCGTCGGTGATAAAGTCCTGGGACAGGCGAGCTTCGCGGTGCGGGCACAGCTCTGCTGTCAGGACAGTAGGGATGGAGGGCACATGCCAGGAGGGGGGCGTTTCCACAGTCGGCAGGGGTGCCGCCGTGAGGCCAGATCTCAAACGGAACCAAACCAGGAGAGCGAGGCTCTGCAGTGAGAATGACAGTTAGGCGAGAGCCTTCTCGACGCTCCTCCAGGCCCGTCACGGGGCCCGTGCCCCGCTGCCCTGCTGGAGGTCCCATGGCATTTCGGAGCTGGAGAGCCCCAGGCCTTGGTGGCACTGCTGCCTCTGTGGACACCTCCGAAGGCCACGCGGCTCGGCCGGGGGTTGACTTTGGAGCAGGGGAGACGCCGGTGCCTGTCGGGGCTCTCGGCGCCAGCGCCGGGAAAGGCGAGCAGCAGCTCCCACGTCCTGCTTCGAAGGGCGCCTCTGGCCACCTGCCTTCCCCCTACCCCCACATTAAAAGAAATGTCTAAGGCACCTGTAAGCCGGTCCTGGAGAAATGACCCAAAAAGAAGAAAACAGCCAAGCAGCAGAAGACTGTCTGCGTCTGGGGTCGGGGGGTGAGAGGTGCGTCTGCTGCTGTGTCTGTGGGGGGGGGGTGTGTCTGCTGCTGTGTGTGTGGGGGGGTGTCTGCTGGTGTGTGTGTGGGGGGGTGTCTGCTGGTGTGTGTGTGGGGGTGTGTCTGCTGCTGTGTGTTGGGGTGTGTCTGCTGCTGTGTGTGTGGGGGGGTGTCTGCTGGTGTGTGTGTAGGGGGGGTGTCTGCTGCTGTGTGTGAGGGGGTGTGTCTGCTGCTGTGTGTGTGTGGGGGGGTGTGTCTGCTGCTGTGTGTGTGAGGGGGTGTCTGCTGCTGTGTGGGGGGGGTGTGTCTGTTGGTGTGTGTGGGGGGGTGTCTGCTGCTGTGTGTGTGAGGGGTGTGTCTGCTGGTGTGTGTGGGTGTGTCTGCTGGTGTGTGTGTAGGGGTGTCTGCTGGTGTGTGTGGGGATGTCTGCTGCTGTGTGTGGGGGGGGTGTCTGCTGCTGTGTGTGTGGGGGGGTGTCTGCTGCTGTGTGTGTGAGGGGGTGTGTCTGCTGCTGTGTGTGTGTGGGTGTGTCTGCTGGTGTGTGTGGGTGTGTCTGCTGGTGTGGGGGGGTGTGTCTGCTGGTGGGGGGTGTGCGCTGCTGTGTGTGTGAGGGGGTGTGTCTGCTGGTGTGTGTGTGTGGGTGTCTGCTGGTGTGTGGGGGGTGTGTCTGCTGGTGTGTGTGGGTGTGTCTGCTGGTGTGGGGGGGTGTGCGCTGCTGTGTGTGTGAGGGGGTGTGTCTGCTGGTGTGTGGGGGGTGTGTCTGATGGTGTGTGTGGGTGTGTCTGCTGGTGTGTGTGGGTGTGTCTGCTGGTGGGGGGGGTGTGCGCTGCTGTGTGTGTGAGGGGGTGTGTCTGCTGGTGTGTGTGTGGGTGTGTCTGCTGGTGTGTGGGGGGTGTGTCTGCTGGTGTGTGGGTGTGTCTGCTGGTGTGGGGGGTGTGCGCTGCTGTGTGTGTGAGGGGGTGTGTCTGCTGGTGTGTGTGTGGGTGTGTCTGCTGGTGTGTGGGGGGTGTGTCTGCTGGTGTGTGTGGGTGTGTCTGCTGGTGTGTGGGGGGTGTGTCTGCTGGTGTGTGTGGGTGTGTGCTGGTGTGGGGGGTGTGTCTGCTGGTGTGGGGGGGTGTGCGCTGCTGTGTGTGTGAGGGGGTGTGTCTGCTGGTGTGTGGGGGGTGTGTCTGCTGGTGTGGGGGGGTGTGCGCTGCTGTGTGTGAGGGGGTGTGTCTGCTGGTGTGTGTGTGTGGGTGTGTCTGCTGGTGTGTGTGGGTGTGTCTGCTGGTGTGTGTGGGTGTGTCTGCTGGTGTGTGGGGGGTGTGTCTGCTGGTGTGTGGGTGTGTCTGCTGGTGTGTGTGGGTGTGTCTGCTGGTGTGTGGGGGGTGTGTCTGCTGGTGTGTGTGGGTGTGTCTGCTGGTGTGTGTGGGTGTGTCTGCTGTGTGTGTGTGAGGGGGTGTGTCTGCTGCTGTGTGTGTGTGGGTGTGTCTGCTGCTGTGTGTGTGAGGGGGTGTGTCTGCTGCTGTGTGTGTGTGGGTGTGTCTGCTGGTGTGTGTGGGTGTGTCTGCTGTGTGTGAGGGGGTGTGTCTGCTGCTGTGTGTGAGGGGGTGTGTCTGCTGCTGTGTGTGTGTGGGTGTGTCTGCTGGTGTGTGTGGGTGTGTCTGCTGGTGTGGGGGGGTGTGCGCTGCTGTGTGTGTGAGGGGGTGTGTCTGCTGCTGTGTGTGTGTGGGTGTGTCTGCTGGTGTGTGTGGGTGTGTCTGCTGGTGTGTGTGGGTGTGTCCGCTGGTGTGTGTGGGTGTGTCTGCTGGTGTGGGGGGGTGTGCGCTGCTGTGTGTGTGAGGGGGTGTGTCTGCTGGTGTGGGGGGGTGTCCACTGGTGTGTGTGGGTGTGTCTGCTGCTCTGGGGGGGTGTGTCTGCTGGTGTATGCGTAGGGGGTGTCTACTGGTGTGTGTGTGTGTGTTTTGCTTGTGTTAAAGGCGCACACAGTGGGAAAGCAAAGTAGCAGTAAACTCACCCGCCCCCGCCTTCCCTTACCTCAGACCGGCCAAGTTCCAGGCCACCCTGCACTGAAACGGGGAGGGCCAGAGAGCGAAGGGATGGGGTGTGGCAGCTTTGCAGAAGAGGGGACGGTACACACCAGGGAACCCTGCTGTCCTAAGGTCTGAGTCACCCCCAGGCACCAGCCAGGAGTCCCATTCCAGCTTCCCACGACTTCCCGACTAAGGATGAAGGAAGAAAGTCACGCCTCACACTGCGGCTTGTCCAGTGGAGCCTCAGGTGGCCATGTGGGCGGATGCAGGTCAGGTGGCAGTCCCAGGACCCAGCACAGTCGGCCGAGCTCAGACCCCAACCCCGTCAGCTCTGGGGCCCCAGGTGGCCATCTGGGGGCATCGGGGGCCGGCAGCAGTGCAGGACCCAGCAGAGTCGGCCAAACTCAGACCCCGGTGAGGGTCAGCCCCGCCCCGTGAGTTGTAGGGTCCCAGGCTGCCGTTCCTACTTTCTGAGCCTTCCGTGGTCCCCATGGACAGAACAGGTGACCACAGTGCCTGCCTTTGTCCCTCCTGGGACTGTTGGGAGGAGCAGACTCAGGTGCCCAGAGGGCCGGGAGGGCTGCATGGCGGCTGGGAAATGGGTAGCTTGCTCATTCCGTAAAATGTAAGATCGCCATTGCTTTCAGAAGCCAGGCATTCAGAAATGCAGAAAAACTTTGCTTCCAAGCCAAGCAGCGAGGGGGCAAGATACATGGAAGGGCATCCAGACCTCGAAGCTCCTCGCCGGCTCACAGCATTCTCAGCGTCGTGAAGCGAAACCCTGGTGAAACCTAAGAGATCGGCTTTGGATAGCTCGCGACAGGGTGAACTTTAAATGTCAGCTTTCTTTCAAAATGATGATCAAAAAGAAGCTGGCGATGTGAAGGCATCAATATGTAACTGAGAAAGGCGTCTCGCCTACAGCCTGTTTACGCTCAGCTGGTGGGAGCCGTGACCCCAGCGGGGTGCGGACGAGATTCACAGGTGATGCAGGTGGAAGCCCTGCCCGCCCTTGTACTTGGCAGTTTTTGTATTTAAAAATATCCTGATTTCCTCCTTCACTCAATTCCAGATGTGTGTAGAGGGTGGGTGTGAGTGTGGGAGTGGGGTGTGGCCTCCAGGACGCACCGGCTTAGCAAGGACTCAAGACGCCACACTCGAGCTTAGGAAAAACAAGAGTTTCCACCTCAGGAGCGTTTTTGAGAAAAGTCTAATATAAGGGAAAAAACCCTCCTTATTAAATTAAAGTGTGGTATAACAGCTCACCACATCCTGTTGCGGGGACATCTGACGTTAGGCAAAGCAAGTTTCCTCTTTCAGGTCGCTAAGATGTCTCGAGGGTCACATGTTACCTGCAATTCAAAATATGCTACCACGGGAAAAACCCTTTGTGCCTGTGGAAAAGCTGAGCAAGAAGATGGAAATTATCAGCAGAGAGAGCTGCTGTGGGAAAGCGTAGGCGTCATCAGCAGCCATGCCCAAGAAAGCCACCCCCAGAACACAGGGCACAGCGGGCAGCTGTGGGTGACCTCATGGGTCAGAAGCTCCTGTGGTGGGAAGGAGTGGGGGGACCCGCCTTTCAGCCCAGCACCAGCGGCCTCAGGCCTCAGCTGACCCCAGGATGGCCGTGGTCTGCCGTGGCAGGGGAAGGGGAGCGGTGGCCCTGCTCGCAGGGTGAGGCACAGGCCGTGTCTGCGGGCGGGTGTGGCTCTGTGCAGGTCCGAGGCGTGGGCAGGTGGGCAGCGCAGCCTCTGCGGTCTGGTTGCTGTGCCGTCGTCGGGGCAGGGGTGGGACTAAGCGGGACGTCCCTGTGCATGTGTGGCATCGGCTGCCTGTCCCACGCTCTGCCAGCTGCTCTGTGGGGCCTCGGGAAGGCCCTGGAGGTGCCTGGGCGGTCTCCAGTCCTGGCGGTGAATCCCTGCAGTGTCGAAGATAGTGGGGACACCCCAGACCCGGTGCTGGGACAGGGTTGGCCGCGTGCACCGCCAGCCACAGGAGTGGGGTGCAGGCTGCTGGCCCCGTGGGCCCCTCCTCAGGCCGCCTTCCTCCCCTCCCAGAGCTCAGCGGCCACTGCAGAGGAGGCAGACAGCAACATCGGCTGCTGTGGCCCCAGGGGAACCTGGGTGGCCAGAGGACACGCCGAGGAACTTCCCACCCCCCACCGGACTCTCCCCCTGGGTCTCAGGTGCCCGTGGGCAGCAAGGGGAAGCCCCATGGCCACCCATTTCCCTCTCAGCCTTCAGCAGATGCCCCTCCTGTGTCCAGGGAACAACGGATCTCTGCTGCCGCGCAGACGGTCCAACCCACGAATGCAGGGCAGGCCTCCGACACCGTGCCCAGAATGCCACTGTCGGCCACCATGTCCCCTCAGCAGAGGACTCAGACCTCCCATCTCTCATCATTAGTACCCCTCTCACCACCCACACCGGCCTTATTACCCCCACACCCACCTTATTACCCCCACACCTACCTTATTACCCCCACACCTCCCCACACCCACTTTATTACCCCCACACCTCCCACACCCGCCTTTACTTCCTCTGGTGTCTCCCTCCTGTCCCTGTCCCCCTCCGTGGCCTCACTGTTCCCTCGTAAGCCCCTCTGTTCCCCCGTTTACCATCTAGGCCTCTTTGGACCCCACAATCCTGTTCTGACAGGAGTTTTTCTTCTGGAGCCCCGTTGGGCAGGGTGAATGAGGACCCGACCCCGGTGCTCTCTGGCCATTGGGCCACCTGCCTTCCCCCACAGGTGGGGCCTTTTCTGAGCTACACAAACCCCAACCCACGTTGAGGCGGCCTCCTGGGAAGGTGCTCCTCCTCCTGGGAAGCGGCTGCTCCTCCTGGGAAGCAGCTGCTCCTCCTGGGAAGTGACTGCTCCTCCTCCTGGGAAGCGGCTGCTCCTCCTGGGAAGTGACTGCTTCTCCTCCTGGGAAGCTGCTCCTCCTGGGAAGCTGCTCCTCCTGGGAAGGGTGCTCCTCCTCCTGGGAATTGGCTCCTCCTCCTGGGAAGCTGCTCCTCCTGGGAAGGGTGCTCCTCCTCCTGGGAATTGGCTCCTCCTCCTGGGAAGCGGCTTCTCTTCCTGCCTCTTTGCTGACGCCTCTTTGCAGCAAGGCTGAACCCGTGCAGTGGGAAAGGAGTTAAACTGGTCTCCAGTTCGGGGCATCCACATCTCATGGCACAGGCGCAGAGCACAGCAGGGCCTGGGATTTAGGGGCGGCTGCACTCAGCAGCATGGAGGGCGCGAGAACCGGGAGGAAGCGGCAGCACGGGCGTTCGGTGGGGACGTGCCGGCCACGCGGAGCAGAGCCCCCTCCTCTGCACTGTGCCGGGTGTCACGGAATGTGCCTATGGCGCAGGAGCCACCCGTGTGCTCCGGGACAAGCCGGGTCCTGATCGCGGTCCGGGGCAGCCTGTGAGCACCTGGGCCCTGTCACTGCTCCTGTGAAGAGTCACACGGAGGGCGGGAGCCAGGCTCCTTCTGGTGCCTTCCACACGGGGGCGGGGCCCTCTGCGTCCTGTGGCTGAGGGCCCGGACCAGGGGGACCCCGGGTGTGCCTGTGTCTTCGCAGAGGCCGCGCTCCCGCCGGGCGGAGCCGGGGCCCTCCATGGGCTCGTGCCAGGGGGTGCTGCCAGCGGGGCCAAGCGCGTGGGGCACCTTTGCCCGGGTCTCCCACCCCGCAGGGCCTGGCGAGGCGGCCTCGGGGTGTGTGCAGCCAGGATTCCCCTGGAGCTCGGTGCCAGCGCGTCCTGTTATCGGTTCCCATGACACAATTCCTGGTTCTGCATCTGCGTTTTGTTATTGTTATTCTTAAAAATAGTCGGGGGGGGTTGTTGAAAGGGAATTTGGGGAAGGGAGCGGGTGATGAAATGCACACCCGCTGATGGCCCCAGGAAGCCTCCCTGAGACAGGCCGGGGCCTTTGCAGAAACACATGGGGCTCATCTGGGCTGGGGGCGCTCCAGCCAGGGCGGTTCCGTGACGTCAGCGCACCCCCCCCCCCCAGAGCCTGGGAGGGAGACGGGACCAGGCGTGGCGCTGGCGGCACATCCCTATCTCAGCGCCCATCGGGCGGCCGCGCGGGCGGTGGGTGGAGCAGGGATGTGTGCAGCTCATTTCCTCTCCATCTGCCAGCAGCCACAGGTGACGGGAATGTCACCGGCCTGTGGGGGACTCGGGGACGCCCTCTGGGGGGAAATAAACTCAGGAAGAGCCTGAGAGTGAGGCTCAGGCGGCGCTGGCGCTGCCTCCACAGAGGTGCCGCTGTGGACCTGTGCGTCACTCCATCCGTGGAGAGACGCCCACCACACCTTCCCCGCAACGCAGCTGGCACCAGGCCTGGCACCGTGCTGCGCATGAGGGCAGCCACTGCGGTGACCCCACCTCTCTGCCAAGGCAGCTGGGTGCTGGCTCAGGACACTCACAGGCCAGGGCGGGACCGAGGAGGAAACACGGGTTCCTGGGGGGACGCCTTATCACAGGCGTGAGCGTCGACTGATGAGAGGCAGGGCTGGGGCATTTCTTTGGTATTTATAGATACTTGCTGGAGAGGCATGTTTCCCTAATACTTTCTCAACTTTTGTTTTCTTGCAGTAAATGAAATAATACGAAATGACCTCTCCAGCACGAGCACCCACTCATAGTTGCCACCTGGGAGCACTCAGTTCAGCGGGGTGTGCCGACTTCAGCAGACAAAGACTTGTGAATAAATACACTGAACACACACCTGGTACCACTCAGAGCCTCCAACTGACTGAATGCTAGGAGCTGAAGATGAATACGTTCAAAGAAGTGGATCTCCAGCAAGGAGGAAGGCCGCAAGGAAGGGAAGCCACCATCTCAGGACAGCAGAGGGAGGTGGCTGGGCTGACACAGGAGACCCGCCACACAGGGCCGTCACGGGAACAGCCCACAGGCAGCCTGACCCCAAGCCCAGCCCTCTGACACCCTGGGGTTCAATACTGGAAGTGCCTTATTTAACCAGAGCATCAGGGCATCATGGAACTGAGCGTTGAATTTGCTACTGTGGGAGCATCTGTGGGAGCAGAGGCTGTAAACACAGTTCACGTGAGGCTTTATCCTTTGTGCAAATGAAGACAGTGCTGGCGCTTCGAGAGGGCCTCACCCGAGTCTCCGACGTAGGGAACGTTTCTGGGGCCGTGAAGTACAATCTTGCTGGCTCATCCAGTGCGTTCTGGAATCTTCCAGTCTGTCATCTCAGCTCTTGGGTCTTGCGCTTCCCTCGCGGCGCCGTTAAGCCGCTTCCCGTTCCCGGTCGCATGCTGGCATCTTCGTTTTTAACCTGGCTTTGAACATAGCACAAGTAAGTTGAATAGCACAACGTGGGTTACTGGACAGAAACAGAAACCTGTGGCGGGACGGGCCTGCGTCTGCATGTATGTACATATCTCGGCATGTGCTTACGTGTGAATGAACGGCGGAGGTGACGCGCCTCTCCCGGCCGGCGCTCCCGCGTCAGCAGTCACCGGCGTCCGCTGGGGAACGCGCGTCTGCGCCTCCAGGACCCCGCTGCTCCTGCTGGAGTCCAGGCCGTCGCCTCTAGCAGATGGCGGCGTTTTCTCCTCTGGTGCGTTCAGGGAGGACTTCAGAGAGCCGGGAGCTGGCACTCACAACAGCTGTCGGTTACCAGGCGGCAGAATTAGAGACTGATTGTAAATAACATGCAAAGGGAGTGCAATGTATTTGTTCAGTTATAAGGTCATTGTTGCACAGAAGCCTTACACTCTGCTTCGTCTAAGAAAACCGATACCAACAGCGACTTCAACACGCTGCGTGCGTAGCGTTTCCAGGCTAGGGACTGTTCACAGATGGGTTCGTGTAGGCTCTGCTACTGCATTTTGTACAATTAGCTGCTTATTATGTATGATGACTCGCCGTGATCTCTTGTTCCATATAACCAAAAAGCATGGTTTCTTCTTTACAACACGGTTGGCCTGAACTGGTGCCTTAGGAATTAATGCCCCCTCATGGAAAGTGCCCGAATTGCACCTGCGGCTGGAGGTGCCAGCTGGGAAGTCACTGAGGCTCCTGCAGAAGGAGCGTCTGTAGCACACGCTCAGCACGACTGCTGCTCCTGTGTGTAACTCGCGGGAAGAAACAGCCTGCAGGCCCTCCCGTGGGGCTGCACGGAGCTGTGAGGACGTTCGCCCACAGCCGCGGCCCCCCGTTCGCCCGCAGCCGGGTGCCCGCCCTGCCCCTGGCGCCGTGGGACCTGCATGGAGCCTTTCTCCTTGACGGACTGTCATCGAGACGGAAGAGTTTGGTGTTTGTGTCAGCTGTCTTTGTAGTTAGGAAATGGATCCAATAAAGCCATATTTTTTTTTTGCTGGACAGGCTCAGTCTGCGAGTGATTCATGACCCGTGTGGAAGATTCCACTTTGTTCTTGAGTGTGCGTTCGTGTGCGTTTGTGTGCGCGTACTTGGGCTGTCTGTAAGACGAGCCTCACGGTGGGAAGGCTGTGTGGACCCAGCCACTCGCCCGTGGAAGGGCACCTTGCCAGGAGAGCTGTTCTCTTCCTTCTGTGTTTAGGTGAAAACTTGCCATAGAAGCTTGTGAGATGTGCAGTAGTTCCCAGGCCCTCTGACCAGCACACTTGAGAAAGGTTCACCCGGGCAAGGTGGAGAAGAAGCTGCTGCTTGTGCCAAATATTTTTGCTCCAAGAAATATCCTGGGCGAGGCTGTGGCCACACACACAGTCACACGCCATTTGACAATCATCTGGCAGGGAATGCGTGTACAGAAACCACAGGTTCTCATGGCTCTTCCACTTTTGAGCTGCTCTTCCGCTTTCCCCACCCGGGTTTCCTACTTGACGTTCGGGTGGGAAAGTATTATCTGGCCATTAGTCAAAGCATGAAGGTTGGAACTTTTACAGTAATTACTGTTCTTGTCTTTCAGAAACAGTTTTCTTTTAGAACTTTATAAAATACAAGGATTCCGATCTTTTTTGCTCCGAGGTGGGTGGCTTGAGTTAAAGGACTGAAGAAGCCATCACCACCTGAGGCAGTTAGTGGGCATCTATCCCAGCGGGTTTCTGCGCTTGGCAACGTGTGAAGTAAGCCTGAGGGCAGCGTCAAAGGCCCCCGAGGGGCGGCGTGAGGAGGGCACGGGAGGCCGGTGTCCAGGGGAGCTGGGAGGAGACACGGCAGGTGTCAGGAGCTCTGGACTCTGAGCAAGTGGGGAGGGCCGGTTAAGCCCTCGCTCTCCTCCAGCTGGCCCCGGTCAGGGCCTAACAGGCTTGGGCCGTTCCACTGAGAGGTGGCTGGCAGGCTCCCGTCGCTTCCCTCTGCTGAGAGCAGGCGGAACTGTCCGTACGGAATGTGCTGGAAGCTCTTTCTTGTTTTCAAAGTGACTTTGAAACCACCTTTGCTGTCCTCAACCCCAGTAATAGAATATTATGTTCCAAAAATGTGAATGTATAAAATGATGCTTTCTGCAAAAGAGGTAGAGCTTCTCTGAGTGACTCTTCGCGTCTGTGCCTTTTAGGTTGATTTTGAGTAATTAGAAAAATGCACCCATGGGCTGATTTCCGGCAAGAGGTTCTGCCCGTCGGGCGGAGAAGCTGTCAGGCAGTTACATGCACCGCCCTCAAGACTGCGTTTTCCTGGGCAGCTGGGAGAGGTCAGCTCCGCGAGGCGGTGGGACCACCTTCCGGGTCTCTGCATGAGGTCCTCGGACCGAAGTCCTTGGCAGCTGTGAGGACGGGCGTTTTCTGAGACTCGCTTCGCCAGGGGCAAAGCAGCCACAGCCATGCACAAGGCCATGATTGCTTTGCTCCTGAGTGGAGACCCTGGCACGCAACAATATAAAGATCAAGTTTCCCTCAGAGCCAAGGGCAGCCAGGAAAGACCCAGATGCGTGTGCTTCCGGCCCCTGAGGAGCGTCTCACTACACGAACAGTCTGGGCCGTGGTGGGGGCGTCTCGTTATATGAACAGTCTGGGCCCTGGCGGGGGCATCCCCTATGAACAGTCTGGGCCCTGGCAGGGGCGTCTCGTTATATGAACAGTCTGGGCCAGGCGGTGTCTCATATGAACAGTCTGGGCCCTGGTGAGGGCATCTCGTTTTACGAACAGTCTGGGCCGGGTGGTGTCTCATATGAACTGTCTGGGCCCTGGTGAGGGTGTTCCCTATGAACAGTCTGGGCCTTGGCGGGGGCATCTCGTTATGTGAACAGTCTAGGCCCTGGCGGGGGCGTCCCCTATGAACAGTCTGGGCCGTGGCAGGAGCGTCTCATTATATGAACACTCTGGGCCCTGGCGGGGGGCGTCTCATTATATGAACAGTCTGGGCCCTGGCGGGGGCGTCCCCTATGAACAGTCTGGGCCCTGGCAGGGGCGTCTCGTTATATGAACAGTCTGGGCCAGGCGGTGTCTCATATGAACAGTCTGGGCCCTGGTGAGGGCATCTCGTTTTACGAACAGTCTGGGCCGGGCGGTGTCTCATATGAACTGTCTGGGCCCTGGTGAGGGTGTCCCCTCTGAACAGTCTGGGCCATGGCGGGGGTGTCCCCTACGAACAGTCTGGGCCGTGGCAGGAGCGTCTCATTATATGAACAGTCTGGGCCCCGGCGGGGGTGTCTCAGCACATGAACAGTCTGGGCCCTTCCCCTGCGTTCCCCACACAGAACTGCGCATCGCTCCCTACCCGGGACGCACCCTGGCCCCGCTTCTAGAGAAGGATCCAGAAAATCAGCTGTTTCCAGTAATTCTGCCACGTCCCCCACATAGCGTCCACAGCAGTGACATCACCGGCAGGGTGTCTCAACCTGAACATTTTTAAAGATGCGTGCCATGTTGAAATTAACAAGTTACTTCCGAGTGAGAGTGGGGAGGCGGCTGAGCGCAGAGTGGGCCGAGGCCAAGATAAAAGACCCTCTTCAGGGGAGGTCCCTGGCCCACTCGTGGGTTTTCAGCAGTGTAAATTCACACAAGATGAAAGTGACCACTTTAAAACATACCGTTCCGTGGTGTTTTGTGCATTCACAAGGTTGTGTAGCCACCACCTCTCTTGTCACCTCCAGAGTACACCTGGGTTCCTCCCCGCCCCCCGCAGGCCCCTGGACCGCAGGTCAATGCCGTCTCTGCGGGTTTGCCTGTTGGGTGGCTCCCATCAGTGGAATCACGAGTGTGGGGCTGTCTGTGCGTGGTGTCTCCCGTGGCGTGTGTCCAAGGATCCTCCGTGTCGTAGCGGGTGTCAGCATTTCATCCCTTCTCATGGCTGAGTCATGTTCTCCAGGAGTGGGGACCCCACCGTGTCGGTCCTTCCTCAACTGATGGACACACGTGGCTCCTGCCTCTTGGACACACGTGGCTCCTGCCTCTTGGCTGTTGGCAGCTGCTGTGAATGCTGGTGCTCAGGTGTTTGTTCAAGTCCCCGTTTTCAGTTCTTTGGGGCATATTCTCTGGGGGTAGAACTCTCGGGCATTATGGTAATTGTATGCTGAACTTTTTGAGGAACTGTCTTCTCCTCAGCTTTTAAATTATCCATCCCTAAGACAGATCCTGGCTCACTAACCTAATTTGGAATCACATGTGTGAAGCACATCATATTTATAATTATTTATGCCAGAAAAATTAAGTTATGTAGAAGATGACTAAATGTTCATTTATACCAAAGCAAAAAGCAGACCCCCCAGCCAACCCTGCCTGCAGCCCCCCCACAGCCCCCCACCCCAACCCTGTCTGCGGCCCCCCCACAGCCCCCCACCCTGACCCTGCCTGCAGCCCCCCACAGCCCCCCACCCCGACCCTGCCTGCAGCCCCCCCACAGCCCCCCACCCCGACCCTGCCTGCAGCCCCCCCACAGCCCCCCACCCCGACCCTGCCTGCAGCCCCCCCACAGCCCCCCACCCCGACCCTGCCTACACCCCCCCACTGACCCCCACCCCGTGCCCACCTGAAGCTTCCCCAGCAGACCCCCAGCCCCTCCCAGTGCCCATCTGCAGCCCCCCAGCACCCCGAATGCCCACCTGCAGCCCCCAGCTGCCCCCATGCCCACCTGTAGCCCCCCTGGTGCCCATCTGCAGCCCTCTGGCTGTCCCCCATGCCTGCCTGCAGCCCCCCCCAGCAGACTACCCTGCCTTGGGTTTCTGCCGGAACCGAAATGCAGAGTCTGGGTCACCATGACAGTGTTCACAGAACTAACTGGCACGCGTTCCGACGGTGCCCACAGAACTAACTGGCACGTTCTGACGGAGCCCACGGAACTAGCTGACACGTTCTGATGGAGCCCACAGAACTAGCTGACACGTTCTGACGGAGCCCACGGAACTAGCTGACACAGTTCATTTGGCTTCACGTATAAACTGAAATAGAGAAAAAAGCCTTGGTGAGGATCCTCGGTGCTGGAAGATGTAAGTGCGCAGGTGGAAGTGTTTCGTGAGTAAAGGGGCTTCTGCGGGCATTTACGCAACGATTCTCCAGCTGACCCTGGGACTTGGCATCCCAGCCTTTCCACAAATACAGCTCAGAGTCACTCGGCGTTTTCCGGATTGTGTCATCAGAAAGCGACTCCCGTTTCCATGAGGCTGTTCTCTCTGGGCTCAGTGAGTTTTCCAGCGCGTGGGACCCGGGTTCCATCTTCCCTTGGTTCCAGGACGGAGGGGAGCGGCTCCTTCCTCGGAGTGCGGCCGGAGGGCAGGCGAGCTGCAGCTGCTGTGCATGGCTTCATTAGCAGAGCACGCTTCTCTCCAGCAGGCAAACAAACGCAAAAAGGCCTTGCCCTTTTCCCAAAAAGGAGGGCAGCCTGGGTCCCACCCGCACTCAGAGGAGCTGGGGGTGGCCTGGGTCCCATCTAGATGGGGACGGGAGGAGCTGGGGGTGATGTGGGTCCCATCCAGATGGTGGGGAGAACTGGGGGTGTCCAGGGTCCTATCCGGACGGTGGAGAGCTGGGGTGATTCGGGCCCACAGCAGTCCGCCTCTCATGGGCCATTTCCCCTCCTGCCCGCTCATATTATAGCCTGGGCACTGGGGGCACGGTCTGGGCTCCCACTCCTCACCCCCACTACTCTGTCCAGCCATGAATCTGCAGAATCTGCGGAAGTGCATTTTCCAAGCTTGTCATGGACTGTGACGGCCTCATCGAAGGCCAGGCCGGGAAGCGGCTCTCCAGGACCTGCTGGCCTTCCCCGGGACGCTCCCCCTCGAGACCAGCCAGCCCATGAGGAAGCCCAGGCCACACTGGGAGGCCTCGGTGGGTGTCCCAGCAGGCAGCCAGCACCAGCCACACAAAAGAGCAAGTAAGTAAGAGACAGAGACAGAGAGAGAGAGAGAGAGAGAGGAGCGTAAGAGCGATGAGCAGCCGGCCAGCGAAGGAGCGTCCACCCAGCCTCTGAGCCTCCCCAGCAGCGAGGAGAACAGGGCCCAGCGGCTCCTGCCAAGCTCGCAGGAGTGAGGGTGTGGTGGAAGCCACTGACGTTTGGGTGTCGGATGAGAGCAGCAGAGGACACTGTGAGAAGCCAGGGAGGTGGCGGGCAGGGCCAGCCTCGGGGCCCCGTGGGTGACCCTGAGGACCCTGGCTGTGACAGGCGGTGGGGAGGTGCCGATGTGAGATCTGAAATGGCCCCCACACCGCCCCTGAGAGCAGGCTGCCCGGGGGCAGGGAGACCAGACAGGAGACGGAGTGAGAGCCAGTGGCAGTGACAGCAACCCCAGTCACAGCAGCAGCAGCAGCTGGGGTGAAGGTGCTGGAGAGGGATCCCATCCAAGTTCCCGCTCAGAGCCAGAGGCCTGGGCAGCCCTGGAATGGACGCGGCGCGGGGGGAGAGGTGGCCAGGGACGGTTCCAGGCTGGGAGCGGGAAGAGCCCCCTTGGCGTTGGCCCCACCAAGGCTCAGCGAACAAAGCCCCAGCCGCGGCACACAGCCCGCCCCAGAGCCACCCGTTCAGATCTCCTGTGGGTCAGCGGGAGCCACAGCAGCCTGTGGGACCTGAGGGGCTGCTCTTCCCGGGTGGACCCCGCCAGTGCCTGGCACAGCAGCTACCCAGACCCAGCCTTTCGCAGACAGACCACACTGCAGCCGTCCACCACCTCCCTCCTTCCCGGGCTCCTTCCCCGGTTCCCAGCCTGGCCTCATGTTCCCAGGCACTTCCCGCCCCTCCTTCCTCTCCCGGGTGTGGCCCCCTAAGTCTGCACGTCTAATGCATCCCCAGGAACTGAGCTGACAGGACTGCAGTGCCCACGGCTGTAAAGGAAGGATCCATTGCAAATCGGATGTTCTTTGCTGTCTCGGCAACTCTTTGAGTGTCACCTACACTCTGGTGGCAGAGAGAGAACACAACAGAACCTGGATGATGTGGGAGGCTGCAGGGAATCCCCTTGCAGCTGTGGAGACAGCTCTTCCAGCAGCTCCGGGTCCCAGCAGCTCCGGGTCCCAGCAGCTCCAGATCCCAGCAGCTCCGGGTCCCAGCCCCTCTGGGTCCCAGCAGCTCCGGGTCCCAGCCCCTCCGGGTCCCAGCAGCTCCGGATCCCAGCAGCTCCGGGTCCCAGCCCCTCCGGGTCCCAGCAGCTCCGGATCCCAGCAGCTCCGGATCCCAGCAGCTCCGGGTCCCAGCAGCTCCAGGTCCCAGCACCTTCAGGTTCCAGCAGCTCTGGGTCCCAACCACCCATATGTCTCTGCACATTCTAATTTGCCCACAATTTTAAGGGCTCAGATTCACAGCAATCCTAAAACTGTTAGCAAATTCTCTGAGATGCAGTCTCCATGGAAGACCACTATAAAGGGGTTCTATTCCAACCAGATAAATGATTAGTTATTTTTTTATGTCAGGTGAAGAAGGGTTGAGTTTAAGTACCCCTTAATTAGTGGGACAGTATTATTAGTGATCTAACTTTCAATGACAGCTTTCTGGAGTCCCCCTGGGGATCTAGTTTCAGCCTGTGAATAGGAGTTACAAGACAGAGTGAACTCAGGAATCCCTTTTGAGACTTGCCTCTTACTCTCTAATGCCTAAGCAGGTTAAGTCACACTGGAACCTTCTTCCCAAATCCTCCTCTTCCCTCCACAGCCTCCTGAATCTCCTCCCTTCCTTCCCTGCTCTTATCACTCTCCTGGCCTTTAAAATCTAAACAGGCAGTGCGTGCCGGAAAACAACGTGGAGAAGCAGATCAAGCTGGGGATGGAGACCCCGTTCCCCTCGCCGCGTTACCCCACGGTCGTGCTCCAGGCCCCAGGGGTCGGGGGGCAGCACCGCCTCTCCCTTCAATGCCGCTGTCTGATTCTGGCTCCAGAGTGACGCCAGCCTCAGAATGAGCTGGGAAAGCCTCCTCCTGGCTTCTGGAAGAGGCTGTGTAGAACTTGTGTGGTGGAATTTGCGATGAAGTCATCTGGGCCTGAGGTTTCCTTTGCAGGAAGATTGCTAGTTACTCATTTCTCTAGTGGATACAGTGTTATTCAGGGGCCTTGAGTTTGGACATTTATGACTTTGGTAGCTTATGTCCTTTAAGGAATATGTCCATTTCGTGCAGTTGGAGAGTGAACCAGCATGAAGGCGTCTGTGGCACCCTGTGCTGTGGCATCCACAGCACCCAGAGGACGTTCTCCACCCCCAGGCACCCTGTCCTGAGGCATCCACAGAACCCAGAGGGCATCACCCTCCTTGGCACCCTGTCCTGAGGCATCCACAGAACCCAGAGGGCATCCCCCCTCCTTGGCACCCTGTGGTGTGGCATTCACAGAACCCAAAGGACGTTTCCCCCCCAGGCACCATGTGCTGTGGCATCCACAGAACCCAGAGGGCGTTCCCCTAATTCTTGCTTGCGACCTGGGCCATGCGTGCCGTCTCTCTTTTTCCTGAACGTTTTTTTGTCTCTCTTGTTTCTGGCTGGAAGTTTATCAATTTTGTTGATCTTTTCAAAGAACTGGCTTCTGATTGCAAATATCATAAACTCTGATATTTCTTATTTTCTTACATCTGCTTACTTGGAATTTCATTTTCATTATCTAGCTTCTTAAGGTGAACTCTAATGTCATCTATCTGAGACTTTCTTCTCTTCTGATTCAAGCGCACAGTGTTGCAAATTGCCCTTCAAACTGCTTTAGCTATATCCCACAAATGTGGATTTGTTTTCACTTTATTCAATTCAAAATCCTTTTTAATTTCCATTTGACTTCTTTTTTGACCTACCGAGAAGCGTTGAGTTTTCAAATATTTGGGAATTTCCAGGTGTTCTAACTTAATTCCATTGTAGTTTAGAGAACACACTTTACCTGATTTCAGTTTTTATGTGCATTCAGACTTGTTCCTGGTCCAGAATGGAGGCTGTCTTGCTCATGTTCCCGCACACATGATAAAAATCCATCTTCTGCAGGATGGAGTGCTCTCAAAATTTCAGAGGTGGTGTTCCAGTCTTTTGGCTCCTGACTGATTTTCTGTCTCCTTGTTACAGCGATTACTATTAAGAGAGTGACGTTTAAGTCTCAGACTTCAATTCTGGGTTTCTCTCTTCTTGTAGCTCCATCAGTTCTTCTTCCGTGTATTTTGAAGATCAGTGATTTGGGATTGTTGAGAGCTTCCAGTTCATCAACTCCTTTATTTTCATGAAGTGACTTCCCTTGCCCCTGTAATACTCTCTGCTTTAAAATTGACCTGGACTCATATTCGTCTCTTGATTAGTGTGCATCAGAGATTTGTTCATTTGTGAACTTTCAACCCATGTATAGATCAAACATCTCAAATTTGAAAATCTAAAATTCAAAATGCTTCCAAATCCGAAACATTCTACTCCAAGGCGATGCTCATTGGAGATTTTAGATTTCAGAGGTTTTGGCTTTGGGATGTTCCGCTGGTATAATGCAGATATTCCAAATCCAGAAAAAATCTGAAATTCCAAATAGTTCTGGTCCCAAGCATTTTGGGTAAGGGAAACTCAGCCTAGGTATCTTTATATACGAAGTGGGATTCTTGTAGGCATCGAATCTGGTCTCACTTATTAAACAATCTCATCGTCTGTGCCTCCGAGGGGGTGTTCTAAGCTATTGCACTTCCTCTAATTATTGAGCACATTGGATTTAGAGCTGCCCTCCTGTTACCCATCTATCACCTGTTGCTCCTTTTCTGCCTTGTTTTGGGCTAAATCAAGTATTTTTGTGATACCCCTTTTTCCTCCTGTGTTGGCATCGGCACTGTGTCTCCTTGTGTCACTTCGGTGTGGCTTTGGTGAAGTGTCACGTTTACAGGTGACATCTTTCACTTGCCCACAGCCTGCCTCCAAGTGCTGTTACCGCATGGTGAATAGGATAAGAACCTCCCAAAGGCAGACCTCCACCTCCCTGTACCCAGCTTTCGTGCAGCTGTTACCAGACGTCCTGCTTCGGTTATAAATCCGCAGTGCATTGTTAATATTTTGCTTTAAAGAGTAAAGTATCTTTTAAAGAGACTAAGCAATAAAAAGTCATAAACATTTCACAGCTGCCCATTCCCAGTGCTACTCATTGTTTTCTGTAGACGGAGAATTCCAGCTGCACACCATTCCTGAAGGACTTCCTTTAATGTTCTTGTACAGATCTGGCGGTGGTAAATTATTTTGGCTTTTGCATATGTAAATAAAAACCTTTACTTGTTTTTTTAAAAATTTTTTTAATTTTAAAATAATTATAGATTCATATGAAGCTGCCAAAACCCAGGAGTATAGAGCGGTCCTGTCGGACCGCCACGTTTCTTCCTGAAGTGGGAAGCTGGCATTGGCACCACCTACAGGCCGGTGTGGACCTCACTAGCTTTACCTGGACGGAGCTTTTTTGCAGGGTCCAGCCCCGCTGGGTCTAGTGGGTGCTCTTTTGGGTGCAGAGACAGCAGATCGTAGAAAAGAAAGATGCAAGACACAGAAGAACTCAGCTGGGCCGGGGACCACTCCTGCCAAGGGGCGGAGTCCAGCAGTGGCCCCCATGCCTGGACACGCTGATATTTATTGTATACAAGGCAGGGGGACAGCGCCAGGAGAGCGACTCATCTGACATGATTGGTAGGGGTCAAGCACATCCCATTCTTACAATACGGGGGGGCGGTGCATGGGTACAGTTCAGGGGGCCACGTGGATACATTTCAGGGGGCCACATGGGTAGAGTATGGAGGGCCCCTCCCTCTCAGGTAGCCGCTGCAAGGCGGGGAGGCACATACATCAGTACCTTTCTATGCACTTACCAGAGACATCAAAGGCTTTTAGAATTCCTGTATTCTTACTTCTCACAACCTGTAAGAATTTACCAGGGAGCATCAGGTGGGAAACTGGAACATGAAAGGGAACAAGGATGGCGACCATCGGAGCACAGCACCACGGACAGGTGTTTAAGCCCCTGGATGTCTGCGGGCCCGTCTAGCTAATGTCAGGCCTTCCTCAAGAACCAGGAAGAGCAGGGTTTTCTCTGAACTCCCCGGTGAAAAGGAAACTCCCCTTCACAGCCTTCTAAGTAGCGGGCATCTTCCCAGGCACTGGTGCTACCACAGGCACTTACTGTCACCTCCTGATCACTTCTCTTTCAGTTCCTAATTGAATTTCACCCAATTATGTCTATACTATAAGACTAAATGTTCCTACACTATAATACTAAAGACGAATATAGAATAATGATGTAATAAGATTGATTATATAATTGATTATGTGATTGAATCTAATATCTATTTGGTATCATTTCTATAACTGATCAGTAAATATATCATTGCTATAAGTAATCAGTTATTTATTATACTGGGACAAATTGTGGCTTCAGTCTCGTGCCATGGCAGCTGGGCAACTTTCTTCCCATATTTTTTCTCAAATGTATATCCATGTAACCACCACCAAAGCTGAGATACAGAATATTCCATCATGAGATTTCCCGGAGCTCCCCTTTTGGGGCCATGCCTGTGTCCTTCCTCCACCCCCAGCTCCCTACAACCACTAACTGATTCTCCATATTTACAGTGTGTGTCTTCTCCCCGGAGTAAGTCTGCAGCCTTTGAGACTGGCTTTTCCCCACTCCACACGGCCCCCCTGCCAGCCTCCACCTTGTCACCTGTGTCTGGCGTTTGCTCCTTTTCATTGCTGAGTAGTAGTTCACAGCATGGGCGTACCACAGTTTGTCTCACCATTCACTCGCTGAAGGACATTTGAGTTCTTTTCTTCTTCCCCACATTTTAGCTACTATGATTAAAGCTGCTTAACATTGGTGTATAGGGTTTAGGTGAATGCACATTTTTATTTCTCTGGGTTTAATAAAGTCACTCTGTGGCCCAAGAGTGCAGTTGCTGGGTCAGAGGTTAGTGCTCACTTAGCTTTTCTTAAAACTACCCAACAGTTTTCCAGAGTTGCTTTATCATTTTCCGTTCCCACCAGCAGTGGATGAGTGATTGGTTTTATTGCAGCCATTCCGACAGGTGTGTGCTTCCTTGTGGCCCAAGTTGACACCTCCCTAACAGCTGATGACGCTGGACACCTTCATACCATTTGCCGTCTCTGGATCCAGACGAATCTGGAGCCAGTGAACATCTCCTTGTGTCTTCTGTTCATTTTTTTTTACTGCCAGGTTTCGAGGGTGCTTCTGTGTTCTAGGTGCAAGCCCTCTGTCAGATGCGTGGGGGACACATCCCTCCTCCCGTCTGCAGTTTCTCTGTTCAGCCTCTTAGGATCTTGAGAGGAAAAACTTGCATTTCAATGAGTCAAATTTTTGATTTTTCCTTTTTCAAGTCATGCATTTGGTGTCAAGCCACAGAACTTTTCACCTGGCCTCAGGGCCTGAAGAGTTTCTCCTGTACTTTTTGTTTTTGAGATGGAGTTTTGCTCTTGTTACCCAGGCTGGAGTGCCATGGTGTGATCTCAGCTCACCACAGCCTCCACCTCATGCAGTTCTCCTGCCTCAGCCTCCTGGTGACTGTACCACCACACCAGCTAATTTTCTTATTTATAGTAGGGATGGGGTTTCTCCGTGTTAGTCAGGCTGATCTCGAACTCCTGACCTCAGATGATTCGCCCACCTCAGCCTCCCAAAGTGCTGGGCTTACGGTGTAAGCCACCATGCCCAGCCTCTCCTGTACTTTATTATAACAGTTCTGTAGTCCTGAGCTTTAAATTTGTGATCCATTTTGAGTTCATTTTTTGGCAGGAGATGTAAAACTCAGCCCGAGGTCCACTGCTCTCTGTGCATGTGCTCCAGCTCTGTTTGGACAAGAGGCACGTGTGTGCTTTGGACAAGGTGGGGTGGCTCTCAGTGGGGCTCCCTTTCCCACTTCCGTGGCCTCCGTGCCTGTCCATCCCCAGCACCACACGGTCAGCATTCCCGTGGCCATGGAAGTCGTGAAATCTAGTGGGGCGATTTCTTCCACTTTATTCTTTTCCAAAACTATCTTAGCTACTCTAGGCCCTGTGTCTTTTGGAATAAGCGTGTCTGTATCTACAGGAACACCTTGCCGGGCTGTTGGTGGGAGCCGTGTTTAACCCACGGATCAGTCTGAGGAGAACTGCCACGTTCCATGCCCCACGTCTTCCAGTCCACAGCCACGGCACGTCTCGTATATTTAGCTCTCGAGAAAAGTTTTTTCATCAGCTTTTAAATTTTTCAGCAGATACTACATGTGTTTTGTAGGTTTGTATCTTGTGTTTAATTCTCTTTGGACAGACTGTAAAAGGTGTGTTGTCGATTTAGATTTCCATGTGTGTAGTGTTGGTGCACAGACGTGACTCACTTTCCCTTGTTGACATCTATCCCGTGGCCTTGCTGAAGTCACGAATGAGCTCTCATGTTGCTGTCCATTCCTTCGTTTCTGTGTAGACAATCATGCCATCTACAGAGGCGGCCATTTCTTCCTTCTTGATCTGTGCTTCCTTCCTCCCTTCTTTTTCTTTATTGCGCTGGCCAAAATCACCTTCACTAGCGTGAACAACAGTGCTTCCTCCTCTTGGGGAAGCCACACGGGCTTTCACCCTCAGGGTGGAGTGAGCTGCGGGGCTGGGGAGACCTGGGCCACCCTGAGGACGATCTCCTCCGTTCCTGTGTCACTGGGAGCTTTCCTCATGTACAGGTGTTGGATTTTGTCAAATGCTTTTTTTTTTTCTGTGAACAGACAGGATTGTATGATTTTTCTTCTCCAGCCTGTGGATACGCTAATTGTGTTCACTTTCATTTTTGAAAGGTGTTTTTCTGTCTGTAGGGTTCTCAGCTTGTGCTTTGCCTTTAAAATCCTCAGGTGGAGATGCGGCTCCACCTCTCTGCCTGCGTGGCCGGCAGCGTGAGTGCCCGTGGCTTCTGCTTCGCGTTTAAAGTCTTCAGGTGGAGATGTGGTTCCGCGGCTCCATCTGTGTGGCCGGCAGCCTGAGCGCCCACGGCGTGGCCATGCGGGTCTCCCCCTCCAGGATGCCCTTTTCTTCCGTCTGCTTTAAAGATTGAAGATGGCGCTCACTGCTGCTGGTTTTAAACCATTTGATTCTGGAACTCGGTGAGCTTTTCTTCTTGTCTTTCACATCTGGTGCTTGCTGAGCCTCGTGAATCTCTGGGTTTGTCGTGGACAAATGTCAGCCGTTATCCCTGCCCTGCCCCCGGCCATTGCGACTGCGCCCGTGTTAAGCTGCTTGAAGCTGGCCCACGGCTCATGGACACGCTGCGTTTCAGACCTTTTCTCGGTTTTTGTTTTACATGGTTTCTAGTGCCCCGTCTCCCACTTGACTGGCTTCTTCCTCCCGCACCGTCTCACCTGCTGTGAAGCCCGTGGCTGTGGCGTCAGCTGCAGTGCTGCGGTTTCCGCCCCAGAACTCGGTTTGAGAACTGCGACGCCTTCTGTGCGGAGCCTCCGCCGACTCCCTGACCATGGGAAGACTGTCACAGTAACCGTCTCACTGCCCTCGTGTGCCAGCTCTTCATCTGCGCCGCGCACCGCTGGTTTCACCTGATTCAGTTTTGTTCTTACGGGTTGCACTCTCCTGCTTCTTTGAATGCCTGCCAATTTCAAATCCGATGCCAGACACGTGAATTCTACCTCGTTTGGTGCTAGTTGTGTTTTATCTTCTTATAAAGAGGCTTAAGCTTTGCTCTGGAGTGTGGCTGAGTCACTGGAAGGTGCCGGCTGGAGCTTTGTTCTAGAGCAGGCTTCCCCAAACTGCGGCCCAGAGGCCGCATGCGGCCCCCTGAGGCCATTTATCCGGCCCCCCCGCCACACTTCAGGAAGGGGCACCTCTTTCACTGGTGGTCAATGAGAGGAGCACAGTATGTGGCGGCCCTCCAACGGTCTGAGGGACAGTGAACTGGCCCCCTGTGTACAAAGTTTGGGGACGCCTGTTCTGGAGTGCGGCCGAGTCACTGGAAGGTGCAGGCTGGAGCTTTGTTCTGGAGTGCGGCCGAGTCACTGGAAGGTGCAGGCTGGAGCTTTGTTCTGGAGTGCGGCCGAGTCACTGGAAGGTGCAGGCTGGAGCTTTGTTCTGGAGTGTGGCCGAGTCACTGGAAGGTGCAGGCTGGAGCTTTGTTCTGGAGTGCGGCCGAGTCACTGGAAGGTGCAGGCTGGAGCTTTGTTCTGGAGTGCGGCCGAGTCACTGGAAGGTGCAGGCTGGAGCTTTGTTCTGGAGTGCGGCCGAGTCACTGGAAGGTGCAGGCTGGAGCTTTGTTCTGGAGTGCGGCCGAGTCACTGGAAGGTGCAGGCTGGAGCTTTGTTCTGGAGTGCGGCCGAGTCACTGGAAGGTGCAGGCTGGAGCTTTGTTCTGGAGTGCGGCCGAGTCACTGGAAGGTGCAGGCTGGAGCTTTGTTCTGGAGTGCGGCCGAGTCACTGGAAGGTGCAGGCTGGAGCTTTGTTCTGGAGTGCGGCCGAGTCACTGGAAGGTGCAGGCTGGAGCTTTGTTCTGGAGTGCGGCCGAGTCACTGGAAGGTGCAGGCTGGAGCTTTGTTCTGGAGTGTGGCCGAGTCACTGGAAGGTGCAGGCTGGAGCTTTGTTCTGGAGTGTGGCCGAGTCACTGGAAGGTGCTGGCTGGAGCTTTGTTCTGGAGTGTGGCCGAGTCACTGGAAGGTGCAGGCTGGAGCTTTGTTCTGGAGTGTGGCCGAGTCACTGGAAGGTGCTGGCTGGAGCTTTGTTCTGGAGTGTGGCCGAGTCACTGGAAGGTGCTGGCTGGAGCTTTGTTCTGGAGTGTGGCCGAGTCACTGGAAGGTGCAGGCTGGAGCTTTGTTCTGGAGTGTGGCCGAGTCACTGGAAGGTGCTGGCTTGCGAACGTTCCACTCTGGACGGTGGCACTAGGGCTACTCCCGGCTCTGAGTACGGCCCGGTGTTGCTCCCTGAAGCCTCTCAGGCTTTTTCCCAGGCTGGTCAGCCCTGGACTGAAGACTCGGGGCTCCCCCTGCAGATCAGAGCCCCCCCCCCCCAACCCCGGGCAGCTGTCCTCGCTGGCAGTCCAGCCTGAGCCCTCCAGCCTCTGCTTCCTCCCTGGACCCCGCTCCTCCTCCTCAGCTCTGCTGGGGCCTCCCCGTACCACCCCCGCCATACATGGAGCCACACTTTGCTTGCTGCCTCGGGGACCACATCTCCCGGTGACCGGTGTCTGATGCCTAACACATGTTTCAGATATTCTGTCCACTTTTTAACTTGTTTTCGTGGAAGGGTAAATCTGGTCCCTGTTAGTTCTTCTTGGCTGAAAGCGAAAGTTCTGATGCTTGAGATTTCAAAGCTTCCTTGGTAGAGGCCAAATTTTAGTCAGGGCACTAGTCAATCTTCCATTGTCCCTGCATTTTCTGCCATACACAATAACGCTATTCACATACAGGGTGTCTAGCCAAGAGAGAGGCTGTGAGCACCAGCTGTGCCTCGGGGTCTCCCGTAACTGTAATCGGAGGGGAAAACACCAAGCAGAGGTTGAAAAACAGCTTTGGCTGCCAAAGGTGCCTTTTACCTGGAGGATAAACAGAAGAATCCTGGGGAAGACACAGGAGGTTGTCAGTTTTTTAAAACAGCAACAGAGAAACAAAAATGTATCCATGTCCAGCTGACGTGGGAATCCCCCACTTCTCCGACACAGCTCGGGGGTGGGTGGGGTCAGTGCCCGGGGAGCTCCTCCTGTCACGCCCGCTGTCTCCACCCAGCCCAGCCACACAGCTTTCTCACCCTGATGCCCGAACACGAGGCTGCTTGCCCCAGGCCACGCTGCTTTGCAGAGAGGGCCACTACGGGCCGCCTCCCACAGCATGGAACCGGGGGACTGACCACAGGACTGCCTGTGGTATCTACTCAGAAAATGAGGATTGCTGAATTTGTGGATTGTTCTAGTTTTTGTGTTTTCTTGGACTGTACCTGGAAACCTTCTTAACTGAAACGACATTAATTTGGAATTTGGAATAATTGGACCTTAATGACGATTTGGCTGGATTCAAGTTTACCTTTTTTTTTTTTTTTTTTTTTTTTTTTTGAGACAGAGTTTCACTCGTTACCCAGGCTGGAGTGCAATGGCGCGATCTCGGCTCACCGCAACCTCCGCCTCCTGGGTTCAAGCAATTCTCCTGCCTCAGCCTCCTGAGTAGCTGGGATTACAGGCACGTGCCACCATGCCCAGCTAATTTTTTGTATCTTTAGTAGATACGGGGTTTCACCGTGTTGACCAGGATGGTCTTGATCTCTCAACCTTGTGATCCACCCCCCTCGGCCTCCCAAAGTGCTGGGATTACAGGCTTGAGCCACCGTGCCCGGCCTCAAGTTTACCTTTTGACTTTCTATTGAGAAAGGGGTTTGCCAAGCAATTTACTCTCTTTTAAGAATGCAACTGTTTTCTCATGGGAGCAGTTTTAAAGACTTTCAGAATACCCATTGTTTGCATGCAAATAAGGCTGCTAATTATGAGATTTTTTTTTTCCTATTCACTGGCAGCCCCAGCAGGACCTACCTTGAAAATGTGAGTAGCAATTAGTTTTTTTAATGACATAGACTTGAAAGAAATAAAAATGTTTTAAAAACCCTCTAACACAAACTTTTCTTCACAAATCTAGACACCACTTAATCTAGATTATAACAGTTAATGTATGTAGCTCAGCTACGGTTGTCAGTATTTTTCTAATGTGCGCTACCTCATTTGATCCTCAAAGCTGCTCTGGAAGGGAAATGAGGCATTTCACATATCCAGTCTGCAGGTGAAGGCATTGACAGGGTTAACTTGCAGGCTTCAGGGCTTTCTCACTGTGCTAGTAGGTTGAGAAACATCCAGATCCATCCATCCATCCATCCATCCTTCCATCCTTCCATCCTTCCATCCATCCATCTACCCATCCACCACCTATTCATTCACCCACCCATCCATTCTTTCATCCATCTTTCCATCCACCTACCCATCCATCCACCCATCCATTCATCCTGCCCACTCATCCATGCATCCATCTAACCATCTACCCATCCATCCATCCATTCATCCGGCCCTTCATCCATTTATCCACCCACCGATCCATCTATCCATTATCCATCTAGCATCCATCCACCCCATCCATCCAACTCATTCACCCCTTCATCCATCCACCCATCTATCCATCTATTCATTCCCCTACCTATCCATCCATTATCCATTCCGTATCCCTCCATCCACCCACCCATCCAATCATCCATTATTCATTTGTCCACCCACCCACTGATCCACTACCATCCATTATCCACCCACTCATCCCCTCATCCATCCATCCACTATCCATCACTGACTCACTCACTCACCCCCATCCACTCATCCATTATCCATTGTCCATCCACCCACCCACTGATCCACCATTCATCCGTCTACCCATCCCCTTATCCATCCACCCACTCACGCACTCATTGTCTGTCCATCCATTCTTCTACCCATCCGTGTACCCACTCACCCACCCATTCATCCATATCCATTTCCCCACCATGCATTAACTCATCCATCCACCCATTATTTATATACCCCCACCCATCCATTCACCCACCCATCATCTGTCATTCCACCCACCCATCCACCCACCCGTGCACCCACCCACCCCCCATCTATCCACTCATCCATCCACTCTCCATCCATTCATTCATTTATTCATCCGTCTGACCACCCACTCATCCATCCATCCATCCATTGTCCGTCCACCCAGTCATTTATCCACTCACCCATTCATTATCCACACATTCATCCACCCACTCATCCATCCCCACTGAGCCCACTGCTTTTCTGTGCTTCCTCACACCTCGTGACGATGGCTGATGCTGAGACTCCAGCACCACGTCACAGAAGAGTTTCTAAGGCCCAGCAAGAGCTGGGTGCGTCTGAGAGCTGCTCTGCTCTGTACAAAGCTCTGTCCCGACACCTCTGCCAACTGAATTGTTCTAGACACTCCCTGTGGCACACACAGTGAGCTAAGACAGGAGGGGACATGTGGCAGAGAGCAGTGAGAGCCGTGAGGGGAGGGGAGGGCAAGGGACGGGGTGGCAGGACCAAGGCCCCCCACTTCTCTCCCTGCCCCGCCCTGGCCCTCCCAAGCTTTGCTGGGGGTCAGACCCTCCCACGCCAGCACTCAGGGTCCCGGGAGGAATCTGCAGGGTTCTGGGCCCCTCTGCTGCCCTCTTGTGCACAGATTATGTTTCCCTGGGTCTGAGTGTGGTTCCTGGGCAGAACTGAATCCTGGTGGGGAGGCAGACGTGTCCCCAGCCTGCTGGACACAGATTCTCATCGGGGCCACAGGTGCAGGTCATTTCTGCCGAGTCCTCCCCATGTCCCTGTCATTAGGCCCCTTGCCCAGGCTGTCCCATCATGTCCTGGCTGCTGGTGATGGACAGCTGGTGTTTCACTCCAGGACAGGTTCGCTGGTTATTCTTGGGGCCAGAGCAAAACCCCTCCCTGCTGACTGTGCTGACTCGGAGATGGCTGGTGGTGCCTGGCGGGAGGGCATCTGGAGACGCAGGTGTCACTTGGGTGCCTTCCCTAGGCTGTACGCTTAGTGTGTCTGTGCCACGCGCCTGGGCACGGGGAGGGATGGGAGGCCCTGAGAGGGAGGAGGGCTAAGCCCGTCACAGCCAACGTTACACAGGCCTGGGGTCAGCCCACGTCACCAGCTTTGGCACTTTCAGGAATTTTCCGAGCTTTCTGTGTTGTCACACTGATATTTACAATGACCGGGAAGATGCTTTTGTGCCTGGGCCCCAAACCATGACTGCCAACGGGAGGATGGCCTGGGTCCTGAGGGGCAGCCAGGGCCGCCACGACAGGCTTTCAGGACGACCGGGCATCCCCGAACCTGCCCATGGGAGGCTCCCGAGGCAGACCCACCCTCAACCTGTCGTGGCCGGGCTGAGGTCAGGGTGAGGCTCACCCCTGGCTCCTCGGGGACCCCCTCGCCCCAGCCTGCCCGGGAGACCCTCGCCTCACCACTGCCTGGCGCAGCCAGGGCCCTGGCTCGTGAAGGCCACTGGGGATGGCCACTGCTCCACGCTGAGGAGCCCAGGCCGATGCCGGAGGAGCCTCACACCCGGGTTCCCTGCCTGCCCCAGCCCTCCTTCCCAAGACAGCACTGGCTTCCCACGATGCTGGCCCTGCCTAATCTCTGGCTGTTGGAAAAGGTGTTGGAGAAGCTGCCACGGCCGGGGCTGTGGGTGGCGGCCTGAGGGGCCTGGGTTCCTTCAGGCACGTGAGGGCTTCTTTCCCAGGTGTCCATCACAGCTGCATCCACGCCCTCAGGGCTGTGGGCTGAGCCAGCTGGACCAAGGGCAGGTCAACGGGGCTGGAGGGAGAGGTGGCCCTGAGGCCAAGTCCGGGGCTCTCTAGGACATGGCAGGCCAGCCCCTCCCCCGGAAGGTGGCCCCCCTCTGCCCCTCCCCCGGAAGGTGGCCCCCCTCTGCCCCTCGGCCTCTCTGTGTGTGTGGAGGGGATGGGATGCCCTGGCGTCTCACCTGCCCAGCTGTAGCTGCTCTGCTCTTCCTGGACCGCCCAGGTGCCTGGGTTCCACCTCCTCCTCCGACCCCCAACTCCGCCAGCACCCAGACAGCAGGCAGTGGAGGGTCCCCGCCCCGGCCTTTGAGAAAAGACAGGGCCCTCTTCTCTGCAATGGAACCTGCCCCTCAGGCTGCCCAATGTCCACAAACAGCCTCACCTGGGGCACTTCCGGAGGGAAGGAGGGAGGTGGCCCGGCCATGCTGGGAAGCAGGAATTCCCTGGCAGGGCTCGGTCCCAGGACTCCCAGCCGCCCAGCACAGCCCCCTCCCCTCACGGCCCCGGTCCTGGGACCCCCGGCCGCCCTGCGCAGCTGCCTCCTCTTACGGGGGGCCCCTGGTGGCTTCTCTGTAATCCACAGACGTGGAAGGAGCTTCGCTGACCCTGGGAGTCAGTGAGTGTACAGGGCTGTTTCTAGCAAATCAAAAAATGGTGATCATCTTGTCGCAAAGCTGTGAGGGCCTGTGCCCATTTTTTTAAGGTTCCATCGTATTCAAGGATTTGAAATAGAGTCTCACGTTGGCCAGGGTGCTGGACTAATGATACACATTGGCGGAAAACTTCCAAAAAGAGTTTCTAAGTTCCGTCAACCAGGCTATCCATTTCCCGATCCCTCTGCTAACCAAGAAATGCTGGGTTGTGTTTTGAGAGTCTGCACCGAAGTCCCGGAGCATTTCTGAGAAGGAGGGAGCCCGTGCTGGGGTCTGCACCCGGGGAGACAGGAGGCCCCTGCTGTTCCTGCCACAGCGAGCTACAGGTTGAGGGGCCCCCGCCCCACCCCACGACCCAGGACAGGAGGGAGAATGAGGCTGCTGAGAATGAGGCGCAGCGAGGCCTGGTCCGGGGCGGCAGACAGGCCGGGTGCGGGGGGCGGAGTGGGACGGCGCCCCCAGGGCCAGGCAGGAGCCACAGGCGGGGCGGGGGAGGGGCGGGCGGGGACCCTGGGCAGGTGCCCTCGGCAGGGCCGAGGGTGTTTGATGATGCTTGGCGTCCTCACAGGAGGCATTTGCGTTTGCTGGGGAGACGGCACAATCCGTCTCCCCAGGATTTAAATCCCTAGGATCCGGGAGAAGAGTCCGGCTTTATTCAGCTTGCAGGGTCTCTCCTCCTCCCTCTCAGTACCGAGCTCACTGCCCGAGCTGGAAGGTGCGCTCTGGGCCGAGGCTCGCTGTGGGCAGGAGGGGCCCAAGCGACTCCGAAGTCTCAGACGGTGCTGGGTGCTGTCGTGGCCGCCGAGGCCCGGTGGGGTCTGAGCGCTGAACCAGGATGGCAAAGGGAGGCAGGACCCTGAGGCCAGGGAGGCCTCGGCCCAGCGAGTGAGCTCAGCGCTGCCCACCTTGGTTGTGAGTGTGCACAGGAGGGGGGCCGCGCTGCCTCCCCACCCCAAACCTTCCAGACGCTTCCTGGACTTTGCAGATGCTGAGCGAAGAGGCTCCCACAGGCTGCTGCGGCCCGGGGGTTTTAATTCCGAGTAGATTTAGAAGCCCTTTTCTTCAGCCTGCCAGCCTGCCAACATCCCCCGCCACCCCTGGCAATGGGGCCGCGTCTCCCGCTCAGCAGGCCTCAAACTCCACTCCCGTTTCCCTTAAATTCGTTTGGCAACATAAGGAATCTTGAAGATGTTGTTCAGCGGCCCAAGCACGCCCCTTCCTTCCCCCGCGAGCCTGGAACACAGGCTGGGAGCCAGCGGCTCCGTGTTCGAAGGGGCTTCCTCACGCCGGCCGGCTCGGTGTGCAGGGGGTGTCTGTTCCCCCGTTTTGGATCCGTTTTGGCTGTGCGGCTCCAGGTCAGAGGTCGGCGGTCTCTGCCCTTTGAGCTCCCCAAGGCACGGTGGTGGTAGCCGTCACACTCTCGCCCACGGAGCGGCCTGGGGGACTCACCGGGCCACGCTCACCCTGCCTGGCCCAGGCCTATGCGTTCTGAGGCTGGCTCTCATCGGGTCAGCTGTGCTGGCTGCAGGCTCTGGGCCTGCCCTGTGAAGGGACGCTCAGGCTGGGCTCCCCGAAGCTGCAGCAGAGGAGGGGCCACGTCAGGGCTCCCTCGGCTGCTCCCGGGCCTGTGGCTGGGGCTGCCAGACATTCAGGTGTGGCTGCCAGGCTGTGGGGGCCCCTGGAGGTGACCGGACACCCACCCAAATGGGGACTTTCAGCACTGCACTTCCAGCCTGCGGAAGAATAGAATGAATGAGACCCAGACGGCCTGGTGTACCAGACACCTGCGTTTGCTTCGCCCTCGCCTCTTCTATGGGGGAGAACTGAGAAACACATGCCACGCTGGCCCCGTCAGCCCCTCCTGCCCTCACCCCCAAAACACAGTCCCTGCTGGGAACTCTGTCCTTGCTGCCCACACGGTCCGTGCCTCGACCGGGGTCAGCAGCAGCAGAGAGCAGGGTCTGTGCGTTCCTCACAGCTGCACGAAGGAGACCAGGTCGCACGTGGGTCCCTTTGCCGCCTGCTTTCCCGCTCAGCGTGTGTGGGGCGCATCCGTGCTGACGCGAGAACTCCCTTGCCCACATGGACCTGTCCCTCCATTCATGCCACCATATTCCAGGGTGCCATTTCCTGAGGGCCCAGCCTTTCACTCCTGCATCATGGGCGGCGATACCACCGGGTCTCCTGGCACGGACTCCCTTGGCATGGGCTGCGAGCTGGGTCATCTCCGGGGGTCGGAGCTGCCGTCCTTGGGAGTCCCAGCAGTGCGTGGGGGCTCTGCTCCCTCACGTCCTGCACAGCCCTTGGCTTTGAAAACTCGGGTGTGAGGCGATATTTTATTGTGTTAATAGTCAGCATTCCTCCTACTTGCTTTCATAAAAGGGAAGCCCACTTTAGAATACGTTGATGAAAACAGGTTTTTACTGAGGACTTCGTAACGAGAATCAAGGAAGGGACTTACAGTGCTTCAGGAAAAATCCCACCGGAGTTTTAACTTCTGGGGGGGCCTCTCTCACCACGTCTGCCTGTCTCCCCCACCTGTGTCTGCCCACCTCGTGTTCCTCCTGACCTGTCTGCCCACCTGCTCTTCCTCCATCTGCCCACCTCCTCCTCCCACATCTGCCCACCTCCTCCTCCTCCCACATCTGCCCACCTCCTCCTCCCCGTATCTGCCCACTTCCTCCTCCTCCAAACATCTGCCCACCTCCTTCTCCTCTCCCACCTGCCCACCTCTTCCTCCTCCTCCATCTGCCCACCACCGTCTCACCCTCCATCTGCCTGCTGCCTCCTGCAGTGGCAGTTACACCCCATCTTTGATTGTGGAATCAAATCATTTGCCCACTGAGAGTGACATCTCTGGGGAGTCAGATGTGAGTGCAGGTTTCCTCTGCAGTGCCATGTAACACCGTCAGGAATGAAAGGTGGTGCCCACTGTGCTCGCCATCTCCCTGCCCACCATCTCCCCACTGCTGGATGGCGGCTGTTGGACCCCACAGAAGACTGCAGCTAACTCGCTGGCCTGGCTCCACCAGCCAGCTCGGGGCCCACCTGTCTTCCCCTGTTTGGCCCTCACCTGCGCACTGTCCCCTCCCGGGCAGAGTGGGCCGCCCACCCCTGGGGCCGGGGCTCCTGTGGCGAGGCCCCTTCCCTGCTGGCACTCAGACAAGCTCCGTGCTCACTCTGGGCATCGTGGGCAGGGGCTGTGCATGCCCGGCGTGGCCTCGAGAGGGTGCACGCTCCTTAATCCTTGCAGTGAGTGAGACGGCTCAGTGCCCTCTTTGTTCACGAAACAAGGGTGCATTGTTTCCCATCCTTTCTTCTTGGTGGGTGAGCAGCATATTTTCTAACTGCTTAACTTGTGGTTGGCAAAGAAAACCCACTGTCACTCGCAGCCGAGGCCCACGCTGAGTTCCACTTCAAGGGGCTGACCTCAGAGGCTGAGTCTCAGTTTAGCTCCAAATACAAGCTTAGAAAACTGGAGACTGGTGAGCCCACTGTTTAGATTTAAAACATTTCTTAAAGTTTCCAGGAGGCTCATGAACCTAAAGGTCGTGTTAATGGAGTTTAAGGATCAAAAGGAAAGGACTCTCCCCTCCCTGACAATTTCTGGAAAAAAGCACTTCTCACTGCCTGAGACCTTACTCCACAGGGAGCCCCACACAGGCCACAGCCCTAACCCTAACCCCAACCCCAACCCCAACCCCAACCCCAACCCGCAGGGCCAGAGCAGGTCTGATTCGCCGCCTCCCGCGGTGGCTGCTGTCATTCAGCACTTTCCCCGGGCTGGGTCAAGGGCAGAACACACGTGGCTCCTTCCCAGCGGGCGCCGCATACCAGCAAGCCCGTCCGGCACCCAGAACAGTAGCACAGCCGCCTGGCCCCAGCAGAGGCAGCCCTGGGCAGCGAGCCCTGCGTACCACATTACTGGAAAGCCAGGCCCCAAAGGGTGGTGGACCACGAGGAGCCACAGGGCCGATGCCTCAGGCTGGGCATGCAGCGGGGTCTGTCTGGTGAGGCTGCAGCTCTGTCTGGAGGGGAATGTGGGAGAAGTCCCCGAGATGCCCTCGAGCCCCTACCACACTGGTGCCCGTCCCACCAGCAGTGCTGTGAGCATCCTGGGCTGGCTCCTGCCGCCCCGTCCCTCCAGCCTGGCTGCCCGCTGCTGTCCCAGAGCCTCCTCCAGCTCCTGACTCCAGCAGTCATCCACAGAGGCGAGAGAGTGAGAGGGGATTCGAGACCAAATTCAGAACCCACCCAACCCTGAGGCCACCTGCCGCCCACCCAGGAGGGGCTTTAGTTCCATGAGGGCACAGGCGCCTGCTGGACCCCCCGGGCCTCTGCAGCTCCTTCTCCGTGCTGGGCTGGGCCCGGGCACCCAGCCCTCTACTCTGTCTCATGGGGGCGAGGCGTTCCACACTGGCCAGCTCTGACATTGGTTCCGGGGGCTGCCCTCCATTCGCTGGCCCCACCGACTCTGGGTGTGACTTAGCCATGCCCAGCATGACTGCAAGTCGGCCACCTGGCACACGGGACAAGCCCAAGGGCCCCTGGTGAGGCTGGACGTGCCTGTGAGGGCCAGATGAGACGTACTGGGATGCGTGGGCCACACATGGCGGATGGGACCCCAGTGTGGTCGTCTCTGCCTCAGTCGAAGCCCTCCTTCCCGCGGGAGCCTCCTGCCTTTGGACTTGAAGGAAAGCACGGGCTGTTCCTGGACTCAGACTGGAACCACACTGCCGGCCTCGGGGTCTCCGGCCCGTGGGTCTGGGGTCTGGTGGCCTCTTTCACCGTGGAGCCTGCAGCTGCAGCCACACGGTTGGTGGAACTGACTCGTCCCCAGTTCCTCGGGAGGCCCCTGAGCTTGGCCACTCCCGCTCACGCCAGCAGCCGCCCCGGAAGCCCGTCCAGCCCCGCAGAGCCGCCTGCCCCCGGCAGCCCCAGGGCTCGGGCTCTCAGGAGGCCGCTGCGGTCCAGCCTCAGAGGAGCCTCTCCGCGGCCCCGCTGTCCGTGCCTTCCCTCAAAACAAAAATAAGCTTATTTCAGAATTGTCATGACTACAGAGAACGGTCCCAAGAATGACTCTGTGGCTCCCCCGTTCGCGTCCCCCCAGCCTCTCCACGTGGGGGCCGCATGGCCGTGTTCGCTTCCGGGCAGCGTCAGCCCCCACAGGGACCTTCTGCCCCGGGCAGCTCAGCCCCGCGTCCACCCCAGGCTCAGGGGAGCCCGGCTGCTCGCGCCAGATGGAGGCAGGGTTTTGTTTGCCAGAAAGGGGCGAGGAAGGGCCAAGCTGTTGTGAGTGTCACCCCTGGTCGGCTGCTACCTGTTCACCCTCTTCCTACTTGACACAGGAGCGGCTCCTTCCAGCGTCACGGACGGGGGACCCCTGGGATCAGGAAGGCTCTGGGGAGCCGGGACAGGGTCTCCTCCTGTCTGTGGGAATGAGGGGGTTGAGTCAGTGGCCTGGGTGTCAGGGAGGGGTGAGGGTGCGGGGTCTGCTTGAGGGCAGGCAGGGAAAGAGGAGAGGCCAGCGGGTGGCACGGGGCCAGCAGCCGCCAGCCCTGCCATGAACTCGGGGCCGGCTCGTCCTGACCCAGCTGCAGCGGTGGAGGCGCCCTTGGGCCGAGACGGGAGGGCTGCTCCGGCAGGCAGTGCAGGTGCCGTGCCAGGCTGAGGACTGGGGCCTGGCCGCTTCCCCGTGGCCTCCTGCTCACACCTGGGGATGCCCAGCCTGGAGGGAGGGGCCTGAGCGGGGCCCCAGGCCGGGGCCTGGTGTCCTGACAGGGTCGCCCCCATGGTGGCCCTGCCAGGACTGGGACCCGCACACTGGTGGCGTCTCCCGGGCCCGCCTGGCCACACTCTGGGTCTCCGGGCTGTGCTGTCTCCAGACCCAAGGCCGTGTGAGGACCCCTCCCTCACCGGGCGTCTGCAGTGCCCCCTGCACGCTGGGTTTGTTGCTTGCTGCCAGGGATATTGGTTATTATTTCATTTTGTTTCTGGTTCTGCTCTGCAAGATGCTTGTTACCCGAATTCTCTGGCGTTTTTCTCATCACCTCCGCTGGGGCCTCCCAGGAGCTTGGGCAGACGGGTCCCACAGCACACGGGCAGGGAGTCAGGGGCTTCGAACCGCCGCGTGTGGAGCTGGCACTCCCCTCAGCCCGGCAGTCCTTCGCATCCCAGCCCCGCACAGGAGCTGCCGGCGCTGGGAAGGGCGGATGCCTGTGGGGCCGAGGGGAGCTCCCAGGAGACCCTCTGGTGTCCCGGGGTGGCCATGACAAAGCCCCACAGAGCCGGGCGGTGCGCACAGGAAGGCAGCGTCCTCCCGCCCGAGGCCTGCGCTCAGCTCTGCGGGCGAACGCGGCCCAGCCTCCCTCCCGCCTCCCCAGGCCTGGCGCTGCTTCCTGCCTCCACATCTGTCGCCGGTGTCTGCGTCTTTGCAGGCTCTTCCTCGGGGCCTTGGCTGTGGATTGTGAGGGCCCCTGCCCGGGTGCCCCCTTCAGCTGCTCACCCCAGCAACAACCCTGTTTCCAAACAAGGCCCCACCCTGAGTCCTGGGGTTGGGGCTTCAACCTGTTAGTTTCTGGGAGACACAGGTCAATCCCTGGCAGAGCCCCAGGCTGTCTCCACGGAACGGCAGGGGTTAGACGCCCACCCCACCACGGGCCTCCCTGCCCAGAGCGTATCTGCGGGCTGCAGGCCCCCCCTCACCGGCGGGACTCCGAGCTGGGAAGAGGCCGGAGAAAGGGGCGTCTGCCCCCGCTGAGGATTCCCCAAGCCGAGACCTCAGATAACCTCAGCTTCATCTGAAATGCTGATCAATAAATAAACGTCTGTCTAACTACATCCGCCCACAGCATCCCCCGTGCCCATGGGTCCCGGGGCCGCATCCACTCTGTGCTCTGGGATGGTGGTGGTTTTATGAGGCTCCCTGGGGACCCCCTGCAGATCCTGAGGCCCCAGGAGGCCATGCCTGTGACTCGGTGGGCAAGAAGGGGCTCCCTAGCATTCCCATCCCAGGAGCTGGGGCTGCCAGGTGTGAGGCCCCCTCCCCCCCTGTGAGCATGGGCGACATGGTGGCACAGCTCCGGCCACTGGGAGCAAGTCTGGTTTTGGGGATGTGACCGCAGGGGTCACAGGAGTCCCTGCTGTGAGCTGAAGAGCAGCCGAGCTGGTCAGGTCCCCCAGGGCGGCTCCTCAAGGCTCCTGGGAGGGAGGAGCTTTCACAGCCTTAACACCACCCTGGGAGGCGGGAGAGAGACGCCACGGAAACTCGTGGTAAGCTCCGCCGAGGACCGTTTAGGCTTCCGTGTCATGCACTGAAACCTGGGTATGGCTCACAGAGGGGCTGGGCTTCCGTGGGTCACACCTAGGGAGACGCGTTCGCAGCCCGGCCGGCACTGTCCTCGGGTCCTGGGTGTGGGCTCCGTGACTAAGCGGGGACCCGCCCGCCGAGTCACCCACAGAAACCCAGTCCTCTCGGGGTGACCCAGCCTGACCCGGGCTCCCCAGAGAGACTCGGAAGGTGCTCACCTGGGCCCTCCAGTTCCACAGCTGGATGTCTCAAAAACAGTCTGAACAAGATGGTGAACGAACTAGCAGGTGCATGAATGGCACCTACATGCTTAGAGCCGCATTGAGAACCCACGGAGAAGAGACGGGCAGGGCAGACGCTGTCTCTCGGCCAGTTTATAATCGCAGGGGCGACAGGTGCCAGCCCGACTGTGCCAGCGGCCGTGTTACTGCAGCTGTTCGTGCTGCCTGGGAGCCACAGGTCACCCCGTAAGGCTGACACCCCCAAGCTCTGTGGCAGGCCCAGTCCTCAGCAAGGAGGAGTGAGGGCTCCTGCCCCTTTCTGTTCCTCCCGGAGCCCCATGGCTGGGACATCTGCTCCCACCCTGACCTCTCAGACCACATGGAGAGAGGTCTTCATTTTCAGCAAGTGGCTGAAAACCCCTGAGGGGCTGCACTTGCAGGAATAATGGGACTTCAGCTGCACGCGGAGCCTGAGGTGAAACTCCGAAAAGCACAGCCTGCGGCCTCGCACCCATCCCGCACCCCGGGACATGCGGGCTGATGGGGCGCTGTGCCCCCCAAGCGCAGACATCCCTCTGGACACGCCGGCAGCAGCCACTGCTGTCGCCTCTGCCGCTCTGCCCTAAGCTGGCGGTTTGGTGATGCTGGTGTCAGAGGAAGGGACGCCGGGGCCTCCCTCCTGCCTGAGGTCACCCCTATTCTAGGGACACCCTTAGAAATGCCAGCACTGCTCACCTTGCTGATTCCAACAGAGGCTCTCCAGAGCTGAGTGCGTTCCTGCGTTCGGCTGCGCAGCACGGGAGCCTCCGTGGCTCGCGGGGAAGGCACACCTGTGGCCGAGGGTCCCACTGTCCTCTGGGGATGACCGAAAGCAGAGCGAGGTGGTTCCTGCCCCTCAGGTGCTCGTTGGCCTCACGTGTGTGTCTTGTTTGTCTTCGAACCCGCGTAAGGGCCAGCCTGAGTCCTGGCGTCGTGCACGGCCTTGCCTAACTCTGGAGTCATGGGCGTCACGGACTTCACGTTGAAGGTGGCGGGGCTGAACTCAGAGGGTTGGCTGGCAGCCTCCCTGGCTGCCAAGTGGTGCCCAGAAAGTTACGGCCCTGCGGCACCTAACGTAATCCTTCCTGAAATTCTTCGGTACCCAGGAGCGTTAAAGTTGCTGTTTAAGCCATACCTCATTCTCCTCCTAAATTCTCAGCAGGAGCTGGGAAGCACATGTCAGAGAGCCCGCAGCGTCCACGCAGCACGGCAAAGCTTCCTGATGAGGTTGCAGCCAGCCCTGGACCCACAGCTCCTTGGAGTGGCCGTGGGACACACAGCCGTGGGCCGGCTCCCCTGGGCGGCGTGCTCAGCAGCTGCCGGGTGACGGTGTTCCTCCTCCTCCCTCCCCACTCCCGTCTTCTTTTGTACTGGGAGAAAAAGCTCTATAGTTTCTGCTGGGTCCATGGCACAGGGAGGCCTCGTGGCTGCAGGGGGAGCTGGGGTGGGTCCTGCAGGGGGGCCTCTGCGTTGAGGCTCGTGGTCAGCGGGAGACCCTGCCTGGCCAGAGGGTCGCAAGGTCGGGGTGGCCTGCCTTCCGGCGAGTCTCACTGCCTTTGTCAGGAATGGTTTCAGGGAGTCACAGAGATGGGGTCTGCGTGGGCAGAGCAGCAGGGCTCCCACGTTCTTGGGGCACAGGGTCAGTGGGAGACAGCGGCTAACAGCAAAGAGGGTGCAGCTGGTCCTGGAAGCAGGGACAGCCAGAGACGGGCTGCAAGGGGGACTGGGGGCCACCAGGCTGTTCCTCAAATGCCATGGGTGCAAGAGGCAGGCAGCAGGAGCGCCTGGTGCCCTGGGGTGACTGCTGGACGTGACGGCTCTGGTCCCACCCTCTGCCCTCCCTCAGGCATGGCTGGATGTGGCTCCCTTGACCTCTGCGCCGACATCAGCGGCTACGCACTCTCTCCCGACCTTCCTCACCCATGGGGTCAGGGGTCAGGGGTCAGACCCCCAGGAGAATCCCCTTCCAGGAGAACCCCCCCCAGGAGAACCCCCAACCTCCAAAGGCCCCAGAACCGGTGTCGGCCAGAATCTCAGCTTCTTGCCTGTCTGGAGGCAGAGCTCACAGCGGCAGCCAGCCCCCTCCAGGAGATGGGGGGCGAGGACAGCCTGCGATGCATGCCGTGGGCTCTGGTCACCAACGTCTACATCCAGCTGCTCTGCAGAGAGGATGGCACAAGGCTGTGGGCACCGGGGCTGGGGTCACTGGCCCCTCAGGAGGCTGCCCAGCCCAGTGGACAGTGTGGCCACCTCGATGCGCAAACCCTCCTGGGAGCCTTTACAGCCGCTGCACAGACAAGGAGAGGCCATGGCTCCTTTCTGCAGGGAGTGGGGGCGCGTGAGACGCGGTAGCGGGGACTCTACCCACTGTCCTTCAAGTCCAGCCCAACGACCACAGGCCCAACCTGGCCCTTCTCGGCAACCCGAGGTAGAGGGCTCCGGGTCCACAGAGAGCGCAGGCCCAGGCGGGCTGGTTCCACGGAGAGGGGCCTCGGGCCTGCCTCTGGGGCCTGGTGAGGGACGCCCCTGGACGCTCTGCTCCTAATGGGACCACCCTGCTGATGGCAGGGGAACCTGAAATGCTTCTGTGCCCCGGCCCCCAAAACTAAGGCACACTGATGGACGCGACCCCAAGACAGGACTGGGAGGAGGTGCTGGAGGGGGGATGGGAGCCTGGAGGGAGGGTGGTGGCTGAGCAGGCTGGGGCGGGGAACTGGCAGGGCTGCTCCAGGCCCACGGCAGCCCAGGAACCTGAAGTTGCTCCTTCCTGACCTCACTCTCCCCGTCTGCTCTGCGCCGGGCGGTGGCCTCTCCCTCCTCTTAGCTGCTCAGGTTCAATGTTCAAGCCCCTGGTGACTTGCTGGCACAGCCTGGGACTTCCCCTGTCCCCTGCCAGGGGCCCACAGGCCACCCCGTCCAGCCAGCAAGACTTGTTGCTCTCAGGCTCCCGGTCCAGGCCCCTTCCCCAACCCTGGTCTGCCCAGCTCCAGAGCCTGCTCTGAGACCGCAGAGTCGGGAAACCTTGTGGCCTTGTGGCTGTGCTCAGAAGGTCCCTGGACCTGCCCCTCCGCCAGCCTCAAATGGCCAGCACGTGCAGGGGCTGCAGGCGGACTGAGGCGGGAGAAGAGGGTCTGGGAGGTGACTCCAGTCCACTCAGCTCTGCCCCAGTGCCCTGTGTAAGCGCAGGGGCTGTCCTGTGACCGTCTCAGATGTGGGCCGCCATGACACGAGTGTGACATGACTGAAGAGGAAGCTGTGAGCTTCAGGCACAGGGTGCTGGGCGGTGCCTCTGAGGCTCCTCAGGAAATTCCTGATGATCTGTGGGATTGAGGGTCCATTTTCAGAGAAGGCGCCGAGACTCCCCCACAGGGTGGGAGATGCCTCCTCCTTCTCCACATCCAGGGTGAAGGGGTGTGGAGCCCTCCCTGAGCGCAGGGGACCCCTGGAGACCCCGGACACCCCTGCAGAGCCCTGAGACCCCTGCTAGCCTCCAATGCAGCTCCGAGCAGGCAGGAGGCCCCAGCCTTGAAGCCCACAGGGAACGCAGCTGAGGCCCCGCCTGGGGCCCGTGAAGCCCGGGAAGCTCATGGTCCAAGCCTCAGGCGAGGGGTAGAGCTGGGAGCAGGAAGCCAGGCCCCCTACGCCTGGCGTCGGCCTGTGGACAGGACCTGCTTGCTGCCTGCCATGGAGATGTGGGCGCAGCGCTCTCGGGTAGGTGGGAATGCCCTTCCTGTCTGCTGTGTCTCGGGCGACGGCCTCTCCCTCCTCTCGCTGCTCAGGTCCAACTGAATCTTGCCCTTAAGAGGCCTGTTGGTTGTTACTTGATTGATACCTGGACTGGGGTCTCCAAGTGGGGCAGGAGTCTCCGCAGGACTCTGACTGCAGCCGGGCGTGGTGGGGACAGCGCCTGCAGTCTCAGTGACTCGGGAGGCCGAGGCGGGAGGGTCACTTGAGCCGGGAGGTTGAGGCTGCCGTGAGCCGAGATTGCGCCACTGCACTCCAGCCGAGGCGACAGAGCAAACCCTGTCTCTAAAACAAACGTGAAAAACAGAAGCAGCCTGTCTTTGTGAGCTGCTTTGGGGTGCTACCTAGAGCATTAGCGGGTGAGAACTTCAGCCGGGAAAGGAAAATGTGCAGGAAGGAGTTGGGTGCAGAGGCAGCTACGGCCTCGCAGGGTGTGATTCTGCTGTTACGGAAGGTGAGGGCAGGCACTGCCAGGGCGGCCTCACTGTTGTGGGAGCTGAGAATGGGGCCACCGTCCACTGGGCCCTGTGTGGTGCTGACCTCTGTGGCTGGGGCCTGGTGGCATGGGCTGCTTGGGTGTTTGTGGATGGCTGCATTCGTCTTCAATGATGAGAAATGCCCCACTGTCTGTGGCCTTGGTGATTAATCCTCAGGGCCGAGAATCCTCGTGCCGGGATGAACAGTTGTTCGCGTGTTTGGCTCCAGGCACTCACTTGCCACCTCTGGTTACAGTGACACAGGAGAGCGTAGCTGGAGGTGTGTCTCCTCTGCCGGGCCACAGCGTGGCCACTTGGCACCGGGGAGCAGAACGGGAGGTGCTCAATTATCAGGCTCCCTGATAGACCACGTGTGTGGACACGGTTCATCCATAAAGCAGAGCGCGTCCTAAAGCTCCCGGCAGAATGATCCTGCTCCCTGGAAGCGGTGAGATGGGGGCGTAGCTCCTGGGCCTGAGGAGGGAGTGGACGAGGCTCGCAGGCCTGTGCAGGTGAGTCAGGAGGGGCTGAGGACCAGCCCGTTATGAGGGCGGGGCTCCCACCGTCCTGGTGGCCTCAACCTGGCGGGACGCCAGCAGGGCCAGTGCCCGGCCTTAGAGGTCGCCTCAAGTTAGACCTGCCTGGAGATTTGATGCCAGCCAGAACTTACTGCTAAGCTCCTGGGGACAGGCTGACAGCAATGTTTTCTTAAGGTTCCTACTTTTCAGAAACAAATGCCAGCATGTTTATGATGACATAGAACGTCCAGAATTTGCAGGGAGTGGGGAGGTGGGTGAAACAAGAGGGCCTGAGTTGGCCCCTGGGAAGCTGGGTGACAGGTGCAAGGAGGGTCTGTGTGCTACTCTACCTTTTTATTTATTTACTTATTTTAGACAGAGTTTTGCTCTTATCTCCCAGGCTGGAGTACAATGGCCTGGTCTCAGCTCACCACAGCTTCTGCCTCCCGGGTTCAAGCGATTCTCCTGCCTCAGCCTGCAGAGTAGCTGGTATCGCAGGTGTGCCGCCATACCTGATTCATTTTTGTACTTTTAGTAGAGATGGGGTTTCACTGTGTTGGCCAGGCTGGTCTTGAACTCCTGACCTCAGGAGTTCCTCAGGTGATTCCCTGACGTGATTCCCCGACCTTCGTCTCCCAAAGTGCTGGGATGGCAGGCGTGAGCCACTGTAGCTGGGCTACTTTTGTTTCTGTTTAAATTTTTCCCATAATATAAAATCAGGCCTGGCGTGGTGGCTCACACCTGTAATCCCAGCACTTTGGGAGACGGAGGTGGGGGAAATCACTTGAGGTCGGGAGATTGAGACCAGCCTGGCCAACATGGGGAAACCTCGTGTCTACTAAAAATACAAAAATTAGCCGGGCGAGGATGAACCTGAGGTGGCATGCTCCTGTAGTCCCAGCTACTCTGGAGGCTGAGGTGGGAGAATCACTTGAACCCGGGAGGCCGAGGTTGCAGTGAGCTGAGATCGCGCCATTGCACTCCAGCCTGGGTGGACAGGGTGAGACTCTCTCAAAATAAATAAATCAATAAATAAAGATAAAAATTTCCACAACATAAAATCAAAAATAGTCCCAGGGCAGAAGTTGCCCATTGACATTTTCTGTGTCTCCATTCTGAGAGAGAAAATACCTTCAAGGCCAGGGTCTGTTTAAAACCCGAGACGCCCAGGCTGGCCAGCCACGGCCACAGCAGCCTCCTGCTGCCACCGTCCCCACGTCAGTCCGCGCGGCTCTGTGCCGGACTCCGCACCCTCTCTGGCCGGGCGGTCCGCACTATTCGGTATATAGCAGATGTTCAACAATGCAGCTCTGATCACGATCAAGTCATTTTCCATGATAGGAGTCTTGATAGGGACTAGGGGAAAAGGGAATGCGGTTAGAGGAGGGATGACTGAAGGCACGGAATTTGCCTAATCGATGGCATGTTGTGGGCACTCGGCATATTGCCTATGCAAGGAGTTTAGATTTGCATATTAAAGGAGCCTTTAATACTCCTGAGTAGCTGGAATTACAGGCACGTGCCATCGTGCCCAGCTAATTTTTGTATTTTTAGTGGAGATGGGGTTTCACGATGTTGGCCAGGCTGGTCTCAAACTCCTGACCTCAGGTGATCCTCCCACCTCAGCCTCCCAAAGTGCTGGGATTACAGGCGTGAGCCACCATGCCCTGCCCCGACACCGTAGTTCTAAGGGAAGGAGTGGAAGGAGCGTGTCTCAGGTCGCAGGGGTGCTTACAAATCCCCACAAATAGCTCTGCTTGTGTGGAATCAGGGTATCCAGGAACTTCTCACTGCTTAGAGAATAGGCCTGATTGCCAAAACAACGTTCAGACTGTCTGTCAAATATCCAGCCTCCTCTCTGCGAGCCACTCCCTCCTCGTTGAAGAAGCTGAGTGCTGGCTGTCTTTAGTGTCACCAAGCCTCTTGTCATTTTGATTCAATCAGTCATGAAGGAAGATTTTCTATGAATTTTTTATTATAAAAATAATCGTTGATGAAGAATTGCCTATTAACCTTTTTCCTTTTTTTAATGTTTTTTGTTTGTTTGTTTATATTTAAGACAGAGTCTCACTCTGTTGCCCAGGCCGCAGTGCAGTGGCTCAGTCATAGCTCACTGCAGCCTCAGCCTCCTGGGCTCAAGTGATCCTCCTGCCTCAGCCTCTCCATGAGCTAGAACTACAGGCATGTGCTAGCAGGCCTAGGTAATGTTTGTTAAGATTTTTGTAGAGACAGGGTCTCACTATATTGCCCAGGCTGGCCTTGAATTCCTGAGCTCAAGCAATCCTTCCACCTCTGCTTCCCAAAGTGCTGAGATTACAGGAATGAGCCACTGTCCATGGCCAGAATTTTATTTTTCCATGATAAAAATTATAGCAACATTACAAAACCTTTAGGCATGTGAGAAAAACATCACACCTAATCTTACCCCTAGACCTCTGACTAGCGTTTGGTGCTCTTACCTCTACCTTTGTCTTCTGCGGTTTTAACCTTGCTGTGACCAAGACAGGAGTTTGGTGTTCTGCTTTTTTCCAAACATCTAAGCATTTTCTCCTCCTAGGATTACATAACCCACTTTACCATTTCTTTAAACGGCAACATTATTGTGATGGTCAGTCGTATTTGTCAATTTGGCTAAACTGTAGTGTCCAATTGCTTGGTCAAATACTGATCTAAATGTTGTGAAAGTTTTAAAAATATGTGATTAAAATTCGCCATCAGATGACTTTAAGCAAAGCAAACTACCCTCTGTACTGTGGATTGGTCTTACCCAGTCAGTTGAATCCCTTAAGAGTAAGACTGAGAATTCCTGAGAAGAGGGAATTCTGCCTCAAGAACACAGCGTGGAAATCCAGCCTAAGTTACCCGTCCACCAGCCCGCCCTGTGGACTTTGGATTCAAGGCTGAAGCAGAAATGCTTCCCTGAGTTTCAGCCTGTGGCCTGCCCTACAGATTTCAGAGTCGCTAATCCCCACAATCACCTGGTCCAGTTCCCCGGGAGAGATTTCTCTCCCTCTCGCTCGTGTTTATGTATGTGCATGTATTTATATTTGTGTATATTCTACTGTGTTCTATTTGGGTGGAGGACTCCTCTGACTGATATATGCTATTGAGCTCTTAAGTTTATTTATTGACTGCTTTGCTATTGTTGAATATTTTAGCTTTTTCCAAATTATGCTACTAAAACAATACATCACTAAATATATTTACACACTTGTTCGTATTTTGAACTACTCTACGTTAGATCAGACTCTTAGACATTGAATTACCACGTGAACGCTGTGCCCACATTGTTGGAACACATATTTACTGCTGCCAATACCAACAGGGCCATCTTCAACTCTCGGGTTATGATATGTTTTAAAACGTGAGCCAGTTCAATAAATAAATCCAAACTCCTTACCATGAGTTACACATTCAATACTTATTCCATGCCAGACTTAGCCTAGCTGTAGGGAGCTTGCAACAACGACAACAAAAAAAACAAAAACGTAAAATTCAAAAGAAAGCAACTGTGAGAACAGAGCCCTTCAGACAAGGGAGAGCAAAGGCAGAGGGAAGGTCTCTGAGCAGACACGATGGCTCCCCAGCAGCCTGCACCGCACATAATCCACGCTGCTTCAAGAGAGACTGACAAAAGCAATTCGCAATTGAATGTGTCTGATCATTTTTGTGCAAATAGATGTCATCTTTCATTAGAAATATGTACAGTACACTTAGGAAAAAAAGTTTAGTTGCAAGCAACTTCATGTTCAAAAATATAAATACACCAGATTCCCTAATTCACATTGGCTGCACTTCTGGTCTGACTCTTCCTGGCCTCCGAGAAAGCTGGGGGGACGCAACGCAGTGATGTTTTCATTCCTTGGTCCCCACTCTGGTCCAGAAGTTGTATTCTGGAAACAAGTTTCCTTGGCTCCAATTACCCCTCTCTTCCTTGCTAAAGTCAGTCCCTACCACAACCCATGCTCTGTGTGTGTGTGTGCACATGTGTGTGTGAATGTGTGCATGCGTGTGCACATGTGTTGCATGTGAGTGTGTATGTATGTGTGTGTGAATGTATCTGTGCATGTGTATGAGTGTGTGTGTGAATGTGTGTGTGCATGTGAGTGTGTGTTGTACAAAAATACAAATGTAAAAGTAGACAGGGAGATGACTTTATTTATTTTGAGACAGTCTTACTCTGTTGCCCAGGATGGAGTGTAGTGGTGGGATCCTGGCTCACTGCAACCTCCGCCTCTTGGGTTCAAGTAATTCTCCTGCCTCAGTCTCCCAAGTAGCTGGGATTACAGGCGTGTGCCACCATGCCCAGCTAATTTTTTTTTTTTTTTTTCATTTTTAATAGAGACGGGGTTTCACCATGTTGGCCAGGCTGGTCGCAAACTCCTGACCTCAGGTGATCTTCCTGCTTCAGCCTCCCAAAGTGCTGGGGTTACAGGTGTGAGCCACCCCCTCTGGCAGATGCCTTTATTAATCACAGATATAAAAGGAATCTGGGTGGCTCAGCATCTTCAAAGCGGAGAGGAAAGAGAGAGTTCCCACTTCGGACCTCATTAAAAGATAAAATGCCTTGTGTCTGTGACTGCCGTGAACAGGCTGTGTGAGGAGGGGCGGTGTGGAGGGTCCCGGGTTGCGTGCACGCCTGCCTTCTTGTGCCTCTGGGTCGCTACTGGAGGTTGTTTCCGAGCTTCTAAGAGTCGTTTCCGGAGAAGTCACTTGGGGAAAGGAGGAGGAGCAAGGGAAGCGTGGGCCGCGGCGAGGTGCCCACGGTGGAGACGGGCAGGGCTCGGCCACAGCAGGTTCCCGAGGCCCGGGCGCGTCAGCTGACCCGTGAGGGTACTAACTCCGTGTGCCCTGTGCGTTCCCGCGAGAGCTGTCAGTCTCCCGTCCTCGTGCCCCTACCACCTGGACGATGCTTGCTTCCGAAAGTGCCTGTCCCTTTCTCATCTACAGAGCGTCACGCTGCGGTCACACGCCGCCTCCGAATTCTCTCTTCTTCTAAGCCAGTGGCTTTCCAAGTTTTTTTAAACCGAGACTCAGAATAAGAGGCGCATTTTACATCACAACCAGCACGTACATGCAGACGTGAAATAGGAGTTTGTGAAACAACACCCCCTCTGATGAGTGATTCCCTGATGGAAATCACAACTTCCATGATGATCATAGAAGCAGGCGCTCTGTGCCACCCTGTTCCTTTTTGAAAATGCTCGTCAGGACTCATTAAATTGATTTCACAACCAGCTGCTTCACAAACACCTCCAGGTCATTGCAGCCTGGAAGCTGCCTGTCTGCGGAGGGCGCGGTGGCGCCGGCCGAGCGCGAACCTGCCTTTGTTTCTGCCTTTTCCGGCTTCTCTCGCACATGTGTTGAAACCCACCGTGTCCCCATTATCCCATCCAGAGGAATCTCTTCCCCTGTCCTCACCCCACAATCTTCCTGCTATACCTTTTTCAGGCCCCTCAGAACCTCAGTGACTGGCCTTGGTGCCCGGCACCCACCCCTGGCACCCAGCCCTGCCCGGCGCCAAGCCCTGTGTCATCCTCACCCTGCTGGCCTCGGGCTGCGGGATCTGCCCTTCATTCTGCAAGGGCTCTTGTGTCGCTGAAATGCTTCCTTTGTTGTGAGACTAAGGTGTGAGACAGTATGACAGCAGACCAAATGCAGCCCTGCCTTAGGCCTGATGCTTGCTAGAATATTCTTTATATATGTGCACTGTATTTTTCAACATGTCTCCAGTGGATCACGTTGCTTTTAGGACCAGAAAGAAAATCAAAGTTAGGCTGAGAGGAGAGGGAAAGGCATTGCTGGACCCTCTGTCTGGGTCTCACTGGTGCTGCCCCTGCAGTGGGGGTGGGGAGTCATCGGTCGCAGGTGGCCTCTCTGGAGCGTGTGCCCACCTTCGGCAAGGAGCGGGAAAGCTAGAGCTGCTGCAGGCAGCTGGCGGCACTGCTGTGGGGGCTCCATGCAGCGGGGGTGGGCCGTTGCTGCCCCTCAAGGGCACCCTGGGGGCCCCCAGCCTGCGGGGCTGGTGGGTGCCTTCCTGGCACAGATGGTTTTTATATGTCTGTTCCAGCTACATCTGGCGAAGCTGCCTCTTTCTAAATGCAGGGTCTGTGCACATATTTGCTCCAGGGATCCTTTTCTACTTTGAAAGGCAGCTCTCGGCAGGGCTGGCTGTGTTTCCTTTGCGACGTGAGCTGCGCGGTGTCGGGTGTCATGGAGCTGGGGTGTTGGGGACGTGGAGGAGGGAGGTGCAGGCCTCTGCTCGCCGAGGCGGATCCCAGCCCGTCTGCGGCCTCACCTCCTGTTCGGTGGCCGTGCTAATGACGTCACCCGCATACCTAAGTGAACATGCTACTTCCTGACCTAAAATCGGCCAAGGGGAGCAGGCAATCTGTGTGAGTCTTCCGTCCCCCGAGAAAGCACAGTCAGCCCTCGGGTCAGCACAGGAGACGTGATTTCCTGAGGGCTGGCCGCCGGGCTCCGAGCCTCCTCCCGGCCCTCTGCACTTCTCTGCTTTCCGTCTCCTGCGTTTGTCTAATGGAGGAAAGAGACACGGAGAAAGGAGTGTGGCCCTGGTGGATTCTGGCCCTAAAGTGAAGCATAAAGGAAGAAAGAGAAAGAACAGGGCGTCTCCATGAGCTCAGGGCAGGCAAAGCTTCCTCAGACAGGACACAGAAAATCCAAGCCATGAACAAAAAGGTTAATCTCATTCATTAAAATGCAAACGTTTGTTCACTGAAAGACACCATCCCCCCAAAAAAGAGGAAAGTGAGACTCAGAGACGGGTGGTCTGTGCGGTCAGCAAATAACCAGAAAATGCATAAAGAACACTTACAGATCCATACGAAAAATACTAAGAGCTCGGTATTTAAATGGGCAAAATACTGGCACAGGAGTTTCACAGATGAGGACATCGAAATTGCCAGTCCACATTGGAAAGGTGCTCAGTGTCATGGTTCATCAGGAGACCACGAGACGCCATCGGCTCCCACAGAAGGGCCAAAGCCGAGAGGCCTGACGGTACCCGTGCCAGCCAGGATGCAGAGCAGACAGCCCGTGTGTTGTGGGCAGTACCCTCCACAGGCACAGCGGCTGGAGTGCTGGTTATCGGTGATTCTTTCTCGTGTGGTCCGACCTGTGTGCCATGGGCAGGTGAGGCCCCCACTGGCTCACCACTCTTCCCGTGAGCTCAGGGCAGACAGAGGTTTCTCACACAGACCCCAGAACTCTCTCGCGCTCCACTGTGTCTTGGAAAGTAGTCCTGTCCATGGCTCTGTTTTCTGCTGTACCTGTGTGGTTGTTACCTGTGCCCCCTCAGCATTGCTCAAGAGCCTGGCACCAGCCACAGCCCCACTTTGCCCGGCCCCTGGTTTGTGCTGGAAATCACAGGTAAAGCTGAGCACTGTCAGCTGAGACGTGGGCTTTAAAGCTGCTTCTTATGCTAACATTTTTTTGCTCAGCATGGAACTGAGAAGTGTCCTAAATGTGGAAAATCAGATTGGGTCTCAGAAAAAAAACAATAGTCACCTCTTCATCAATTAACAGACGGAAATCCAGACCACAGCAGTTAATCAATGCAAAAAAGTGCTTCCGGGCGGATGCACAGAAACTCAGGAGCTCCTTTCAGAAAACAGTCTCCTGGCAGGTACACTCAGACCTGCCCGGGTCACTACCTGAGCTGGGGCACAGACCACACCGCCTGCCCTGGTCACTAACTGTGGGACCAAACCGCCTGCCCGGGTCACTAACTGTGGGACCACATCGGCCTGCCCGGGTCACTAACTGTGGGACCACACCGACCTGCCCGGGTCACTAACTGTGGGACCATACCACCTGCCCGGGTCACTAACTGTGGGATCACACCGCCCGCCCGGGTCGCTAACTGTGGGATCACACCCCCTGCCCGGGTCACTAACGGTGGGACCACACCGCCTGCCCAGGTCGCTAACTGTGGGACCACACCACCCTGCCCGGGTCACTAACTGTGGGACCACACCGCCTGCCCGGGTCGCTAACTGTGGGACCACACCACCCTGCCCGGGTCACTAACTGTGGGACCACACCGCCTGCCCGGGTCGCTAACTGTGGGACCACACCACCCTGCCCGGGTCACTAACTGTGGGACCACACCACCCTGCCCGGGTCACTAACTGTGGGACCACACCGCCTGCCCGGGTCGCTAACTGTGGGACCACACCACCCTGCCCGGGTCACTAACTGTGGGACCACACCGCCTGCCCGGGTCGCTAACTGTGGGACCACACCACCCTGCCCGGGTCACTAACTGTGGGACCACACCGCCTGCCCAGGTCGCTAACTGTGGGACCACACCGCCCTGCCCGGGTCACTAACTGTGGGACCACACCGCCTGCCCGGGTCACTAACTGTGGGACCACACCACCCTGCCCGGGTCACTAACTGTGGGATCACACCGCCCGCCCGGGTCGCTAACTGTGGGACCACACCACCCTGCCCGGGTCACTAACTGTGGGACCACACCGCCTGCCCAGGTCGCTAACTGTGGGACCACACCGCCCTGCCCGGGTCACTAACTGTGGGACCACACCGCCTGCCCGGGTCGCTAACTGTGGGACCACACCGCCCTGCCCGGGTCACTAACTGTGGGACCACACCACCCTGCCCAGGTCACTAACTGAGCTAGGGCACAGACCACATCACCTGGCCGCGGTCTCTTCCTGGATTTGCCATAAACTTCACCTGGCTGCGACCACACAGGCATCAGAACATCAAGTGGGAAACATGCACCAATTTTCCATGCCAGGACCCTGAAAAGAGAAGCACATCTTCCTAGAAAACCCCATTATTCTGATCGTTAAGTAACTAGAAAATTATTTCTAAATCTTGATGAGGGTGAAGAATACTGTGTTCAATATTTTAAAAAATACATTAGAAAAACACATTCTTTCCAAAGCCAAAGGGAAAAATGTCAAGAGCAGAGGGGTGGCTGTTGCCACGGTGCCCAGCGGGTCTGGATAACAAGGTGTCTGAGTGCATGCCCTCACTTTTACCATCTCAGTCTGGCAGGACACGCCCTCACCTTCAGGGTCTCAGTCCAGCAGGACAAGCCCTCACCTTCAGGGTCTCAGTCCAGCAGGACACGCCCTCACCTTCACCATCTCAGTCCAGCAGGACATGCCCTCACCTTCACCATCTCAGTCCAGCAGGACACGCCCTCACCTTCTTCATCTCACTCCAGCAGGACACGCCATCACCTTCACCGTCTCAGTCCAGCAGGACACGCCCTGACCTTCAGCGTCTCAGTCCAGCAGGACACGCCCTCACCTTCAGGGTCTCAGTCCAGCAGGACACGCCCTCACCTTCAGGGTCTCAGTCCAGCAGGACACGCCCTCACCTTCAGCGTCTCAGTCCAGCAGGACACGCCCTCACCTTCGTGGCTCCCAGTGAGTGATCTGTGGAGTGAGCTGTTTTCTTCTCCTGTGGAGTTTCTGAGAAATCTCTCAGATGGTGGTTGTTGGGTTGAGTTTCAAGACAAAGCAAATAGACTGAATTACATGATGCACAGCCAGGCTTGCAAGACAGGCCAATGGAAGCTGCCTGCGGGAGTGAAACAGAGGGTGGGGCAGAAGTTGAGCAGACTGTAGCTACACACACCCCTGGGAGCTGTTTCTGTAAGATGGTTAAACTAAAAAGAGGCTCCACCTCCATCTTTTATAACAGCTTCTGTGAGCCACAGTTCGGTTTACTGTCTTGCATTTTCTGACTTACATAGGCAGGGTAGCCACTAAAGCTGCCGTGGTCATGGAACCAAGAGGGATGAACGTGGGACAGGCAGGTTTTCATCGTCCATATCCCTGCAGCACTCGGGGTGGGTGAGGATGCAGATGCTGTCTTCCCCTGCTTGATAGCTGACTTCTTAGAGGACTCAGCAGACACCCACCAAACATGGAAGCACCACGGAGGGTGATGGGAAGCCCCTCATCCAGGGAGGAGCAGCCTCGGAGCTCGCACGGGGTTGGCGGCATACAGCATCCCACTGCATGTGCTTGGGGCCATGGCAGCGCCCCAGAAGAGAGACGGGAATTATCCCAGGGTTTGTCGTCTGGCGGTGGAGTCTGATACTCGAGAATTGTGATCTTTATTTCATAAACACCATCTGGCCATTAGCCCAATCTTTTTGATTTTTTTCAAGATGATCATTAGGAGTGGTTTGAACAAAACCAAACACAATTTTGAGGACCCCAAACATGACTCACCAGAGCCCTCGCTGAATTCTTCGTGAGTCGGCCCGGCCCTCCCTGCTGACGTCACCCTTGCGGGTACCCTTCTTCTGACTTCGTCACTTTTTGCTGCTTTTTTGGTTTCCAGCTCTGACTAAATTCAGACCCAAAACCTCCAATTCTTCCCAGCCACCGCAGGGAAACCCAGAGGCAGATCTGAGTGGGGGAGCAGGGTCTGTGCATGGAGCTGGGACCACCCTGTGCTGGAGGGACTTGAGACGCAGGCGTCTTCCCAGGGAGCTCTGGAGAGCGGTCTCAGTCGGCAGGGAGGGGTCTGCCGTCGTCCTCTCTCTACAGGCAGGGCTGCCATATGATGGGGACTCAGGGTCCACTCCACACCCCCAACCCCCAGGCAGACGTGAGGCTGGTGTTTCCTGCGACTCCTCACCAGGCAGGGACGCTGGGGATTCCACAGTCAGAGGCGAATCTGCGTTTATCTAAACGGAAGGAGAGCGGTGTCTCTGGCTGGAGGAAGAGGGGAAGTGGCATCCCCCCAGTGAAGAAGTTGTCCCAAAGCCATGGGGTGGATGGGGGCTGCCTCGGGGGGAGGCTCTGGGATCTGGGGAGGAAAGGCCAGGGGAAGCGGGTGTCCATGCAGAGGAAACTGCATCCAGACTCCTCTCCAGATAGTGACAGGGAGCTCCAGGGGCTGCCCTGTCGGGGATCTGTGGGGCACATGTGTTTCCTTCACCTCCCCCGGAAACTTGGCCACAAGGGCAGCGGGTGGAGGGGAGGCCCTGCAGGATGAAGAAAACAGCAGCACAGCAGCTCTGAGGAGAGGCTGGTGGAGGCACAAGGTGGGTCTTCAGGGACAGGTGAGCTGCACCCCAAGCCCAGGAGAAGCCCCAGAGACACCGGGAGCCGGGCTGCCCTATGGAGCTACAGACAGGTGAGGTGGCCAGTTCCAAAAGCAACTCCAAGACCTCAAGGCCGTCTTCCAGCAAGCTCGGGCCTGGAAGCACATCCTCCCACCAGACAGGCGTGGGGCACCCTTGGCCAGGACTGCAGGGAAGGTGGGTGGATCCCGTGAGTGCTGGGTCCTGCCCCCCATGACAGTAGCTCAGCTGCAGAAGGTCGAGATGTGATGGCAGGGGCACATGAATGCTGGGCTCACTCCAGCCCTACTGCCTGACTGCTGAATGCTGGCCGGATGCCACTTTGGAGTTCAGAACCCAAGATGAAGGGGGATGTGGAACCTGATTAGCAGCAGGGAAACCAGCGGGCCATGGGCAATACCTTAGTGTTTTCAGGAAGAAGATTTCCTACCTAGAAGTGAAATCCAACCATATTATCACTCAAGGGTAAAGGGAAAAAGACATTTTCAGACCTGTACAGAGGCTCCTAGAGGATCAACCCTGGAGGAGGAGCCTGGCACCAGGACACAGAAGAGATTCGGGGGGCTCTGGGTTACAGTGCAGGAAAGCCAAGAACTTCCAGGGGGCTCTGAATCAGCATTCTCACTGTATGGAGAGATTTCCATTTCTGACTTAGAGGCTGGGAAAGAATCGAGGATGGGTATATGAGCAAAGCCATTTGAAAATCAAGGCAGTTATTAATTCCAGACAAAATACAATTTGTATAAGATGGGCTGTGTAATCACAACACATTAGGATACATTGGCTGCAGTGACAAAGGCCAACATAATAGTGGCCTAAACAGTCTAGAAGCTCACTCTCTCAGGAAGCCATTGGAGCAGAAGCGGATACAGCAGCTCCGCAGGGCCAGGCCTGGCCATCCTGAGCATATGTCAGGCATCTCAGGGTTCAAGAGAGTGACTCAACGCCGGCATCAAGCCCACACTTCCCTCGGGAGGGAGGGGACCGGGGAGGGGCATCTTTCCCCCTCCCATGTCTTGCCAAGAAGTTGTATGCATCATGTCCACTCATAGGCACTGACCAATGGCCAAAGCCCATCCCACAGCCCACTGCAGAGGAGGCTTGTGCACCCACCCACTGGTCCAGCAGCACTGGGATCACTATAAAAGATGTCTTGAGGCAACTGGAGGAGGTTGGGCCTTGGAGGCTATTAAGAGCTGAGTGCTAGTTTAGCTGGGTATGATAGCAATATTGTGGTGATGTCAATAAAGCCCTTATCTGTAAGAAATACAGAAGTGTTGATGGATGAAATAATATGATGCCAGAGATCTGCTTCAGAATATCCCAAATGTATTTAGGTATTACTTGTGTGATTAAAAAGTAAAATTTTTAAAAGGTCAAATAATTTCTTTTGTCATATCTAGAAGAGGAGGCTGGAAGGTGCAGGGGGACTGGCTGTCCTTGTCCATGGGCATTCCCACAGCTGGTGTGAACACCCAGAGATGAGGTGACGCCCACCCAGCCACTGTGAACACCCAGAGATGAGCTGATGCCCACCCAGCGTGGTGTCCACCTCCATCTGGGCCTGATGCCCGAGGGGCCTAGGGAGGAGAGCAGATACAGCCCTGGCGATGGACATTTCCCGCAGCCCCAAATGGTCACCCTCCTTAGTAGGACATTAGCAGAAAACAGCTGTAACTTAGAAATCATTGAACAGCAGTGAAACTTTTTTTTTAATTGAAGGTGAAAACTGAAAGGAAGTGTGAGAAATATTCCAAGTGAGCAGCAGGGGTGGCAAGATCACCCAGAAATGCCACTTTGTGGTTGTGGTCATTATAAGCATGAAAATATATCTAAAATATTTAAAAGATCACTTTAAGACAAATAAAACAACAAAGTGATAGGAAAACGCTTGCTGAAGCACGGGAGGCTTGAATGTGCACAGAACGAACAGAGGTGAAGAACGAAGAGCAAGGGAAACCTCGGTCCCGGCCTCTGCACACGCCTGGCTGGGTTCACCACAACCTGCGTGTGGACACTGCAGCCCAGCGGGCAGAGCTCCCCAAAGCCAGGCTGCTGCCCAGAGAATGGGTGCCCTTGGGGCAGGGGCGGCGCCTCGATGGGGTCGCGTGTGCCGCCCGCTGGCACCTGCATTGCACACTCCGTGTGTGACCCAGGAGGACCCTGTGCGGAGACTGTCCATGCTTCCCAGATTTGTTTCTCCGGCAGCAGGTGAGCTCCAGGGTTCCGTCAGCACGGCCTCCGAGGGGCTCCTGAAATAGAGTGAGAACAGGTTAAAAGTTTTAACCCCTGAATGGCTGAGATTTTAAAAAATGAAATCTGGCAAGTGATTAAACTAAATTACAGACCTAATTGCTTGCACTTAAAATAACACTAAAGCAAATGTGAGATTCTGTTTAACTTGGAGGACCAGCACAGTTGGCAACATAGTTCTGTTCTCATTTTTCACCAGGGAGGGCTACATTTCAGGCTGTTCAGGCAGAACTATGATGAAATAAATGGAGCAGAGGCCCCTCCAGTGCTCACCCACCCATTTCCACCTCAGCCTGTTGGCAAACCATCCCTGCTGCTGTGAGCGGAGAGCAGGGAGCTCCCACCTTCTGATGCAGCAGCCAGATGGCAGGAGGGCCACAGAAGCTGGTCCTCGAGATACTCCAAACCGCAGGTCCAACTGAGGGATGCCAGGCACTGAGGGGACTCCTGGCCCTCGGGGGAACCATGACTGCAGGGGACTCCTCTCCTCCGTGACCTGCTCCCAGGCTGCCCCCGTGCAGAGCTCAGGCATGGGGCCGTGACCCTGACCCCTCTGCCAGGCTGCCTGTGCCACTCGGGGGACGTGGTTTCCACTGGGCTGCTGGTGCCGTGTGACCGTGGTGTAGGCGGGGCCTCTGGACAGAAAACGACCTGGTAAACGGGCCGCAGTGGGGCCCAGAGGTCGGGATTGAGGGGCAGCCATGGCAGGCGACCTCTGCAAGGGCCTGGGGAGCTGCACCAAAGTCGCAGACAGAGAAGGCTGTCACTCTTCACTAGCTTCCACCTGGCCTGCAGCCTGTGCTTACTTCAGCTGATCTTTAATTTCAGTTGCCAAAGCAGCTGCTTGCACCGTGCAGCTGACTCCCAGGGGCTTCGGACCCACCCAGCCGCCCGCCCAAAGGTGAGAACTGGGGCTGCAGCTGGGTCGGGCAGACGAGGCCAGGGATCACAGTTCACGAGGCCCCCACTCCGCACTGCCAACTCCTCTTTTTCCAGTAGTCCCGAGCTAACCGGAAGAAAGAAAAATGGGGGAAGGAGGAAGAGAAAGAGAAAAAGGTGAAAAAATAGGGTCATAAATCTGGGACCTCTTTTTATTGGAGCTTCTCTTTCAGATTTCCAGTTTGGAAAAATACTTTTTTATGCATCCCAGGCTCCTTGGCGATGGTGGAATGCTGATAATAAATACAAAGTTTTAGAAGTCCTTTGATGCCCAGGAGAACAGAGCCGGTACAGGGCAGCCACCTCGGGGCCTTGGTCATCCGGAGGCTAAGAGCTATGGCTTTTCCAGTTTAACTTTGCCCCTAGGCTCCATGCCAGTGTGACTGTGCCAGGCGCCCTCAGTGCCCTGAAACCCCATTCACGCCTGGCTGCACTCTCGGCCCGTCTTGGGGAGCGAAGGTTGGCCAGGCGCCCTGCAGGAGGCCCAGCAGGGAAAGGCTGTGTGACTGGGAACAGCCCGGGGGAGCGCTTTCGAGTGAGCCCCAGAGAACCAGTGAAGAGCATGGACACCGGGAAACCTCTCGCAGCTGAGAAGACACACTGCGGGGTCTGCCATCTGGAGGGGGCTCTGTGTCTCCTGGGGTGGGAGACGGTGAAGGCAAGACTGGGTTTGCGCCTCGGATCTGCCCCGGGTGACGAGGCCTGCCAGGGCCTCCCTGCCCAGCCCGTGAAGAGGCGGCTCTTGCTGTGCGTCTGCAGCAGTGGGTCTGCCGCGCCGCCATAGGTGGGTTTAATCGGCTCCAGCTGTGCTGGCGGCTCCTCTCCCGCTCTGTGATGTGGCGTGGGGCGTCGTGGGTGTAGCCCTCTGAAGCAGCTGCAAGTCATTCCGTCGTATAAACTGAAATGAGAAGCGGGTGAAAACTCCAGGCCACGACTGCCCGTTCCACAGCTGTGCTAACGCAGCTCCACCTGACGGCCGCCCAAACAAAGCCACCTCCCTGGCTGACGAGAGGAAGGGACGGAGATCATGCTAAGCCCCAGGCATTCTGGTGAGCTGGAAGCCGGCCGGGAGGGCTGGGTGCCAGTGACACCTCCAGCCGGCAGGCCCCTACAGGGGCCGTGTCTCAGTAGTGTGTCCAGGGGTGACGGGTGTCTGGCCACCACCAACCGCCCAGGAGGCAGAGGTGACCCAAGGGTGGCTGCTTGGTTCATGGGGGGAGAGCCCAGCCCCCAACGCGGAGCACGGATGGACTCTGAGGACCCCACACACGGGGCACGGAGGGACACTCTTGGGGTCCCCCACGCAGGGCACGATGGACTCTCGGGGTCCCCCGGGCATCCTGCCCACCAAGCCGACTGTCAGGTCATTGAAATGGAGCAGGAGCCCAGGCCTCAAGTTTCCAGGCCAAGTGACCCCCATGAGTGCCTGAGAGGCTGGACATTGGGGTTGGCTCCCAGCCTCTCACCTGAGCCTTCCCACACCCTTGCCTCCATGTCTGAGAATGCCCCGCGCCCCAGCATGGCCTCAGGGAGGCAGCGGTGCTGAGCGTGTGGGGCCGAGGATGGCTCTGGGCCAGTCGGGTGCTGGACAGTGGCTGGCACGGGACCACGTGGAGAAGAGCCCAGTGCTGTGAGCAGCTCCAGCTGCTGCTCCCGCCGTCCTAGCCTCTCGGGAGGCCCTGCCTGGGCCCACGTCCAAGCCCCAGCACTGCAGTCAGCCGGCCCACTCCTGCCCCCAGCCTGGGGTCCATCCCACTGTTAGCGGGGCTGGGGGACAGAGGGACCAATCAGGTGCCGGGGGAAAGACAGCTCTCAGCTTCAACCTGGGTATGTTGTGGGGACGCACGTGGGGCCACAGTCAGATGAAGGCACCTGGTGGAGACGTGACGGGTCTAGGGTCAGATGCCGGGGCTGGACTCGCCGAGATGTCCACACTAAAAAGCAGTGTCTGAGGCCTGGGGCGGCATGAACAGTTCAGGGGCTTCCCAGGAGCGGTTCTGACACAGCTCTGTGGAAATCGGACACGGCCTGGGGGCTGCTTACCTGTGGGGTGTGCACTCGAACCCCACACTGCAGGCGCCCGGCTTCCCCTCCCTGGGTGGTGGCATCCGGCTCCCCTGCTGGTGTGAAGGGGAGACCCCCGTCAGAGTGGATTGCAGGGCCAGCACCAGCGGTGGCTGGGGTCGTCGTCAGTGTCTCCTGGAGGGCCCGGCCTGGCCTGAGACCCCATCTGGTGAATGACAGCCACTGGTTGGACACACCGGCCCCATGTCCTTCCTACTCCTCCCCTGCCTTCTCTTGCTGGCACTTCACGAGTGAGCCTGAGTTACTGAGTTGACCGGAAGCAGAAGAGACTCCTACCAGGCTCAGGCCCAGAGGTGGGACCCGGAAGGAGGAGACGTGGAGCGTTCCGGGCGCTGAGGGACCCGTAGGAGGGAGAGGTGGAGTTTCGGGTGTTCATGGACTCCAGGCCTGCTCCCCATGCGCTGTCATCTGCGCCGCCCTGTTGGGGCCTGGCAGCCACAAGTGTCCTTTGCGCCCGAGCCGGCCAGGCTGGAGTCAGGCCCCCCTAAGCCACACGTGCCTCTTGCTCTGGGTGGGGCCGTGGGGCATCTACCTGCACGGGGCGGTCGATGGTGCCTGGTTCCTCTGCCCAGATGCGGTTCTGGGCTTGCAGCCTCAGCTGTCTGATGGGACAGCAATGATCGTCGTCACTGGAGGCCCTCGGGTCTACACAGGCCATATTCTGTATTCTGCAGGGTTGAAACGCAGAGGGAGGCTGGCTCAGCCTCATGGGGAAGAAAGGCCAGTGACATCATGGTTGGCTGACGCTGGCAGCCGCCTTCTAGTGGACATTATGGCTGAGAACCAGCCAGCGGTGCCTCGCCCAGCAGCCCATGGAGAACCAACTGGGCACCTGCATACACTGCCACGTGTGATCGCCCAGCAGCACGTGAAGTGCTGGCAGTTTCTCCATCCACAAGTTAGATGGAGTCATCCAGGGGCGTGTCCCGGCAGCGGCGCTCTGGCTCCTGACCACCGTATCAGCAGCCAAACCATCAGGGCTGAGATCAGTAGAGATTCATCTGTTCTCACCACGCTGCGGGCACCTTGCAGGTCCACACTCCTGGCTGGGGGCCCAGGGAGACTGCTTCAAGGATCCCATGGTTGTGGGAGGAACCCAGCTGCCAGCTGCAGAGCTGAGGTTCTGTCTCTGCCCTGGCCTGTCATGGGGGCCTCCCACCTGCCAAGCAGCGAGCAACGCCATCTACCTCCGGCTCTCACTCGGCTCTCTGGCTCCCTGGACCCAGCGCAAGCTCCGGTGATGACCAGGTAACTTCTGCCCCAAGCAGCCATGCCAGGTGTTCTAACACTGTCACTACGTGGCTCTGTGTCCTGTGCACAGGCCGGGGCTTCGAGGGGGCGTCAGCACTGCTGGCTTCAGAGCCCCTCGCGATGACGCAGCTGCTGTGAGCACAGTTCCGTGGCCAGTGCTGGGAACCACATCTGCCTCCAGCTGCGTGACTCAGGGAAGCAGGAGCCTCTTCCTCCTCCTGTCCGTCCGCACACCCAGGGTCACCCATGTGCACCCACGCTGTGCACTCACTGTGCTCTGTTAAGAACGCAGCGTCCTCTGCCCCTGATTTCCCAGGACAGCTTCACGTCCGTGGCTGTATTCCCCCCGGGCACACATGGCCACAGATCACGGGAATGTGCGGGGTGGCGGGGGTGGGGGGGCACATGGAGACCGCACGCTGGGTCCTGAGGCTGCCTACAAAAAAGAATCCAAAGTATCCACTAATTGTTTACGTTGACTGCAGATTTAAATACTATTTTTTATAGGCTGGGTTAAACAAAATATGAAAACTAATGACAGTTATTTCTTTTTCCTTTTCTAATGTGGCCACTGGAACCCTTAGACTCACATCTGTGGTTCCCATTAGATTCCATCAGACGGTGCGTGTCTAGAAAGTGGCTGTAAAGTGCTGTACCTCCTGCTGGTTTTACTGGAATCGCGTCTGACCCGCAGGACTGAACATGTGGTCCGGGAACTGTCCATGCTGGGGCACGCAGAGCTGCTGGGGAGTGGACTGGATGTTTGTTTCACTTTGTTTCTGATTTTTGAAAATTTAATATGGAAAAGACTTTGAGGTCATGCATGGTCTACAAATGACTTCTCTGTCCTTTTTCAGGACGGGCGCCCACACACCAGAGTCCACCCACACAGGCCTACGAGGAGCATGCACGTGTTACCCGGGTCCGTGTGTATGTAAGCACATGTGTCCATGGGCACGTATGTGGACCTGCGTGTACGTGGGCTTGCGTGTACCTGAGCACGCCTGCCGCGCCAGCATGGGTATAAGCTGTGGCCTCACAGGCTCGTCGCTGTGCAGCTGGTAGTGCCTCTGCAGAGGGTCAGGGCAGGGCCCCCTGGCCTCATGCTGGTGTGTGGCAGCCACGGGTCCCATACCTGTAGCCTGAGTCTGGTACCCAGAGCTGCTGCCCATGGCGAGTGAGCTCTGCTGGAGAAATGACGTAGAACCTCAAGGGGGTTGGGGATGGGGCTGCCAGCTGCCTGTTCCCTCAGTAGGAGGGCCTGGGGGATGGGCTGCCAGCTCCCTCAGTGGGAGGGAGCGCCCAGAGCTGCACTGCTGCCTTCACCCCAGGGCCTCCTGGAGAGGACGGAGCCACCAGCAGACGGCTTCTCCGTCACGGCCCAGGCAGCATCTGCGCCCAGCGAGGGTGTGCAGCTGGGCAGGAGCCTCAGTCACCCCCGTTTCTAACTGCCCCGCCACAGGCAGCCCTTAGGAGCCCCTGTGTGTCAGCCACCAGCACGGAGGACTGGACATGCACAGGAGACCATGGTGGGGACAGCCGGGGTGTCCCACGGGGACCTGTGGGGGGCTGTCTGCCCCACAACACAGGCTGACTCCTCCCTCCCTCCACATCCTGAAGTTCCCACTTCATTAAGCCCCTGGGAAGCAACTGATTAGAGACCCATTTGGGTTAAATGAGATCCTGGTCTGGAAATGCAGATGCGCCTGGATTATTAAAAGGCCCTCAGTCACTCACATGAATAAGTTTGGTCTGCTTGATTTTACTTCTCCCGGTCTGACTTCTGGATGGGGGTTTAGGGAGGAGCTTCCCCGGGGGATGGGCTGAGGCTCTGCACTCCCCTCACTTGCTTGTTTCTGCCTCTCAAAGTCTCCCTGAGCCCCAGGCTGGTGTGGACACAGGGAAGGCCCCCTGGAGGGCCCTCCTTGTGTGGAGAAGCCTGATCCCTGAGCAGCCAAGGAGGTTGTGGAAGCAAGCAGCCACGGCTGGAGAAAGCATTTCTCCACGTGCTCCTGCCTGGAAAGCGCCATTCCGACCTGAAGCTCAACCACCGCGGCCTTCTGTGAGGCGCTGCTGCGTGAAGGCCAGAGGTGAGCGCCTGGGGATTTCTCTCCAAGGAGACAGCAGGAGGTACAGACGTGGTGCATGCTGACCCACAGGCAAACAGTGCACACACGTGCACACACACCACACGCACTTTACTCGTGCACACAGGTGCTCATTCGTGTGGTCGCCGCACCAGCCCCCACGCTGGGGCACTCCGGTCCATCTGTACTGTGGCTGTCCCTGGGAGCTGCGAAGGTCTGGCCTGTTTTCACTGGGATTCAGAGGCACTGCTGGCAGCAGAACTGTTTCAGCCCCACCCATTTTCTCCACAAATATTCTTTATTAAGAGAACCGTGATTGAGAGCGTTAGGCAGAACCTGAAGAGACTGTGGACTTAGTGGTGGGAACACCTGGTGCAGCTTGCTGAGGCCTGAGGCGAATCATCAGCTCCTGCCTCGGCTTCCCCTCTGTGGGCCGACAGTGTGGCCCGCGTGGGCTCCTCAGGTGAATGCTGTGAACCCCGTGGGAGGGGCTTCTCTGTGCTATTTAGCAGGTTTTTCATCACCTCTCAAGGGCCTGGAGTTGGAGGAGAGAGAGCAAAATGAAAAGGCGCCTCTGACGGCAGCCGCCACTCCTGAGCCCTTCCCTCTGGGTGCAGCCTGAGGACATGGAGGCTCAACGAGCAGCCAGAAGCTCTCCACAGCCCAGCCTCGTGCCCCTGCACGGAGCTCAGCAGGGACCCCACCTTCTAGAGCAGATGCCAGCCACACGGACGTGCCCTGCAGGCCCCTCGGAACTCACAGGAACCACTTTTTTCTGCTTAACCCATTGTTTTAGGGTCCTGGGGCTGCCAGGTCAACGTCCCACAGACTGGGGGACTTAAAGCAAAAATTTCTCCTCAATGGCCTGGAGGCCCAAGTTCAAAACAGGGACAAGGTAGGCCATGGGCAGGGCGTGCTCCCCGGGTGTTCTTGGGCATGGGCAGAGTGTGCTCCCTGTGTTCCCCTCCTGGGCATGGGCAGGGCGTGTTCCCTGGTGCTCCTGGGCATGGACAGAGTGTGCGCCCTGTGTTCCCCTCCTGGGCATGGGCAGAGTGTGCGCCCTGTGTTCCCCTCCTGGGCATGGGCAGGGCGTGTTCCCTGGTGCTCCTGGGCATGGACAGAGTGTGCGCCCTGTGTTCCCCTCCTGGGCATGGGCAGAGTGTGCTCCCTGTGTTCTCCTCCTGGGCATGGAGAGGGCATGTTCCCCGGGCGCTCCTGGGCATGGGCAGGATGTGTAGCTCTGTCCAGGCAGTGGGGTTTGGAGGAGGGGGTCCTGGGCATGGAGAGACAGGGCCCCCCTTTGACGCTGGCCACCTCTGTGTCCCTGCTCTGCCCTGCCCTGCCCTGCCCTGCCCTGAGATGGCTGCGTTTGGGTTCCCCAGAAGCAGGCCCAGAGCATTTGCTGTATCTGCTTTATTTGGGGCGTTTAGGGAAGATGGGATGTTGGCAGCATTAACAGGGTGCTCCTGGTGGCCCCTGCTCTGGCTGATCCCCAGACAGGTTCAGTGAGGGTGGCGGGAGGCACTGCCAGAGGCACCTTGCAAACAAGTGAACTTACCTGGGAGCTGCGGGTTGTTGCAGGGAGGGGTGTGGGTTTAGCATTTACGAGCCACCTTCCCTGGTGGCCCAGACAAACTCAGACACCCAGGTCCCACCCAGCCGATGAGCCCCTGTGCCCCCCAGTCCCACCATGGCTTAGGGAGAGTGTACCTGCAGCACGCTGCCTCTGAGGGCCCACTGGTGTCCAGGCAGCAATCGGGAATTCTTTCAGCACCTAAATCAGTCCACGCTGTGGGATGTACCCCCAACAGCAAGGGTCTCCTCACAGCTGCCGGGAGGCATAACCCAAGGTACGCCTGGTGGAACATTCTGGAACTGAGAACAGCAGTGCAGCCTGAGAGGAGCAGCAGCTCAGCCTCGCCTCACCCCAGCAGAAGCTGGGCAGGCACAGGCGCTGGGGGCCTCAGGGCAGGACTCCATCCTGGGCTGGGAAGAGCAACTCAGATCCTGCCTTGAAACCCAAGGCCTCCGGTCCGGGGAACTCAGCAGGAAATGAAAGCCAAGGACGAGAGCAGCACCCCAGAGGGCTGGTTCCCGGGCCGGAGCCGCACCCCCTGCAGAAGCTTGGATAGCCAGTGACAGTCAGCAGCCAGGTAGGAAATTCCGGGGCTTTGCGCTTGGAGGGAAGCCCGCCCCATATGGAAATGCTTTCGAAGCCGTGGTGGTGCACTGGGCTGCCAGACGGCTCCATCGGGACGGTCATCAGCCCCGTTTCTCAGGTAAGAAAACCAGGCTCAGATTTTCAGCGAGTTGTGCACAGCGGCAGGTGGGTCACCCTCAGTAGCAGAACCAGCGCGACCCCAGCAGGTCCAGGCCTGGAGGCAACCCCGCACCTCCCCACTGCACCCCAGAATCCCCACACCTCCCCGATAGGCTCCCACCCCACACAACTTCACACGATACACCCAGCAACCCGGCATCCCACGCGCTTCCCACCCCCACCCCGAATACCCTGTGCCCGTCACAGCCCCCACCCCCGACAAAGCCTGCACCATCCACCCAGCAACTCTGAGTCCCACAAGACCCCCACCCTTACCCTGCGTCCCACACCCCATACCTCACACCCCCACTCTGCTCTGCCACACTCCTGATCGTGGACACCCTGGACTCTGGTTCCTGTGCTGAGCCCTGATGCCTCCTGCCTGTGCCCTCTGCTCTGAGCCTGGCCTCGCAGCCCACCTCTCCCAGGGTGTCTGGTGGTGGTCAGGTTCCTGGTAGCAGCCCAGCTCGCCAGGCTCCAACTCTCCCCCAGGGCCTCCTGCATCCCCCCAGCATCCATGCAGGTTCAGCACCCCCACCCAGCCCTCGATCTCAGAGAAGGGAAAGGAGCCCTCGGAGTCCAAGATTCCTCAAAACTTCCAGAAGTTCTGTATTTTTAAAACAACTCATTTCATCAAAAACACATGAGAGTTATGGGATGGGAAAGGCGTGCAGAGCCGTCAGACTGTTTTAAAGGCACAGCACGTCCACCTCCCTCGAACGCCGTGATGCAGCCACACAGGAGCTGGGAAGCACGTGCGCCTCCTCACAGGGCCTAGTTCAGAGTGGGTGGAGGCGCCAGGGCCCCGGGAGCCAGACGTTAAGGCCTTCTCCTGCGCAGACAGTGCGGGCTACGTGCCATCCCTCCCAGGATGCTGAGGGGACCTTGCAGTGCCCCCGGGAAGTGCTGGTGGGGCGGGCAGCAAGAGCCACGCTCAGGGTCCCGGATGGGGCTGCGGGGCCCTTTCCTTCACTGCTGGGATGGGGACTCCCTGCCGCCCCAGCACCTGTGGGCTGTGACCAGTGCCTAATGCCAGGCTGTGGCAGTGGAGACCCAGGGTTGGTCAGCGGCCCCCTGTGGAGGCTGTGCCGTGGGGCAGGGGCCTGGCCGGGCCTGCACCAGCCAGCACTGCCCATCAGTGTGGACAAATGCCCGCGGGAGGGGCTCTCAATCTCCCCACCCTCCAACGGGGAAACCAAGCGAGGCCAACTTGGCACCGAGCGTGGGTCTGGCCCCAGTGGTGGCAGATTTTCTTCACTGTGGGGCAGTCCTGCTCAGTCCCTGGACTGCTGGGCTCCGTCGTGGCTGCTGCCCAAGGCTCAGTGGCATCCCCTGCTGCCACCACAGGGCCAGCCTCCGTGTTTCCACGCTGTTCTGTGGGCCCTCGGGGCACAGAAGCGGCTGCTGAGTCAGGGCCTACAGAGGCCTGTGTGGGCTTCGGAGCCGGACCTGGGCCTCACTGCTCTCAGCCTGGAACATGGCAGCTCTGCCAGGGGCCCACAGGCCGACATTGCCCCAAAGGAGCTTCGGCGCCAGCCACAGGCAGATTGTGAGAAACTCGGGGAAACGTGTAGACTTTTCTGTGACTCGGTGGCACAGTGTCTTCTGAACTGCCAACGTCTCGCCCACCTCTGGTCAGCGGACTCTGGAAACCCTGCGTTTCTGGTATTTGTAGAAAACTGACATGCTAAGCTGCAAAGCTGCCCCCTCCTGATGTGGCACAACAGGGCCTGCCCGGCGGCAGGCACAGGTCCCAGCCCGCTTTCCAGCTGCTCCGCCCTGCAGGACCGCCGGCCAGGCCAAGCGCGGCTGCAGAAAGGGTCAGACTGAGGCTTGCATTTCGCTTTCTGGTCCAAGGGTTATACTACCTGGTGAAAGCTTTTCTTTCTCGTTTTTCGCACAGTGAAGCTGCAGTGACGGGCCAGTTGGCACCAGGGTGGAAAGACAGGTATTCCTCACTTTGTGGCACCAACATGGTTCTGGCAAAGTCGCCTCTTTTCCAGTAAAACAGGTAGTCTCTCACCACGGCCTTCCATTTTAGGACCAGAGGTTTGTCCCCAGGGAAGCAACCCCACTTACTGCGAGCTCTGCCATCTGGGTAAACAGCCTCGCCACTAGAGACACAGAAGCCGGACGCGTGAGCCATGCGGATGACACCCCCTGGCACAGCCCCCGCCCCGCTACGAGTCTCGGTGACCACCCGCGTCCCACTCTGCCTGGCCCGCACCTCCCTCACCACCACGCTCAGTCCCTCAGAGCAAAGTGCCCACCCCGCAACGTGCCCGAAACCCAGGGCCGCCTGTTCGCTAACTCAGAGCAGAGCGCGTCTCTCCTGCATCCAATCTTCCACACAGGCGGCTTCGAGAGACTCCGGACGGAGCGTGGCGCGGAGGTGAGAGGACTGGGGCCGGGTTGAGGGGCTCGGCCTCACCACGCCGCAGGCTGTGTTCCCCCCAGAACGGCCGCCCCCAGGCCTGCGCAGGGAGAGGCCCCTCGGCCACCCCGTCCCCACTTCCATGCTGTTGTCTCCAGAGCTGCCTCCAGCCTCCCTCTTCACGTTCTGTGTAAACTCCGGTCCTGCCAGCTGAAAGCGAGTTCTGTTTTCCGGCAGCCCTGTGGCTTTTGGACTCCGACTTGAAATTAGTTCAAGGTGACCCAGGCACACAGCGCACCGGGAAGCCACGTGGGAGCCCGGCAGCCAGACTGAAATTCATCACCGCGGCCTGGGCCTCGTCGGGCCTTTATGACAGAGTGTGAAGGGAGTTGCTCTTAGCGATCTGCTTGGCACGGCCGGGTGGATGAGGAAGCACATCAAAGGTCAGACGGTAGGAGTTTGTCTAGACGTTCTATTTTGGACTCCACACGCACCCGAGGCATTTCTGCAGTAGAAATGGTATTTGTAGAAAACCGACATGCGAAGCCGCAGAGCTGCCCCCTCCAGACGCAGCCTTTACAACACGGCCATTGCGGCAACAGCGAGAAGACACCGTCTCTCCCAGCGTCAGGTGGGGCCCGCTCTGAAACCCTCGCGCCCCTTCGCTGTGTTTACCGTGGCGTCTCCACCTCCATTTAGAACAAGGAAGCCCGATGGGGAGGCCCCGGGGAGGGACCGGCTGCTTGGGCGGAGGCCAGACCCTGGGAGCTTGTCCAAGGCTCACGGCAAATGCGCCAAGAAATGGAAGTGGCTCATTTTTCCTCCGGGCCTGAGGGGAGGGTTCGGATTTTACAGCCGCTCCGCAGTCATTTCTCAGGTTTGAAGCAGACCTTTCCAAGTGAGGGAGGAGAACACACAAGTCCCACGTGGGCCCTCAACCCACAGGCACCGGGGGAGACGGGGAAGGATGGGGAGAGGCAGGGGGAGGTGGCCGCCTCGTAGGGGATGCCTGGTGTGCCCAGCACGGTGGGTCTGTCCTGGGGAACACATGGCCGTGTCTGGAGGCCTCTGTGGCTGGCATAGTCACAAGGTGGGTGCCCCTGGCGTCAAGGGGTGGGGGCGTGGGGACGTCACTCAGCACCCAGCAGTTCCCAGGGCGGCCCCACCTCGGACGTATCCCTTCCAAAATGTGCACGGTGCTGCGGGCAAGAACACCCGTTCCAGAGAATGAACCCCTGCCCTGAGGGAGGAAAGCCATCGGCCAAGCGAGAGGCCCTGAGGGTGGGCCTGGCCCTGTGCGTTTTCGAATCACTGTCGTCATGGCTGCCAGCGGCCCCTGCTCGCCTCTTCCACCGGGACGTCCTCAGAATCGGGCTGCCCTGGACCTCTGCGTGGTGCCACTGGAGCCTCGGGGTCCCTGCTTGGGAGTGAGCAGATCTTGCGGAGCTGCTGGGCCTGCCATGCCATGCAGACACCTGGCAGGGGTGTGTGGCCACACCATGCATAGCCAGCACCCACACCACATTCTGTGCACGTGCACAGGGTGGTGTTAGAACCAGTGCATACGTGGGGCGTCCACCACGCAGGAGGGTGGAGGCTGAACACAGTGGGGCGGCAGGGTGTCCACCACGCACGCAGGAGGCTGGAGGCCTGAACGTTTCCGCTCCCACACTCCTCCACCAGTTTCCATCACTGGCCTTCCTCGGGACTCTGGACAGATCTGGACGCAGCCAACAGACGCATCTTTTCTCAGGTTGCTGCCGCCACCTCCCCAGCGGGCAGAGCACTGCAGACCCCTCTGGGCCGTGGCTGTGAGGAAATCAAGGTCCATGTAACTTTGCAAAGGCAGCCTTGGGCCACTGCGGCCTCACCACTGACCTGGGCGCAGACACACATTGTGGCCCAGGAGGACAGGCCTGCCTCAGCCTCATGGGACCTTTTGACCCCACAAGCCTGGGCAGTCAGGATGTGGGATTTTGGGTGATTCTCTTCAGTCGTTTCTGAATGAGGTAAGCAGGGCACACACTGCTCGAGGCCCACCCAAGGTCCTGAACAGGCCCGGCACCCTTTGGCAGGTGGGACTTTGCCCTGGCAGTTTTCTCTGATGCCCGGCCCAGCGCATCTCGGGAGCTCCACAGAAGCAACCTGGGGCCAGGCTCCAAGTACAGGCAGCTTCTGTGGGAACTGATCCCATAAACAACAGACTAGAGGTGAGACAAGAAAGAGAAAGTCAGCAGGGCTGCGGCCGGAGAGGAAGAAGGCTGCCCTGACGCTGTCAGCCCTGGGGAGGGCTGCGGGTACCACTGCCCCTACCAACCAGAGGCCTGCTGCAAGGGGTGGGGCTCCTGTATGCCCAGCCTGCGCATGGAAAGAGCAGCCGCTGTGGCCAGACACAGCAGGTGGACTCTGGCTGGTGTCCTGGACCCAGGAGGCTCAGGGCAGGGGTTGGCGAGCCCACTCAGGCTTCTCCACCCCAGCATTTTGTAAAGGCCACACATGTTTTGCTGAGAATCACGGAGCCATGTTTAGAGTGAATTGATACATTTGATCAATGCAGCGAAGGGACGTGCTGACATCATTTCCGAGCAAGCTAAGAGAGGCTGGGAGCACTTGGCACAGAGGACAGCCCACAGCAACAGAAAGACTGCACGAGACGTGGGGATGGCCGAGGAGGATCCTGCCCCGGGAGCTCTCAGAGCAGACACTGGACATTGAACCTCCCTGGCCTCAGAGCCCTCTGCCCCTGGCATGGAGAGGTGGGATCAGGGGCATGGGCTGGCAACCTGGCCATCTTAGGACCCCATGTCACACCACAGAGTGACAAGGACATAAGGCCTGTCCAGGAAACTTCTAGGACACGCCCATGGGCAGGCCCATCCTGTGCACAGACGTGTGTGTGAGGCTGTTGCTGAGAACCACGGGTGTTCCTGCGATTCCGGAATGGCTTTGACCTGTCTCCCACATGGACCTTTTGCAAAGGGAAGGTCTGTAGAGAAGGTACCATATTCAAAGATAATAAAAACGATCTATACACAGTTACCACCAAAAACAAGGAAAACAAATGGCAAACTCACACCACCAGAAAATTACCCCAGAATAGATGAAAACAGAAATGGGGGCCGTGCGAGCACAGGACAGAGACGGCCATCGTGTCATCTCTCTTAAACAAGAGCTCAGAGAAGACCCAGTGAGGTGTCAAAGGAAATAGATAAATTAGCCAACAAAATTGAGGGAAGATACGGTCACTTCTGAGAACATAGAATCAGTGCACGGAACAGGATCCCCCGAGAACACAAGATCAGCACACGGAACAGGATCCCCCGAGAACACAAGATCAGCACACGGAACAGGATCCCCCGAGAACACAAGATCAGCACACGGAACAGGATCCTCTGAACATGGGATCAGCGCACAGAACAGGCTCTGCTGAGAACACGGGATCAGCATACGGAATGGAATCCTCTGAACATGGAATCAGCACATGGAACAGGCTCCCCTGAGAACATGGGATCAGCACATGGAACAGGATCCGTGCATGGAACGGGCTCCCCTGAGAACACGGGATCAGCGCATGGAACGGGCTTTCCTGTCCACTTAGTGCTGGAGGAGCTCTGGGCCAGCCCGGTGCTGCAGGAGAGGCTTGGGTTCCATCAGAGGACGATGCCGTGGGCCGCCCGTCTCTGTCGCCAGTCAGCTCGGACAGGCCAGCCTTGGTCTCCCTCCTCTGGAGCCCCAGCTCTCTGTGGTTCTGAGCTGCTTGTTGCCCAGGCCTGGGATGTTGACTTGTCTGCCCCCCTCCTGCCACCTTTTCAAGCTCTCCTTCGTCTGCCCCTTCCTTCAGGATTTCTGGGGAGGAGCTGGGAGAGGCAGGCTCAGGACACATTGTCAGGACGAAAAGTTGGGCCTGCATTTTGAGAACCACTTTAATCCTGTTTGGAACAGTGGGTACGAATAGATCCCTCACGGTCACTCCAAGAGTGCTCTGCTTGGTTCTGACAGTGGGGAGGTCACTGGCCGCACACCATGTGGGCTCTCAAGTCCACACGGAGCAGCCCCGGCAGATCCTTGGAGTCCCCTCAGCTCCCTGCAGCCTGGCACCTTCACTCTGATCCCCAGCCATCTGCCCCACATGTTCCCAAGAGAAATGCCCTGCCCTCCATCCCACTTCGGCCCTCCCTCGCCACGGACCTGGACCGCCACGACCCTAAAAAATCTATTGCCGGACACTCGGGGAAGTGGGGAAAGCGGGACTGTTAAAGTTCACCGCTTGGTGGAGGTCAGGGGGCTGGAGGGGGCCGCCTTAGGACAGCAGTTGCTTTGCACCTACGTCCTGCTTCGGGTCTCCCTGTCAGAGCTGCAGGCAGACAGCTGGTCCTAGGACAGAGGGAGGCCATGCTGGCCGCCCCGTCCCTGCTGCCATGTCCTGGTCACCCCATCCCCGCCACCACGTCTCGCTCCCCATCACGCCCGAGACCCTCTGTGAGCTGCGCTTCGGCTTCCCTGCACTTCCCAGGGAGTAGGGGAGCCTGGAGCAGTCTGTGGGTTCCCTCTCCCTCCCTAGGCCCTGGCACCAGATCCCGGAACTCCCAATCCCGTGATGGGTTCCTCGGCCTTGCAGCCCTCCTGGGGCCCCACCGGGGAGGGAGGTGAAGGTGGCTCTGCCACTCCAAAGTGCGCAGCCTCCAGCAACATCAGCCTCCCTGCCTCAGCTTCCTGAACTCTGAAGAGAGGGTGCGTGGCATGATGATGTCTTGGCAGAGACCTCAGGGCACACTGAGCACACCCCTGGGCCTCTCTAGCCATGCACCGCCCAGGGGAGTGAAGGCAGGATTCCGTGCGCGCCTGAGGACCCAGGCAGTGAAAGCAGAACTGCGGGCCAGGACATTACATCCACCCCGCTGGGGGACGGTGAGCACAGGCCCCAGGCCCTGGCCCTGGCCCCCCACATCCAGACACCACCCTCACCTGTGTGGGAGCAGGACTTGAACGCACCTGTCTCAGCTCCTTGCACACTGCCCTTCCCACACCCACGCAGGCCCATCCCTTGCCCTAAGAACCCTGTGAGGGTGCAGGCAGGGGCGACCTAAGTGCTAACCCATGTGAGTCTCAGTGGCGCAGGGTCTGCCCACAGGACTTGCCCTCACGCTAGCCACCGTGATTACTGTCGTACTGCCGTGAGCTGCTGTGTTTGAGAGGGCAAGCCACGCTGTGGGAGGGGCCGAGGAGGAGCTGGGGCGCGTGTGTGGCCCTGCCCTGCAGCTGGCCTTGGTTCCACATGAGAGCCTTGCTGAGAAGACCCTCAGGGATGACCCGCCAACGTCCCCCACGCTGCAGCTCCCCTCATTCTGTGTGGTGGGGCCCCCTTCGCTGTTGGACTTCGACCTCCTGCAGACAGGAACCAGGTGACATCCCTTCTGTCCTCCAAAAGCAGTTATGGGACAAGTTGGGGTCAAAGCGAATGAGGGAGTGACAAGCCGGGCGTGCGCACTCCTCGGGGGCAGAGGAGCAGAGACGCATGCTTCGCCTGACTTCTCGGACGTCACACATGCAGGAAGAGAAGGAATGAAACGTTCAAAGTGTTGAGAAAGGAAAAAATACAGCCAACCTAGAATTCTGTACCCTGTGAAATTAGCCTTTAAAGTGAAAGAGGAAAAAAGACTTCCTCAGAACAACAAAACGCGGGGGGATCAGTTGTCAGTAAACCTGCTCCGGGAGAGACTCTGAAGGAAGCTCTTCAGAGAGAAAGAATGACGCTCAGAGCCAAAGACAGGAAGAGCGTTAGAGGAGGAAAAAGCAAAGGGAGAAAACACCTTTCCAATTCTCCGCCAATCTCAGAGACACGTGTGTCCAGAGCCATCATGGCAACCATGCCTGTGATCATGTGTGCCTACATATGTTAAGCATGTACGCTTACCTATGTTACATAAACGTGCACAGCTAGGTGTGCTTACATACGTTACACACGTGCACGCCCAGGTGTGCTTAGATGTAAGTGAAGCCAATCGCAGCAATGACACAAAGGATGGGAGGGAAACGGTTAAGTGGTTTTGCTGGTATAAGGTGTCACACTACTCGTGAAGTGGTATAGCATTTGAAAACGGGCCTGGGTTAGTTGTATGTTATAAACTTTAGGATAACCACTAAAAAAGGTTCTTTTTTAAAAAACTATAACTGACATGCTAAGAAAGGAGAGAAAATAGAATCATAGGACACAGTCAAAACCACAAAGGACAGAAAAAGAGCAGAAGACAAAAGAAGGATCAGAAAACACGGGCAACAAATAAAAAACGGTGCCAGACGTGGTAGATAATAATCCCACTGAATCCACGATCATCTTGAATGTGAAAAATGAAGACGTACCAATTGAAAAACAGACTGGGAAACAAGGGCCAGTTATATCTCGACTACAAGAAACCCACTTGAAATATAGGAACATGCAGATGAAAAGTAACTGGATGGAGAGATTTAGACGTTGCTCACAATAAGAAGCAGGAGTCACTACGTTAAATTTCAGACAGCACACTTAAGAGTGAGGAGAGGGCCAGGGACGAGGCAGGGCATTCCATAATGACAAAAGGTTCAATTCTCCAAACAGATATAACAGTCCTTACAGTGGGTGTGGCTGCCAACAGAGCATGAATCTACATAAGGACAGAAATGCCAGGAGGAACAGGATGAATCTACAATTATAGTTAGAAATGTCAATATTTCTCTGCAGAAATGGGTAGATCCAGTAGGCAAAAAAAAAAAAAAAAAAAAAAAAAAAAATTAGTAAGGATATAGTCAAACTCAGTAACACCATCAACCAACAGAACATAATTGACAGCTCTAGACTCTGCCTCATCTCATGGCAGAACATTCTTCAGCCCACCTGGAACATTCACCACGATTAACTATGTTCTTATGAATTAGTTCATTTCACATGGCTATAAATGAACTACCAGGGACTGGGTAATCCGTAAAGAAAAGAGGTTTAGTTGACACAGTTCTACATGGCTGGTGGAGTGGGGGGGGCTCAGGAAATGTACAACCATGGTGGAAGGCAAAGGGGAAGCAGGAATGTCTTACTTGGTAGCGGGAGAGAGAGAGAGCGTGAAGGAGGAAGTGCCACCACTTTTAAACCATCAGATCTCATGAGAACTCATTACCATGAAAACAGCATGGGGAAAATCACTCCCATGATCCAATCACTTCCCTGCAGGTCCTTCCCTGCGTGAGAGCAGACATTGCCTGATTTCTGTTTGATATGGTTTGGCTCTGTGTCCCCACCCAAATCTCAACTCAATTGTGAGCATTAAAAATTTCAGATAAGATTTGGATGTGGACACAGAGGCAAACCATATCAAGTAGAAATCAGGCAATGTCTGCTCTCAGACCACAGTGGCGTTAAACTAAAAACCAGTAACAGGAGGAAGATCCAAGATGGCCGATTAGGAACAGCTCAGGATTACAGCTCCCAGTAAAAGCGCAGAGGGTGAGTGGACGCCGCATTTCCAGATGGATTTTTATTGCCCATAGACCAGGAGATTCCCAGGCAGAGGAGCCCCAGGGGTCACCAGCGTGGCTGTTTTGGCCAGCGCGGCTGCTTTGTCAGCGCTCCGGCACAGCAGTTCTCCGAACAAAATACACTGGTCCAGGTGCCCTTTTAGCTGGTAATTGGAGCCCCGGGAAGGCAGAGTCGCCCATTCATCTGATTAAAAAGGGGACTGAAACAGGGAGCCAGGCCAGGAAATTCCTGAGCAAAAAAAGCACCATGAATCTCAGCGCCACTGTTTCAGCCAGCACAGTGAGACGTTGCACAGGAAATCACAGATCCCAGTGCCTTTTCAATAGGCGACTAGAACACCTGGGAAAGAGTTGACCATTCAACTAAAAAAAAAAAAAAAAAAAAAAAAAAAAGGCTCTGAGGTAGGGAGCCAGGTGATCAGGCTCGGCTGGTCCCACTCCCACACACAAAAAAAACAAAACAGCAATTGGAAACACTCTGGGTTGAGTTTCACAGCAAGCACAGCTGAACCCGGGACAGTCCAGCTCTATGAGGGAGGGGTGTCCGCCATTACTGAGGCACTCCACCACTACAGAGGTAGTCCACCATTGCTGAGGCAGCCCGCCATTGCTGAGGCAACCTGCCATTACAGAGAGAGTCCACCATTACAGAGGTGGGCCACCATTGCCAAGGCAGTTCTAACTACACCCACATAAACAGGACTGCAGGGAAGACCACACAGCAGCTGGGTGGAGCCCACAGCAGCTCAGCAAAGCCTCTGCAGGCAGTGACTAGGCTGCCTCCTTGTTGGGCAGGGCAGCCCTGAAAAAAAGGCAGCAGTACAACAAACTCATATATAAAGCTCTAAATCCCTGGGACACAGCACCTGGGAAAAAAAGTGGGGTTATTGAGTTCTGCTGCAGCAGACCTAAGCGTACCTGCCCAGAAGCTCTGAATGAACAATGGAGCTCACAACACAGCACTTGAGCTCCAATAAAGGACAGACTGTCTCCCCAACCAGCTCCCTGATCCCTGTATATCCACAGAGTCACCTCAGACTGACATTTGGTGGGTACCCTTCTGGGACAAAGATAGCAGATGAAGAAACTGGTAGCAACCCTTACTGTTCTGCAGCTGCTGCAGCTGATTCCCAGCCAAGCAGGGCCTGGAGTGGACCTCAGCAGTCCTATAGCAGAGGGGCCAGACTGTTAGAAGGAAAACTAAGAAACAGAAATAACTTAATCACCAACAAACAGGACGCCCACTCAGAGACCCAATCTGAAAGTCAGCAATTACAAAGACGACATGTGGATAAATCCACAAAGATGGGAAGAAACCAGCGCAAAAAGGATGAAAACACCCAAAACCAGAACACCTCTGCTCCTACAAGGGATCACAATTCCTCACCAGCAATGGAACAAGGCTGGATGGTGAATGAGTGTGATGAAATCTGTGAGCTAAAAGAACATGTTCTAACCCAATGCAAAGAAACTAAGAACTTTGAAAAAAGATTTGACGAAATGCTAACGAGAATGGACAACTTAAAGAGGAATATAAGTGAATCGATGGAGCTGAAAAACACAACACGAGAACTTCGTGAAGCATGCACAAGTTTCAACAGCCGAATTGACCAAGCAGAAGAAAAAATATCAGAGGTTGAAGATCAGCTCAATGAAATAAAAGGAGAAGGCAAGATTAGAGAAAAAACGATAAAAAGGAATGAACAAAGTCTCCAAGAAATGTGGGACTATATGAAAAGACCCAATCTATGTTTGATAGGTGTACCTGAATGTGACGAAGAGAATGAATCCAAGCTGGAAAATACTCTTCAGGATATTACCCAGGAAAATTTCCCCAACCTAGCAAGGCAGGCCAATATTGAAGTCCCAGAAATACAGAGAACACCACAAAGATATTCCTCAAGAAGAGCAACCCCAAGGCACATAATCATCAGATTCACCAGGGCTGAAATGAAGGAGAAAATGCTAAGGGCAGCCAGAGAGAAAGGTCGGGTTACCCACAAAGGGAAGCCCATCAGACTCACAGCAGATCTCTCAGCAGAAACCCTACAAGCCAGAAGAGAGTGGGAACCAATATTCAACATCCTTAAAGAAAAGAACTTTCAACCCAGAATTTCACATCCAGCCAAACTAAGCTTTGTAAGTGAAGGAAAAATAAAATCCTTTGCAAACAAGCAAGTACTCAGAAATTTCATCACCACCAGGCCTGCTTTACAAGAGCTCCTGAAAGAGGCTCTACACGTATAGAAAGGAACAACCAATATCAGCCACTCCAAAAGCATACCAAATAGTAAAGGGCAAAAACACAATGAAGAATCTGCATCAACTAATGGGCAAAATTGCCGGCTAGCATAAAAATGGCAGTATCAAATTCACATATAACAATATTGACCCTAAATGTAAATGGACTAAATGCCCAAATCAAAAGACACAGACTGGCAAATTGGATAAAAAGCCACAACCCATCAGTGTGCTGTATCCAGGAAACCCATCTCACATGCAAGGATACACAAAGGCTCAAAGTAAAGAGATGGAGAAAGATTTACCAAGCAAATGGAGAGCAAAAAAAAAGCAGGAGCTGCAATTCTCATCTCTGATAAAATAGACTTTAAACCAACAAAGATCAAAAGAGACAAAGAAGGACATTACATAATGGTAAAAGGATCAATGCAACAAGAAGAGCTAACGATCCTAAATATATACGCACTTAATATAGGAGCCCCCAGATACATAAGGCAAGTTCTTAATGACTTACAAAGAGACTTAGACTCCCACACAATAATAGTGGGAGACTTTAACACCCCATTATCAATATTAGACAGATCAACCAGACAGAAAATTAACGAGGATATCCAGGACTTGAACTCAGACCTGGAACAAGAAAATCTAATAGACATTTACAGAACTCTCCAGCCCAAATCCACAGAATATACATTCTTCTCAGCACCACATCACACCTACTCTAAAATTGACCACATAATTGGAAGTAAATCACTCCTCAGCAAATGTAAAAGAAAGGAAATCATAACAAACAGTCTCTCAGACCACAGTGCAATCAAGTCAGAACTCAGAATTCAGAAACTAACTCAGAATCGCATAGCTTCATGGAAACTGAACAACTGGCTCTTGAATGTTCACTGGATAAACAATGAAATGAAGACAGAAATAAAGATGTTCTTCGAAACCAATGAGAAGGAAGACACAACATACCAGAATCTCTGGGACACATTTAAAGCAGTCTCTAGAGGAAAATATATAGCAATAAGTGCCCACATGAGAAGAAAGGAGAGATCTAAAATTGACACCCTATTGTCAAAATTGAAAGAGCTAGAGGAGCAAGATCAAAAAAACTCAAAACCTAGCAGAAGACAAGAAATAACTAAGATCAGAGCAGAACTGAAGGAGATAGAGACACACACACAAAAAAACCCTTCAAAAAAAAATCAATAAATCCAGGAGATGGATTTTCAAAAAGATCAAGAAAATAGACAAACCACTAGCTAGATTAATAAAAAAGAAAAGATAGAATAACCAAATTGATGCAATAAAAAACGATAAAGGGGATATCACCACAGATTCCACAGAAATTCAAACCATCATCAGAGATTATTACAAACAACTCTATGCACATAAACTAGTAAACCTGGAAGTAACAGATAAATTCCTGGATACTTGCCTCCTCCCAAGCCTAAACCAGGAAGAAGTTGAAACCCTGAATAGACCAATAACAAGGGCTGAAGTTGTGGCAGCAATTTAGAGCCTACCACCCAAAAAAAGCCCAGGTCCAGATGGGTTCACAGCTGAATTCTACCAGACATACCAAGAGGAGCTGGTACCACTCCTTCTGAAACTATTCCAAATAATCCAAAAAGAGGGAATCCTTCCCAAATCATTTTATGAGACCAACATCATCCTGATACAAAACCTGGCAGAGACTCAACAAGAAAAGAAAACTTCAGGCCAATATCCATGATGAACATAGATGCAAAAATCTTCAATAAAATACTGGCAAGCCGATTGCAACAGCACATCAAAAAGCTTATCCACCATGATTAAGTAGGATTCATCCCAGGGATGCAAGGCTGGTTCAACATACGCAAGTCCATAAATGTAATTCACCACATAAACAGAATGAAAGACAAAAACCACATGATTATCTCAATTGATGCAGAGAAGGCCTTTGACAAAATTTAACAGCCCTTTATACTAAAAAAACCCCCAATAAACTAGGTATTGACGGAATGTATCTCAAAATAATAAAAGCTATTTATGACAAACCAACAGCCAATATCATACCGAATGGGCAAAAACTGGAAGCATTCCCTTTGAAACCTGGCACTAGACAAGGATGCCCTCTCTCTCCACTCCTATTCAATATAGTATTGGAAGTTCTAGCCAGAGCAATCAGGCAAGAAAAAGAAATAAAGGGTATCCAAATAGGAAAGGAGGAAACCAAATTGTCTCTATTTGCAGATGACATGACCGTATATCTAGAAGACCCCATTGTCTCAGCCCAGAGTCTCCTGAAACTGATAAGCAACTTCAGCAAAGTCTCAGGATACAAAATCAACATGCAAAAATCACAAGCATTCCTATACACCAGTAATAGACTTCAAGAGAGCCAAATCAAGAACGAACTGCCATTCACAATTGCTACAAAGAGAATAAAGTACCTAGGAATACAACTAACAAGGAACGTAAAGGACCTCTTCAAGGAGAACTACAAGCCACTGCTCAACAAAATAAGAGAGGATACAAACAGATGGAGAAACATTCCATGTTCATGGTTAGGAAGAATCAACATCATGAAAATGGCCATACTGCCCAAAGTAATTTACAGATTCAACGCTATCCCCATCAAGCTACCAATGACCTTCTTCACAGAACTGGAAAAAAAACGCCTTAAACTTCATATGGAACCAAAAGAGAGCCCGCATAGCCAAGTCAATTCTAAGCAAAAAGAACAAAGTGGGTGGCATCACACTACCGGACTTCAAACTATACTACAAGGCTACAGTAATCAAAACCGCATGATACTGGTACCAAAATAGAGATATAGACCAATGGAACAGAACAGAGGCGTTAGAGGCAACACAGCATATCTACAACCATCTGATCTTTGACAAACCTGACAAAAACAAGCAATGGGGAAAGGATTCCCTGTTTAATAAATGGTGTTGGGGAAACTGGCTAGCCATGTGCAGAAAGCAGAAACTGGACCCCTTCCTGACACCTTATGCTAAAATTAACTCCAGATGGATTAGAGACTTAAACATAAGACCTAACACCATAAAAACCTAGAAGAATACCTAGGCAAAACCATTCAGGACATAGGCGTAGGCAAGGACTTCATGACCAAAATGCCAAAAGCATTGGTAACAAAAGCCAAAATAGACTAATGGGACCTAATCAAACTCCACAGCTTCTGCACAGCAAAAGAAACAGTCACTAGAGTGAATCGGCAACCAACAGAATGGGAAAAAAAAATTGCAGTTTACCCATCTGACAAGGGGCTGATATCCAGAATTTACAAAGAACTGAAACAGATTTACAACAACAACAAAAAAAAACAAGCCCATTCAAAAGTGGGCAAAGGATATGAACAGACACTTTACAAAAGAAGACATACAGGAGGCCAACAAACATATGAAAAAATGCTCATCATCACTGGTCATCAGAGAAATGCAAATCAAAACCACGTTGAGATACCATCTCACACCAGTTAGAATGGCGATCATTAAAAAATTGGGAAACAACAGATGCTGGAGAGGATGTGGAGAAATAGGAACACTTTTACACTGTTGGTGGGAATGTAAATTATTTCAACCATTGTGGAAGACAGTGTGGCGATTCCTCAAGGACCTAGAAATAGAAATCCCATTTGACCCAGCAATCCCATTACTGGGTATATATCCAAAGAATTATAAATCGTTCTACTATAAGGACACATGCACACGAATGTTCATTGCAGCACTGTTTACAATAGCAAAGACCTGGAACCAACATAAATGCCCATCGCTGATAGACTGGACAGGGAAAATGTGGCACATATACACCATGGAATATTATGCAGCCATCAAAAAGATGAGTTCGTGTCCTTTGTAGGGACATGGATGAACCTGGAAACCATCCTTCTCAGCAAACTGACACAAGAGCAGAAAATCAAACACCGCATGTTCTCACTCATAGGCGGGTGTTGAACAATGAGAACACGCAGACACAGGGAGGGGAGCACCACACACTGGGGTCTGTTGGGGGGAAATAAGGGAGGGACAGTGTGAGGTGGGGAGTTGGGGAGAGATAGCATGGGGAGAAATGCCAGATATAGGTGAAGGGGAGGAAGGCAGCAAATCACACTGCCATGTGTGTACCTATGCAACAATCTTGCATGTTCTTCACATGTACCCCAAAACCTAAAATGCAATTAAAAAAAAAGAATATTTAAAAAAACAATAACAGAAAGGTAACTAAAAAATCATGAAATACATAGAGACTAAACAACACATTTCTAGATAACACATGGGATGAAGAAAAAAATACCAAGGGAAATTTAAAAATATTTTGAGCTAAATGAAAATGAAAACACAACTTATCAAAATTTGTGGGATGCAACGAAAGCAGTACTTAGAGGGACGTTTGCAGCATGTATGTGTTAGAAAAAGAAGAAAGATCTAAAACCAATTACCCTAAGCACCCATCTTTGAAGACTAGAAAAAGAAGAGCAAATTGAATCCAAAGTAAGCAGAAGAAAAGACATCATACAAATGACAGCAGAAATCAATAAGATTGAAGATAGAAAATCAATAGAGAAAAGCAATGATACCAAAAGCTAGTTATTTGAAAAGACAAAGAAAACTGATATGCCTCTAGCCCGGAGAAAATGAGAGAGAGAAGAGGGGACATCACGACAGAAATGGTACAATTCCTTGAAAGACAATCTGCCAAAACTCACACGAAAAGAACTGGCCAATCTAAATAGACCTGTAACTATTGAAGAAATTGAATAAATAATTAACAACTTTTCCAGGCTGAGCATGTTGGCTCATGCTATAATTTCAGCACTTTGGGAAGCCAAGGCAGGAGGATCACTTGAAGCCAGAAGTTCAAGACCAGTCTGGGTAACAAGGCGAAACTGCATTTCTTCTAAAAATCCCCCCAAAAATTAGCCACATGTGTTGGTACACATCTGTAATCCCAGTGACTTGGGAGGCTGAGGCAGGAGACTTGCTCGAACCTGGGAGGCAGAGGCTACAGTGAGCTGAGATCACAGCACTGCACTCCAGCCTGGGCAACAGAGTGAGACTCTGTCTCAAAATTAATTAGTTAATTAACAAGTTTCAAAATCAGAAAGCATGAAATATAGATGGGTTTAGTGAATTTTGCCTAACATGTAAGGAATAAATTATGCCAATTCTCTACAATCTTTTTCAGAAGATAAAAACAGAGAAAATGTTTCCAAACTCATTCTATGAGGCCAGCATCATCCTACTACCAAAACCAGATAAAGAAAATCACAGACCAATATATCTCATGAACACACATGCAAAAATCCTCAGCCAAATACCACCAAATCAAATTCCATAATGTAGAAAGAGATTCACACACCAAGACCACGTGGACATACCCCAGGTGTGTGAATCTGGTTCAACATTTGGAAATCAATAATGGAATCCATCACATCAACATGCTAAGTTTGAAAAATTGCATGACCACATCCAGAGATGCAGAAAAAGCACTTGACAAAAACCCAGCACCCACTCATGATAAAAACTCAGTGAAATACAGAAGAACTTCTTCAACTTGCCACAGATCATCTACAATAATAATGGTGAGAAACTCAAAGCTTTCCTACCAAGATCAGGAACAAGGCAAGGATGTCCTCTCTCACCTCTTCTGTTCAGTGTCATACTAGAAATCCTACCTAATGCAATAAGACAAGAAAAGGAAATTAAAAGTATACTGATTGGAAAGGAATAAAACTGTCCACAGATAACATGATTATCTCTGTAGAAAATCTGAAAGAACTGATAAAAAAGAAACCCCAAGAAAACCCACAAAACTCTCCTGGAACTAATAGGCAGTTATAGCGAGTTTGCAGGATACAAGATTAGCATACCAAAGTCAGTTGCTTTCATATATACTAGCAATGAACAAGGAATTTGAGATTAAAACATAAAACAATCACACTGGCCCCCTCAAATGAAATACTTAGGTGTAAATCTAATAAAATATGACAAGATCCATGTAAGGAAAACTACGAAACTCTGATCAACAAAGTCAAACAAGAATAAAGAAATAGAGATGAGGAAGAAGGTAAGGATGTCCCCTCTTCCTGAGGACACTGCAGGGCTCACTGCAGCTCTGCCTCCCAGATTCAAGCAATTCAAGAGGTGAGGATGTCTCTCACCCCCTCTTGCTCCATGTTCATGGACAGGAAGATTCAGTATTGTCAAGAGTTCATTCTTCGTGATTCGATCTGTAGATTCAATGTTATCCTAGTCGAAATTTCAGCAAGTTATTCTGTGGATATTGACCAAACTGATTTTAAAGTTTATGTGGGGAGGGAAAAGACCCAGAATAGCCAGCACAGCTCACTACGATAAATCAATGGAACAAGACAGAGATCCCACACAGACCCACGTAGACACACTCAACTGGTACTTGACAAAGGAGCAAGGGCAATGCAACACAGGAGGACGATCTTCTCCAGAAACGGTGCTGAACAACTGACACCCACGTGCTAATGAATGAGTCTAGAGTCAGACCTTACACCTTTCATGACAATTAACTCAAAATGGGCCACGGACTTAGACGTAAAACACAAAACTATAAAATTCCTGGAAAATAACATAGGAAGAACTCAGATGAGCAATGCCAAACGTATACCTTATGAAATCATTGGCAAGCTGGACTTCCCTAAAATTAAAATTTTTTGCTCTGCAAAAGAACACTGTCAAGAGTATAAGGGAAGACAGAGACTGGGAGAAAACATTTGCAAAAGACACATTTGGTAAAGGGAAAAATTCAAGAGCTCTCGAAAGTCAACAACAAAAGCCCGATTTAAAAGTGGGTCAAAGACCTCAGCAGACCCCTCACACGATGGCAGAAACACGTAAGAGAAGATGCCCCCCACCCAAGTCATCAGGGAAATATGAGACGGCCCTCACAGGCCTGCCAGAACAGCCAGCCCCCTGCACGCGGGCAGCACCCGGTGCTGTGAGGACATGGCATTGCAGGGATGCCCCTTCCCTGCAGATAGCACGGTCACGTCAGAGGACAGTTTGGGAGCTGCTCACAAACGTCAACATGGGCTCTGACCCTGTGACCCAGTGTGCACGCACCTTGGAACCTGCCCAGAAGAGCTGAACGCCTTCGTCCCCATGGAAACCTGCCCACAGGTGTTCATGGCAGCTTCCCTCTCACCCGCCCAAGCTGGGACAAGCAAGACACCTGTCAGGAGGTGAGTGAATAGACTGGGGATGCCCGGGCAGTGGAGGATTGCTGGGCACTAGAAAGAATGTGCAGAAGCAGCTGGAACGCACAGTGTGGAGGGAACAAAGCCAGTCTCAAAGGCTCCACCCTGCCCGAGTCCACCTGGACGAACTTCTGGGAAAGGCAACACTGCGGCGGTCGTAGAAAGATGAGAGGTGACCCGGGGCTCGAGGAGACACAGACAGGCAGAGCGCAGAGGGTGTTAGCGGCGAAACTGCTCCATGGGACAGCGCAGGGCGGATGGCTGCAATCATCCATGCGTCCGAACCCACGGAGTGAGCAGCGGCGGGGAGCCCTGTGGAGAGCTCCAGGACCCGGACGGTCGTGACACGTCCGTGCGGGTTCATCGCCGCCGTCACCAACAGCCATCTCCAGCACGGCGTGTGGAAGGTGGGGAGGCTGTGCCTGTGTGGGGGCAGGAGGCATATGGGAACTCTCTGGACCTTTTTCTCCATGTCTCTGTGACTGTAAAACTACTCTGAAAAAAGTAAAGTCTTTTTTAAAAAAATCAAACATTAAAAAAAAGAGGAGCAGGTGATGTGTTTAAGATCACCTAGAACCTAAGAGCCAGCTGGGATTGAAGCCTGCGTGGTGGGGGTGGTCCAAGGGTGAGCTGGTGGGAGGTTGCCCGGCCCAGCTGCGGGCCCTCACTGCCTGGGCTGCCTGGATCGCAGGTGTGGAGTGGGAGCATTTTCATCAGCCTGGAAGGCAGGATGAGGACCTGCCCGTGGCTCCTGGGGAAGCAGCAGTGCCCACTATTCCCAAGGCAAATGCCCGCCATTCACCACCTCGTAAGGTCGGAGGTGATCTAGACAAAGCATTTAAAACCCATGACTCCGGGAAAGCAGAGGAATTGTGGCTTGTTTGAGCCATGGGCCCTCCCTGCTGGTGTGGTGTCCAAATTTGCAGCCAGGAGACGCAGGCCTCCCCCTACCTCCCCTCCCCTCCGCCCCCCTGCTCCCACCCCCACTGTGGGAGTCTGTGGATAAAGGTGCAGTGTAACCGAGCTACATATTTTTAAATGAGGTGCAGGTAGAAGTTCATGATGGCCTTGCAGAAGATTCAGACTGGTCTGTCATGGGAAACTGAGGCTGAGCCTGGCAGCATGGGGAACCCCGTGCTGTCCTTGTGGGAGCAGAGCTCATCAGAAGAGCCAAGGCTGTGCAACCTGGAGCAGCAGCAGCTGCCTCTGCCTGAGCACGAGGGGGTCCCACAGGCACCCGACTCTCTCGTCCAAAAACTTGCGAAGAGGCAGAGCCAGGGAGCTGAGAATGTGCCCATTTCCTGCGGAGGCCACCCTGCCTCCTCCTGAGGAAGTGCTGGTGTGGAGATGGACGCTCTCGTCCAGCTGTGGACTTCACAGGGGTGGGAGTCAGAGCAAGACTCGAAGTTGTGAGCTGGGGGCACCCATGCCCATGCACTGAGATCAGGTGGCTGCAGTGAACCCAGTGTCACCTCCGTGGCCTGTCATCTTCGGGGCTCCACTGAAGTGAAGAGGTGCTTGTCTCCCAGGGCAGACGGCTCCAGCCCTCAGGAGCCCCAGAGGACTCGCCAGGTGCTGGGAGGAGGGCCGGGAGCTCATATGGGCAAGGTGGGCACCAGGCGGAGGCCTTGAAGAATGGCGGGAACACCGTCCCAAAGCCAGGAAGACACACACCATGTAAGAGAAACTCATTCGGGAGCAATGAGAAATCGGCGTCCCTCCCTCGGCACAGATCAGCCAAGATGGCAAGTCACATCCAGGTGAAAGCCTCAGAGCAGGCCAGGTTTGGGTGACGCTGTGGCTGTGACCTTGGCAGCCATGGGCTTCCCCACTGGACTTGGCTGAGAAGCCACTCCCACCCCCTCCGAGCTCGGGGCTCAGACCCTGGAGTGGTCGCTGGAGTCACTTCGCACTGGGCCGGGCGAGAGCTGTAGGAAAGCACAGCTGTGGGACGCGGGCCCCTCCCGGCCGCAGCCCACCTCCCGCGGGCACCTCGCAGCGCCTCCCGGCCGCAGCCCACCTCCCGTGGGCACCTCGCAGCGCCTCCCGGCCGCAGCCCACCTCCCCAGGCTCCCATGTCGTCTCCAAGGCCTTTGTCTCCGAGAAAGAGAGCTGCACCTTGTCGGTGGGTTTTGCGGGTCTCAGGACTAGGAATGGCGCTGGGTGCACCATCAGGTGAAGGCCACTGTTCCCACTGCAGCCCACACCTGCCACCAAGAGAGCAGAGCAGTGGCATGGACAGAGAACCACTCGTTTGCCAAATCATTTGAATCAGACTTGTCACAGCTGAGAATGCCACAGCAAAGCACAGTCGACTTTGTTCCAGAAAGAAAAGGGAGAGCAGGGCACTGAGTCAGACCACAGGAGCACGAGCAGCACCTTCCCCACTGTCCTGGAGAGCACCCAGTCAGACCGCGGGAACACAATCAGCACCTTCCACGCTGTCCGGGGAGAGCAGGTCACCCAGTCAGATCGCGGAAACATGAGCGGCGCCTTCCACATTGTCCTGGAGAGCACCCAGTCAGACCACGGGAACAGGAGCAGCACCTTCCACACTGTCCGGGGAGAGCAGAGCACCCAGTCAGACCGTGGGAACACAAGCAGTGCCTTCTACACTGTCCGGGGAGAGCAGGGCACGCAGTCAGACCACAGGAACAGGAGCAGCACCTTCTACATTGTCCTGGAGAGCACCCAGTCAGACTGCGGGAACACAATCAGCGCCTTCTACACTGTCCGGGGAGAGCAGAGCACCCAGTCAGACCGGGGGAACAGGAGTGGCACCTTCCACGCTGTCTGGAGAGCACCCAGTCAGACCACGGGAACAGGAGCAGCACCTTCCACACTGTCCGGGGAGAGCAGAGCACCCAGTCAGACCGTGGGAACACAAGCAGTGCCTTCTACACTGTCCGGGGAGAGCAGGGCACGCAGTCAGACCACAGGAGCACGAGCAGCACCTTCCACATTGTCCTGGAGAGCACCCAGTCAGACCACGGGAACAGGAGCAGCACCTTCCACACTGTCCGGGGAGAGCAGAGCACCCAGTCAGACCGGGGGAACAGGAGCGGCACCTTCCACGCTGTCTGGAGAGCACCCAGTCAGACCACGGGAACAGGAGCAGCACCTTCCACACTGTCCGGGGAGAGCAGAGCACCCAGTCAGACCGGGGGAACAGGAGCGGCACCTTCCACGCTGTCTGGAGAGCCCTCTTTGCCAGTGAGAAACGTGGCGTTTGAGGCCGAGAGGGAGACCGATTCCAGGTGAAAGGACCATTTTTAAAGACTCTCCAGCTGCCGGTCTGTTTCTTCATTAATTTTCCGTAGAAGCCCCACTTGTGAGACAGGCAGCTCGACGCCGGCCGCTGCCGCCCACCCCCACCCACCCATCATAAAGCAGCACACCAGTGGGGGAGCCGGCAGCCGGGCTTGGGAAGGCGTCGTGGGGTGCGTGCCACGACCCGCCCCCCGGGCCACCACGGAGCTGGGGGTGTATTTTCAGCATGTTTAAAAACCACAGAAGCATTTCTAAGGTCAAAGTGGAAGGGTTCAAATAGCCCGACCAGAGCCCAGAGCAGCCCCAGCACGTCCTCTCCTCATTTACAAGAAAACCCATCTGATTTAAAGTGAGAGACTCCACAGTCACTTCTGTAATTGGCCAGGAAATCACCTCATGAAGGCAGTGTGTTGTTTGAACTATGTCTTATTCTGAAAGAATTTCATTAAAGCAATTACATTTTAATAAATGTGGGAGGTTATGGATGGCACTTCATTTTGTACCAGAGCCTGTATGCCTCAGCAATTAGCCTCGGAAAATGAGCAGGACCCAGCCCATCACTGTGCCTGCGTAATGTTTTCATTACAGGAGTTACAAATAATCTATTAATCTTCCTCTAAGCACACAGCAACATGCAAGCATTCCTCACCGAAAAGCCGGTTCAATAAAGTCGCTCTAAGTAAACAAAGTAAGACGCGGAGAGGCAGCATGTCAGCATCGGATTTGCAGAGTGAATCGAAGGCCTTTGTGCGTCTGGAGACATCCTTAGCCCTTGGGAGCCAAGAGTGGCAGCACCTGGAGACGAGCAGAGCCGGCCTCACCACTGCGCGGGAGCTCTGCCTGTCCGGCCGGGTCGGTCTTTCCGGAACCGTCTGTCTGCCCGGGTCCTGCCTGCCTCTGCCCCCGCCGTCGGAGGAGCCTCAGGGAGCCCCAGTGGGCCCCGTCCCTCGGGAACCAGCTGCTGCCACGGCCCCTGGGGTCACCTCAAGCCCCCTCCCAGAATGAGGGGCTCCCTCAGGAGCAGCACAGGGCAGAGAAGAAACTCCCCAAGGCTTTCAGACAAAAATGTTAGGTCCATTGAAGAATTCCCAGCGGCAGACAGAATGGGATGGCCCAAATCCAAAGGGGCACCTCGAATCTCATCTTTCATCGTCTCCAGCGGAAATGGGCACCACCCTGGAGTGATTTTCTTAAGATCTAAATCTTGATCGTCGATTTCCTCAAAACCAAATATTACAGAATTAACGAGGCCGGGGCTGAAGGGGTAGCGGTTCACCCAGACCCCTCTGCAGTCTCTGGTTCTGGGGGAGGGACCCTGACTCTCAGGACGTGGCAGTGGGCAGAGTGCGGTGGGTGACGGGTGGATGCTGGAGCCGCTATCAAGACAACTGCAGGTGGGAGATCCCTGGGTCATGGGCAGAGGGCAGAGGGGCGTCTGTGTCTGAGGTCCGGCAGCCTCTGCCAAGGCACCTGTGCTGAGAAGCCTCTGGTCCCTGGAAGACACCTCCCTTCAGACACAGATGGCCCTTTTTGTCTTCACTGCCAGGAAGCTCAGTGTTCAAAAGTTACCACTCTGAATCCCACAGTATCTGCCTTCCACCATCATCTCATCTCTGCTGAGTTGTCTGTTCCTGATTGAGAACAACATTAAAGCCCTTTTGGAAACAAATGGGTAATGAATGTGTGGTGGGAGCTCAGGCCCCCAGCCAACTAGGAGACCCTTCTCCTGCACGCAGGGGTCCCTCCACACAGCTCCCAGGCCCCCAGCCAGCTGAAAGACCGTTCCCTGCACACAGAGTGTCCCCCGCCACCGTTCCAAGGCCCCCATCTCCCTTCTCAGACCCTTCTCCGAGAAATACCTTTAATGTGGGGACTAAGCTCTGATTTTATCTGGCCCAAATTCCTATCTAAGGCGACTGGGGAGTCAGGCCCTTCACCGTACCTTCTCAGCAGATGGGTCTTATTTGGCCCTATATATCATGCCTTTCTTTCCAGGCTGACTCTGGCATAACATTATAAGACAAGAAAAGAAAAATCAAAATATTTAACCCCCTGCAGGGGCTGCCCCCCGAACACAGACCACACACTCTGCCTCTTGCCCCACGGCCTGTGGAGACACAGCAGGGGCCACGCGGTGGCCGGCAGGGCCTCCAGCGGCAAGAGCGTCTCCTTAACTCTCGTGCTCAGCACAGACTGCTGCACGCCAGCAGCACGCAGGGACCTGAGGGCCGGGGCGCGGGGAGGGACCTCTGCTCCCGAGACAGGAGCCCCATGGGGGACCCAAGGCCTGCCCCCCGTGAGTGGCTCCCTCAAGGCCCGAAGGACCCGTCTCTGTCAGGCCCAGAGGGACAGGGACTGACTGCTCTAGCCAGGCACTCCCCGCAAGCTTCCTGTCCTGCCCTCGGGACGCCGGGGAGCACGGCCCTCTCCTCGCGGTGGGTCCGGGTCCAAGGGGTGCTGGGGCTGCTGGGCCTTTGGGGCAGGCCACAGGCACCCTGCGCTCCGCAGAGACACGAGAGGCAGGGAGATGCCTTAGACAGGAGGCTCCACACCGTGCTGTAAGCTTTCAGCTGAGTGCAGACGCCGCCCGAAGTCCTCGGCCCATGGAGGGTGCAGGAGTCTGAAGCCACTCTCAACGTCCTCGCCTCCAGGGCTTAAAACGAAGCCGGGACTCACACCATCTCGGGGGTTCTGCGTGGCCTGTACCTGTGAGGACACAGGCCACGCGGGCTCAGTGCAGGGGTGGGTCCAGGCTCAGCTCCACGGGCGCTGCCCCCGCCGCGCCCCCGCAGTGTCTGAGCCCCGCTGCCCTCCCGGTGCTGGTGTGTGCACACCTCGGCCCCTCCCGGAGCCACACGGAGTTCACACCAGGTCCATCCACCGTCCAGAGCAGGAGGGGCCGGTGGCCGGGTGGCTGTGCTGGGAGGGAGGGAAACCCTTAATCTAATGATGTTTTCCTTCTCTGACCGCAAGGCTTGCATGCTAGGAGCCACTCTCTCTTGATTAAGCTCAGCTCCCATATCCCTTTAACCATGCAACTTTAAATGAAACATGTATCTTTCCAAATTAACTTTGTATCTAAGCATAATCAGAGAGCTCGAGTTGTCCTAATTAACTTACAGTCAGCTGCAGAACTCATTTGCCATTGCCACACTCGCTTCAAAGGGAGCCGACATTTATTCAGGGCAGAGGTGGTTCCGGGGCACTGTCCCACCCGGGCATCGCCCCCGGTTTCCACAGAGCCCCGAGGGTCTCGGAGGTAAAGCTCCCATCCCGGGACAGTTCGGAGCTGGGACTCGGGTGCAGCACATCTCCCCACCCCGCCCCCAGCCCATTCTGTATTCCAGAAGTACCCAGAGCTTTCCCTCCCACATGCCAGCTCCCGGCACTGGTGAGTCGTAGTCGTCAGACAGACAGACTGCCTAGAATGCATGCTTTTGATGGAAAAAGCCAGGAGAATATCTTTTTCAAAGAGTGGAGTTTTCAAAGAATGGAAATCTGTAAAAATCAGCCTGTGTGACTTACTGGGGTTCACTTCCTCAGCCCCAGTTACATTCTCGATTGTGTGTGGCCGCGGACTCCGGCTGTGCAGGTTTAGCAGGGTGAGGCGCAGGGACGCACGATTTCTGGGACCCGGCCACAGCCACTCTTCAGGACTGCTGCCGGACCTTCGGCTCCAACGAGGGAGACACCGCATCTGAGGAGTTCCCACAGCTGCTTCACGGGCTGACCGATGGAGGATGGCAGTGCCCTTCCTCCACGCTGAGCTCCAGAGCTCGGAAGCTGAGGCTGCCAGCTCTGTCCTGGCCGGGCTCAGAAGGAACAAACCACAGGGTCCACACTGGACACAGCGCAGGGAGAGCCCTGTTGGCCCTCGCCCACGCGTGGTGGATCACATGATGGCAAACACCTCTGCTCCGAGAGAAAATGGGCAATGCCTTTGCAACTGACCAAGCAAACGCAGACGCTAGATCTGCCTTCTAAACTTCCAGCGCTGGAAATCCCACGTGCTCCAGGCAGGCAGGAAAATGGGGCCACGGTTCCGGGTTGAGTGCGCCGGGTTTGGAGGGGACTGAGCATGGGAGGAGGAGGGGCCGCGTGTGCGGGCGGAGCCGGTGGCTGCGTGGCCGAGGGAAGGGGCTGAGAGGCCATCAAGGCTCACCTGGGACATTTTGTGGCATCCCAGCGCTTCCCCCCAGCCTGAAGCCGCCTGTACCAATAGCTGGGCCCAGGTGGGGTTTTCCACCGTGGGAAGGGCGGGGCAGCTTCCCCAGGCTGAGAGGCTGAAGAGAGCAGCACCCAGCAGCAGGCAGCTCTGAGGTGGGAATGCAGCTCAAAGGAAATGGCAGCAGCCAGCATCCACGAGGAGACCAGCCACGTGGCCAAGTGGATCCCCAAGACTCCCCACAGAGTGATGCTGGGCCAGGTCAGATGCAGAGGCACAGCCCTGGACACACGACAGAGACACAGATGCAGAGACACGGCCCGGCCACATGAAAGAGACAGGTGCCACATGTGGCCCCCAGGGCAGTGACCTTGGCATTGGTGACTGTGAAGCAGGGGCCAGTGCACTACATGTGACGCTGTTTTAGTGAAAATCCTCACGTCCTGTAGAACATGAGGCCTTTGCTGTGGTTTATGGCCAGTTCTAGAGAAAACGGGGGGCTTATAGAAGAGAAAGGGCCCCTGTGATGAACAGCTGGGCCCTTCCCCCCAGATCTCAAGCCAGCAGGGCCACGAGGGACAGCAGTGCTCCACCTTTTATCTGGGATCTTGCCCAGGTGGGGGCTGGCCGCAGCAGCAATGGCCTCCTCCTCCCCACCACACGGTGGCTGGGAAGAGCCTGCATCTTCTCGCTCGAGAGCCTGACACATCGGAGCGTTCCTGCTCCCATCCATGTGGAACGGTCTCCTCTACCGTGGGCGGGCTTGACCAGGGCAAAGGGCCCGGTTGGCTGTGCATCTAAACCGGTTGTGCTCTAGAAGTAAATTTAGAAAACCCCTGAGAAAGTAAAGTGAACACACCCGAGAGGGCCTTGGAGGCCGGAGGCTGAGGCTGTTTCCCGGCCCGAGCAGCGGCTGGGCGGCCGTTCACCCCAGGCCGTGAGATCCCAAGCCTGAGGCAGCCCAGCTGCAGGCCCTGACACAGCCCAGAGCCACACCCTGACTAGCCCCAAACACGGTCAGGATCAGGGAGAAAAGAAAACATCTGCGCAATCAGACACATGGGAGCGGAGCCGGGTTCACCGTGATAGCAGGCAGTGAGTCACGTGGACCGTGGGAACGTGTGTCCACTGGTTCGTTTGCTTTGCTACTGTGGGGCGTCCATCTGCATCCAGTAACTTTCCTTGTGTGCTGATGAGTGCAGGGGTTGGCCTGCATGAAATCGCCCAGCCATCCTTTTGTTATGCAAAGGCGTGAAGGGGCTCAGGACCCCCCAGCATCGTGGGGAGCAAAACACCTCATCTGTGTGGGATGAGGGTTGGCTCCTTTGTGGCACACCAGAGACCCAGGCAGCAAACAGATACCACTGCCCCCATGCCCCTGTGCCCTCAGGAAGGCAGCACCAACCCAGGCCGGAGGGGACCACGGGCCGAGATGGCCTCTTTCCCAAGAGTTGGGGTCCCCTCTGGCAGCTCCCGTGGGGGACCGGGGGCATGGCAGCGTCTGCAGGACCACAGGAGCACCTGGCTGCCCCAACAGCCCGTCTTTCCTTGTTCCCTCTCTGGATGGGCTAAAGGAGTTGCCCGTCTGGCATCTGCTGACCACCAAGTTCCCTGAGCTGCAGTATCAGGCTGGCCTTCCCTCCTGACCACTCCAGCGGTCACACAGAAAGCAACGGGCTCAAAACCGCATCTGTCATGAGGTTCCCAACCTTCAGGGCTGCTCTCGAGAGGGGCCCTGACTTGAAAGAGCACATCCTCACAGAATGGGATCAAGGAAAAGCCGCTCAGTGGTGAACAGCTGGATCAGCCCCAGTGCTGGGTGTGGCAGCCGCTGTTCAGGGTCCTCGTCTGCACCGTCCGTGAGTGAGAGCTGGAGCCAGAAACTCACCCGGACACCACTCCTGGGACGGAGGAACGGCCCAGGTCACCCCCACTCCCACCGGCGCAGCAGCTGCTCTGCAAAGTGGGGGCCTTCAGCACTTGTCAGAACTAAGCTGAGCCCTGTCCACACTCCTGGGACTCTGCTGGGAGGCTCTGCAGGAGCTGGCTGGGCGGGAGGCCAGAGGGTGCCTACATTGTCCCTGTAGGCTGGGCATACCCCTCACTGGAGCCCCAGGGTTGTCTTTGAACCTCTGTGTCAGAGCCAGTGGGCAAGTGTGTGCTGGCTCTACCCACCCCGCCCACATAGACATATGTGGGCACACCCGGGCACATGTGGGCACAACCAGGTACATGGAGACACACCCAGGTACATGTGGGCACATGTGGGTATATGTGGCCCACATGGGTATATGTGGGCACACCCAGGTACATGCGGGCACACCCAGGTACATGTGGGCATATGTGGGCACACGGTATATGTGGACACATGTGGGCACATGCGACACACCGGGGTACATGTGGGCACATGCAGGCACACCCAGGTACATGCAGGCACACGTGGGCAGGGCAGCACTGGCAGACGCTCACTGCCTGTCACAAGCCACGACCTCGGCTTTGACCCTGCGGGTATGCCGGGTTCAATTCGAATGCATGCCATAGCAACGTGTGTGCAGATCGTACAAGCAATGTAGCTACAACAGCAGCCGCCTGAGGCTAAACATGCATTTTTTTTTTTTTAGGTGAAAAATCAAAGCCAAGGAAAATTACTGCCATGGGGGTTGTGGCTGTGGCCAGAGCTTCCCTCCCAGTCTTGCACCTGTGCTCCCTGGTGTAATCGGGCTCAGTTCTTTTGGCCAGAGCGGAAAGGACCCACAGCAGAGCTGGGAGACAGCCCCCTCGTCCCAGGCAGCAGCAAAGGAAGCAGCAGCGTGGCGGGGTTGGGGCTGAGCAGCCCCCACCAACAAAGTCACCAGCAGTCTGCTGACTTTCCCTTTTCTAAGTTTTTATTTTCACGGGGAGGAGGAGGGGGTGCCTGAGTCTGACAAGAGGGTCTCAGCTCCCATGCTGGCCACCCTCCCGCCAGACAAGGGACTCCCGGTCTGTGGTGCCCTCCCGGCCTACTGGGTGACAAGGGACTCCCGGTCTGTGGTGCCCTCCCGCCAGACAAGGGACTCCCGGTCTGTGGTGCCCTCCCGGCCTACTGGGTGTCAAGCTCCGAGGGTACCAGCATTCCCTCCCCTGCCTCCTGCTGCACCTGCTCTGAGCTGAGTTCTGCCCATCACAGCTGTGGGGTCTACAGAGAGACCACCTGGCAGCCAGGCACACATGTCTGTAAGGGACATTTGCTGATGACCCACCGGGGTGATGGTGGAACCCGCCGGCCGTGGAAAGCAGGTGCTGGTACTGGTCATAGTGCCCAGACTCCAGGCCTCCCGCCCTCAGCCCAGCTTCCCGGCCACTTCACAACTCTAAAGTGAATGCCCTGTGCAAAGAGACGCAGCTCATCCCTGGCAGGCCCCGGCTCCCGACGCAGTGTGGACCCCTCACGTGCTGCTCTGGGCAGCCCCAGCCTGCGCTGACTGAGCGTCTGGCATGGCGGACGGACCAGGTTCTGAATGTCTTTAAAGCAGATGCCAATGGGAAGTTTTGTTCACAGAAATTTAACATCAAAAAGCGAATGGAAACATTACAGGAAAGACTGGTTACATTTCCTGAGTTGGGAAGATTCGGGTTCCGTCCGCCTGGGAGGAACGGGTGTGTGGGAGGTAGAGGGAGTCTCAAGAACAGAAAGCTAGGGGCGCTGTCCTGCGGGGAGTGGCACCAGGGCCAGGGGGGCTCTCAGTTTCACCAACCAGGAAAGGGACCCCAGCAGACATGGACTCGCCCATGTCACCCTTGGGGAGGCTCCCCAGCCAGTTGAGGACATACCCGGGGCTCTGGCCTCGCCTGCGGCCTCCCTCCCACTCCCTGGAAAACTGGTCTCACCCACAGCAGAAGAGTCTCACTGCGTGGCCGGTGGGTCCGGCGTGGGGTAGGTTCCCAGGGACACTGCCAGTAGGTCTGCAGATCAGAACTACCTTTGTGACAATGCTAAGTGATACAATGTGACAGTGTCACTGCTTTCGTGACAATACCTTCTCCACCAGGCGACATCTGCAGAACAGTGGCTCCATGGTGGGCACAGGGCGGCAGCTCCGCACCTGCCTTCCCACTGCTAGATGCTGTGCAGCAACGGCTCCGCTGTAAAAAGCCCCCCTGGAGCAGAAAAGCTGTCCGCTCTGTCACACTTCAGCCTTGCACACAGTATGGCAGGGCGCTTTGTCACGGGGGGGTGAGTACATTAAATACACGCAGAGCACACGGGCCACGCACAGAAGCTGACGTGCCTGCAGAAGGTGCACGGCCAGGTCTAGAGCCATGCCCCAAACTCCTGCAATGCCCTCAACCCCTCCCCGCACCCCCGCACCCCCGCACCCCTGTGCCCCCGGCTGATGTCTGTACCCGAAGGAACAATCAACACACACCGTCACTCGGATGTGGGTGTTGGGCAGACATTTTCTGGAAAATGTGCAAAATGAGCCTGTCGCTTTAAGGCAAACTTGCACTATTTGTCGCCATTAACAAACTTTGAGCTTTTGAGCAAAACTTAGAATTCTGGAGAACTTGTATCCACGCTTGGGCTCCAGTCAGCACCTCGAGACCTTTCCGAGGAAGCTGGTGGTGACATTCGCAAATGTGACTTTGATGTTAAATAAAGAAATGCATCATTTGAAAGTGCCGCATGACTCGGTGAACCGACTTTTTCCAGATGACAGTCGCTGGACGCCGCGAAGGCAGCCGGGTCAGAGCCAGCCCAGAGCATGCCACAGTCTCGGCTGCCACGGCAGCGCACCTGGAAGAAACCACCACTCACCACGCGCCGTGCAACGCCAGAAGAGACGACGCGCGATCACCTGAAAGGCTGCTCAGTAATCCCCCCCGTCCCAGCTCAGGATCTGTGTGTGGCCAGGGTTTTCTTCTCAGTTTCAGCCACAGCCATGGATCACAGCAGTTCAAATGCAGAGAACCCAGTGAAAGAGGCTTGCAACATGTAAGCTACTGCCATTCCCGTCACTAAAAATGTTATTAAAATGGTATCCTTTATGTTGACTGTAATGGGGTTATTAGTGCTGTTTTTAAATGAATCAGAAGACGATGAAATCACGTGTTTCGCAGCAGTGTGGGTGGAAGGGGTGCCCAGCCTCTCTCACACGCTGCGTGTCCTCGCTCACAAGTGTGAGAGGAATCCCTGTGCACTCCGTGTGGAGAGGCGGCCAGTGGAGTGGGGAACAGAGTGGGGAAGGGAGTGGGGTGGTGGTGGGGGTGAGAAAGTACTTGTGGGTACCGCGCACTTCACTGGGGGGGTTCCCCTAAAAGCCCTGATTTCAGCACCGTGCGATGTATGCATGGAACAAAATTACATTGTGCCCCATAAATTTACATGAATGTAAAATATGTAAGGAAGATTTTAAAAGTAAATAGAAATGAAACCATAAGTATTTTTCAAATGTCTCTGTTCTAATTGCTAATACGGTATATTTTGATAGTTATAATGCACAAAAACAAAAGCTCTGAGGGTCTTCAATAATTTTTAAAGTGTAAAAATATCCTAAGACCAAAATGCTGAAGACCCACAGGCTACTATAGCCTGGCACAAGCTGGGGTTTCTGTGAGGCTGCCCTGTGCCCGACTCCAAGCTCACGGACCCCGGAGGCCACCCAGCCTGCACTGGGGACTTGCCCGGTCCAGATTCTGCCGTGGCCTCTCGGCGTGGCCTCTCAGAAGCCTGGCCCCTCTGCTGGCCCCTCTCTGTTCCCTAATGCTCTTCCCGATTTGGCCACTTTCCACCCACTGGCCACAGCCTGGGACACAGGGACAGGCCCCTCGGGAAAGGGAGCAACGCCCCGGGAAGAAGGGGCGCTGAGCCCTTTGGCGGGACCAGCTCCAAGCATTTAATGGGATTGAGAAGCGAAGAACTGCGGACATTGCCCTGAACACAGGTGGCCTGTGAGTCACGAGCTGGCACCCAGGGCGGAGCCGCGACCCCAGGGACCCCACAGGGAGGCATTCAGGGCTCGCAGCGGGGACCCCGGGCCACACGGAGCCCCAGCAGCCTCCCCCTCCCCCGCCCGTGGCCAGGGACCCTCCCCGTGTGACACGCCCCCTCCGTCAGGGGTCCCCTAAGTGTCGATAGAGAGAAGGAACCTCCTTTTCAACTTGCATCTCGCCCCCAAGCCCTGCTCTCCTGCGGCCCTGCTGCCCCTCCCGCCTCTGCAGGCTCAGCCTTTCCTCCTGGGGCCTCGGCCCTGTCCCCTCCCTCTCTTGGGGGAACCCACCCAAGAGAGAAGAGAAGGAAACGCACTCTCAGCACAGGTGGGAGGGGCCCAGCTGACAGCTCCCAGGACGAGGGCTCCAGGGGTGACCCCACAGGACACAGGGAGCTGAGGATTCCCTGGCATTTGACAGGTGGAAGAAGCCCTCTGGGAGGCGTCGGCGCCTGATGGGGGCTTGGGAAGACTTCACAATAGCAAAGTAGAAAGTGAGGAAGGCAGAGGCAGCAGCCAGGTCGGGGAGACGGACGAGCCACACAAGCGGGGATGCGATTCCAGGACAGGTGGATGCCAGGCCTCAAAAGGCAGACGAGCGCCCAAGCACAGACAGCGGCCGCCAGCGCCACCTCCCTCCACGAGAAAAGGCAGCTGAGGATCCCAGACCGGTGGCCTGGCAAGAACAAAACCTAAAAGTGACATGTTAACGTAAACGAGAACGTGGGCTCCCTCCAGCTGCAACCGTGCACAGCCGACCGGGGACGGAGGAGGCAACATTGCAGTAAACCGCCTTCCTCCATGAGGAACAGGATGGCAGCCGGCGCTCAGACGTGAGTCAGAGTGAGCACACTGTTCACACGCTAACGGGTGACAGAAATCAGAGTGAGCACACTGTTCACACGCTAACGGGTGACAGAAATCAGAGTGAGCACACTGCTCACACGCTAACGGGTGACAGAAATGAATCAGAGTGAGCACACTGCTCACACGCTAACGGGTGACAGAAATCAGAGTGAGCACACTGCTCACACGCTAACGGGTGACAGAAATCAGAGTGAGCACACTGCTCACACGCTAACGGGTGACAGAAATCAGAGTGAGCACACTGCTCACACGCTAACGGGTGACAGAAATCAGAGTGAGCACACTGCTCACACGCTAACGGGTGACAGAAATCAGAGTGAGCACACTGCTCACACGCTAACGGGTGACAGAAATCAGAGTGAGCACACTGCTCACACGCTAACGGGTGACAGAAATCAGAGTGAGCACACTGCTCACACGCTAACGGGTGACAGAAATCAGAGTGAGCACACTGCTCACACGCTAACGGGTGACAGAAATCAGAGTGAGCACACTGCTCACACGCTAACGGGTGACAGAAATCAGAGTGAGCACACTGCTCACACGCTAACGGGTGACAGAAATCAGAGTGAGCACACTGCTCACACGCTAACGGGTGACAGAAATCAGAGTGAGCACACTGCTCACACGCTAACGGGTGACAGAAATCAGTGTGAGCACTGTTTACATGCCAACAGATGACAGGAATCAGTAGCATGAACACACTGTTTACACACTGACAGAATGACAGAAATCAGTCAGTGTGAGCACACTGTTTAGAAACATGGAGGGAAATGGCAGATGAGACAGCTGAAGCGTGTGGGGAGGTGAGCCAGGGACTATGACTTTTTTTTACAAGTGCCACAGTCCTGTTTAACCTTGTATTCTTTTTTTTTTCTTTTTAGTACAAACTTGAAATAATGGTAAGAAAGAAAACCTATAAATCTGAGCATGTCATCCCCTGTAGAAACCTTTTCGTCTTCCCCCTCGCTGGGAGGCGGGGTCCAGGCTCCTGCAACCACCAAGGTCATCTCTTGCTAAATCCACGCCCCAAGTGTCCTGAGCACACGGCTGGCTCGGCACTGAGTCATGATTTTCTTTAAATGCATTTACCCTGAACGAATCAATGAGCAATCTGACAGATATGGGCATGTTTGCTAAGTACTGGAGCCAAGGCTGATTTGAGAGTCAGGCTGGTCAACATGGTGAAACCCCATTTCTACTAAAAAACACAAATAATTATCGGGGAGTAGTGGCCAGCACCTGTAGTCCCAGCTACTCGGGAGGCTGAGGAAGGAGAATCACTTCAGCCCAGGAGGCAGAGGTTGTGGTGGGCCAGGATCACGCCATTGCACTGTAGCCTAGGTGACAGAGCAGGACCCCATCTCCAAAAATAAAATAAATGTTAAGAAAAAATGAAAGAAAGACTGGTATATTCACATTAGCCTTTGACAGTGGAAGCGAGGTCACTGAGGGTTGGTTGAAAGGACTGATTTCCCGAAAGGGTCGAAATAAGTAATTTATTGCTGACCCTGTCGACATCAGCAAGCCCTGCTGACCACACTCATCCCTCCTCTGACGGCAAAGTTCCCGTGGGACTTTGGGTTGGAGGCGGGGGGTTGGGGGGCAGGACACTGGAGGCTTTGGTTCTGCAGATGAGCACATCTGGAAGCACAGGGCTGGCCTCCCCAGCTGACCCCTGACTCCGGTGTCACCTGAGGCCCCATCTGCCCGCCATCCTGCTGCCACACACAGGGGTCGAGTGTGTTCCTCACAAGCGTGGCCTGGCTGGGGACTGTGGTTATGAAGGACTCTGCGTCACCAAGTGGGAAGAACAGGGCAAACCAGTGCTTAGCTCAGTGCCCCCCTTAGCCTCCTAATGGAGATGTCACAGTGGCATGGGATCCACGTAATGTGAACCATCTCAACACAGGGAGTGGGACAGAGACCCTGCACCCACTCCAGCAGCCAGCAAGGTCCTGCGTCCAGAGCAATTGCCACGACCTGTACCTGCCCTGGAGACAATTGCAGCTATTCTTTTACAGATGCACCTGCATCTACCAGTAGCATGTAATCAGATAAAAAGTCCCAGATGCACCTGTAATTTTCATGAAAATAACAGGCAGGAGTAAGAGAAGCCACAGGATGCCCCACTATCAGCTCACAGATCCTCTGCCCGGCTTCCAGGGCCAGAAGGCAGATGCCCGCATGCTGACACTCATTGTTAGTTAAATTGTCATTGCATAGAGAGCAACTGCTTCATTTTCATTGCTTAGAGAGGCCCAATTTAAGAAAGTTTCATATCCCCACACCTAAGTGAACAAAACAGAAATTGAAGAAATTTTAAATCTCTTTTTCAAAAATACTTCTACATGTAAATTTAGAAAGCTTTTATGTTAAGCAAAAATTGGCAACTAAAATTGCATTAAAAAAACATTTAAGTTCACAATTTTATCTTTAGTATTTACGAGTGAAGAAACTCTGTCCCACGATCTCACAGCATTAAAGCACACCTAACAAAGCAGAGGGTGGGATCTCAGCTCTCCTCCCTCGTCCAGGGGTCACAGTTACAACCGTGAGCCTGAACAGACCGTGTGTTTCTGCTCACACATGGCTGGACACCGCCTAAGGCTCAGCGGAAACGCGGAAGCCCGGGCTTGGCCACTGCAATGGTCCCAGCTTTGGTATGGCGTGAAGACACTCACCTTTCAATATAATTTATTAAAGGTCATTTTCATCAGGGGTCTCTTCCGACAACTTGAAATTCGGAAAGCTAGAAAAGGTAAGAAACAAACACCAAAACTTTGACAATAGCAAATAGCTCTGGAGAGCCTGAGGTAAGAGGCAAGGAGGGAGAGCCAGAGGCCAAGGTAGAGACTCCTTCTTAGACATAAAGGCTGAGGTGTATACAGTAGGAAGTGGAGAGGCTCCTCCTGCCGATGTGGGGCTGAGGTGTATACAGTAGGAAGTGGAGAGGCTCCTCCTGCACGTGTCGGGCTGAGGTGTATACAGTAGGAAGTGGAGAGGCTCCTCCTGCACATGTCGGTCTGAGGTGTATACAGTAGGAAATGGAGAGGCTCCTCCTGCACATGTGGGGCTGAGGTGTATACAGTAGGAAGTGGAGAGGCTCCTCCTGCAGATGTGGGGCTGAGGTGTATACAGTAGGAAGTGGAGAGGCTCCTCCTGCAGATGTCAGGCTGAGGTGTATACAGTAGGAAGTGGAGAGGCTCCTCCTGCACATGTCGGGCTGAGGTGTATACAGTAGGAAGTGGAGAGGCTCCTCCTGCACATGTCGGGCTGAGGTGTATACAGTAGGAAGTGGAGAGGCTCCTCCTGCACATGTGGGGTTGAGGTGTATACAGTAGGAAGTGGAGAGGCTCCTCCTGCACATGTGGGGCTGAGGTGTATACAGTAGGAAGTGGAGAGGCTCCTCCTGCACATGTCGGGCTGAGGTGTATACAGTAGGAAGTGGAGAGGCTCCTCCTGCCCATGTCGGTCTGAGGTGTATACAGTAGGAAGTGGAGAGGCTCCTCCTGCACGTGTCGGGCTGAGGTGTATACAGTAGGAAGTGGAGAGGCTCCTCCTGCACGTGTCGGGTTGAGGTGTATACAGTAGGAAGTGGAGAGGCTCCTCCTGCACGTGTCGGGCTGAGGTGTATACAGTAGGAAGCAGAGACTGCAGCACTGGGCCCCCACACCCCAGGAGCGGATGACATCATGGGGCCACATTTCAGGGCCAGACTTTCTGGGGTTGTCGGGGCCGGGTGAGTTCCATGCCGGGCTGTATGGACTGAGTCTGTGGAACGTGCAGGCTGATTGTCCGCAGGTCATGGGCTCCGCCGTGTAGACGGCAGGTACTGAGAAGGAAGACATTATTTACAGGCCTCCGCTCAAAGATGGTTCCACGTTTTTCTACTCCTGGTGGAGACGGTGATTTGCCCTGAATATTTAAGCCATGCTTAGATTTAACCCGCCCTCCAGGCTTTGTGCCCTGAGGCAGCTGCTCCGGCCCCAGCTTCAGGGTGTCGCACTGCACATGATCTTCCCTGCCCTCAAGGATCACTTGGGGCTGGAGATGTGCCCTAACACCAGCCCAGTCAGATGGCACCTCCAAGCTCTGGCTTCTGGCACCTGGAAAAGGGGACCCTCACTTTCAAGGTCCCAAGGCACTGTCGGAAACTACTTTGTGGCATCAGGTAGAACTAGTCTCAGGATAATGCCAAACAGAAGAGTAAAACAAGACCACATGGTTGGTGACATCACTGAGCTGCTGGGTCGAACCATCCCTGAAGCTGTCTCTTCTGGATGTCAGTCACCAAAGCCAATAGAGCCCCTTTGCTATACTATGATACGTGAGTTTGAGTTGTCAGCAATCTGACTGATACAGCTAAGTGAATGTTGGAAGTTAGTTTAATTTCCTCTCACCTTGAAAATCCTGCCTGGGCTAAATGAAACAGTGGTGTCTTTTAAGGGAAGTCTTGCTGCATATTTGGTAAAGACGGGCTGTTTGCAGAGTCCTGTGAGGAGGAATGTCACTGAGGCCACTGTGGCAGCAGCTGTTTCTGTGGGTAAAGACTGCTCACTGGGGATACGCATCCTTCACAGGAATGGCAGCTTGGTGAGGGTGGTTCCTTCGCAAACCCGAACTCTCTGCAGATCGAGAATATCTAAATAATCCTAACAACGACAACAGGCTTGTGGGAGCCAGCGAGGGTCGCTGCTCCGATTCACGAGGCTGACCACGGCTGGTCTTGAAGATCTAATCACTTGCTTCTTCGGGGGCTGTTAACTGAGAACGCGGGACTTTCCGCGCTGAGAGTTCCGCCCGCGGGCCTGCATGTCTCAGCAGCACGGAGCTATTTCTGGGGAAAGCAGAAGCAATAAACGCACTGAAAATACCCATGATTGATCCAAGCTTCCTCTTTCAAAGAAAAACCGGAAGTTCCTCCTTCCGTCTTTTTGTGGGAAGCCTGCAGGTGCAGGGCCACGCGGCCGGGGCGTCTGGGGAGCAGCCTCCTGCCACTGCCTAGTCAGGCCAGCCCCAGAGTGATTAATTTCCAGGTCACATTTCTGTCGACAGCTGGGAGGTGATGACTAAAACTTGAGTGTGTTTATTCCTTTGCACTGGAACTTGAAAACATCAGTTATTTTCTTGGATAAGTAATAAGTAAAAGAAGATGAAAGAAAGCAGGGTTTGTGGGGCTGACACAGTCGAAGGTCAGCCTGGGGGGCGTGCAGGGGCAGCTGGAGGGCGACGGTGAGGAAGAGCTGCAGCCGGAGGCAGCCCAGAGACGCCTGGAGACACGGCACATGTGGCCCAGGCCACGTTTCCAACATGGGCAACAGGACCCCGTCTTCAATCCCCGGCGTAGAGGCCACTTTGGAAAGTTACTCTGGAAGCTTATAAAATGCAAATTCCAAGTCGATTAAAGTTCGCAGTGGTGGGTTTTCCGTACATGGACTTTTCCTAGATGACCAAAGAGCTGATCGGGCACAGGGTTCCTGATCTGCCGCTGGGCTCCACGGGCAGAGCCTCGACGTCCTGTCGGGGCTGAGGCTGAGTTGCACCTGCCTCTGGAGGGGCTCACTGCCGGCTGCATGTGCCTCGTCCTCACTGCAAAATGCAAAGTCCACTCCATGCCCTGTCCAGCTGCCTCTGGGTCTAGAAAGGGGCCCGTCCATTTCATGACTGAGTGACAGGGACCTGCTCCTGACCACACAGGGGCCTGCGTGCCACAGAGGGAAAGCCTCGCAGAGAACAGAGAGGCGTGCAGGGTGCTGCACGGAGGGGCGCTTAGGAAAAGCCTCGCAGAGAACAGAGGGGCGCGCAGGTGCTGCCCTGGGTGGGGGACACTGACTCCCGCGGGCAGGGCTGGCAGGACGCCTGCCGGGGCGTTTGGGGACATAAGCCACTCTGGGTGAGCCCACACGAGCAGGTTGTGCTGCAGTGAAGCGTGGCCCCTTCTCCAGCGGGGCTTTCCTGGCCACACTGCGCCCTGCCATCCGGGCCCAGGCTCTCAGCCCAGCCGCACACGCTGCAAACCCGTGGCCGAACCTCCATTCCACTTTGTTTTTTATTTTTATTTTATTCATTTTATTCTATGTGACCTATTTGTAATCTTTCCTGGAATTAGGCCAGATTTTAATTAATTAACAAATCGGCTCTTTGGGGCTTGGTAACCCCACCTTACCAGAGTCATTTCCAGGTGGATACAGCCCCCAGGTGCAGGGATTTGGGAGAGATTCTGCAACGGGATGTTTTTTACACTAATTTGTTTTGTTAACTGCAGAAGATCAGCACAGAATCTGAAACAGATCAATAGGAAGCAGCGAACACCCACGCTGCAGCTGGTGCCCCCAGCCCACGCCGCTGCCCTGGGGCAGAGCCGCTGTCCTAGCGCGGCGCTTCCTCCCGCGCCCTCCACCCACCTCCAGAATCTTTACCGGCGCAGCCTGTGTTTAACGGCTCTGATGGACAGACGGCGGCGGGTGTCCGCCCGCATGAGGGAGGCCAGCGGACACATCGCCGGGCCACTGCACCCAGCTGGCCCTGCAGGGACTTGGGCACGCTTGATTTGAGAGCAGCAAGCACAGGGCACGCCCATTTGTCACATCCAAATAAGCAGCTGTTAGTCTCCTGCCGACTCGCAAACCAGGGCTGAAGCCTGCTCTCTTCAGCTCGAATGAGTCAGCCTAGGGCTGGGGAGCGAGTGGGGTTCAGGTGAGGTGACACTGGCCTGGCCGCCTGGGGAGGAAGGGGTCATGTGACCAGTTGCTCCCCAGAACAGAGGTGCAGGTGAGGAGGGGACAGAGTGGGGAGAAGCGGCACAGGGGAGCCCCGAGCCAGGTCCACAAGGGGAGGCACAGCTGCCCTAGGCTTCCTCACGCCCACCTGGTGTGGAAAGGGTGGGGGGACCCACGTCTCCAGGGGCAGCTCCCATGGGCAAGCCCCTGACCTCGAGTGGGCTGCAAGCAACAGGGACAGCGCTGTGAGCCAGGCTGGGCTGCGCCCACCATCCTGCCGGGATGGAATGAGGATGGCCAGGATCTGGGATTCCCGCAGGTGAGGCACAGGCGTTGGGCGCCACCCACCTGCCCCCGGAGGACGTGGGTGGGGCCGAGGGTGTCCTGGCTCTAGCGGGGCACACTCGGTGTCTCAGACCACGGCACTTCCTGCAATGAGTCCTGCCCGAGACGCGTACGGGGGGCTTCCGTGGGGGCCCATATGGGCTCTGAGAGTCCAGGGACAGCGTGGCTGGGTGGGACGCCGCCGTGAGAAGGTCATCGGGGTCTTTTCCACACTAGGAGGACCCTCAACTTCAGTTAAACACACAAGTCCACCGCCCTGTCTGCAGCAGCCCTGGAGAGTGTGGTCATGCATCTTAACGCCACTGGAGGCTCGTGCAGATGAACTCACAAAGCCACAGCTGCCCAGCACCCGCGGGGGGCCATGCTGGCAGGACTGCTGGGTGCCGTGGGGGTGAAAGGCGTAAGTAGGTATGTCTGAAGCAGCAAGGAAGGCCACCAGAAGCCGTGACAGCCGCGGAGCACTTCAGGCCCAGGGCACCTGGGTGCGAGGGAGGAGGTATTCGGGCAAAAGGAACTTTCCAGACCATGCTGTTTTCGCCCACTGTCCAGGTCGGCTTACGAAGGACTGGAAACAGCACCGAGAGCCCGCTCCGCTGTGGGACGATGCAGAGAAACGGTCACCTTTGTTCTCTCCTGAACTTCACCACAGTAAAGGGATTTTGTAAAACAAAACAGCTCACACAAGTGGAACGAGGCAGTGACAATCTGCGAAGTGCAGCATCTCTGTGGACCCCAGAAATGACTCTGACACAGCAGTGAGGACAGGGCACCCCGATTTAGATCCCAAACCCCAATCCCACAGGACTGTGGCTGAGGATGATGCGGGGGAGGGCTGAGGTGCGGAGGGACCTCGGTGCAAGGCAGGCAAGAACAGGAAACGCGGACAGACCCACGAGCTCCCAAAATGGAACCATCACGGGAGAGAAGGACATGAGCAGAAGGGCCAAAGTGAGAAGGCGCCAGGATTAGAGCCAGAAGACAGAGATCAAAGCTGGGATGGAAGGTGGGACTGGAGGACCAGTCCAGATGTGACAGAAAGGGGGAAGCCACAACCAGCCATGCAAGGACAGCGTCGCAGGACTGAAGGACACGCATTCTGCAGGAAGAGTTCGTGGACAGAGGACACGGCACAGGAGACCACGCCCGGGGCAGGAAGAACTCACGGACCCAGGACACGGCATGGGAGACCACATCTGGGGCAGGAAGAGCTCGTGGGCCCAGGACACAGCACGGGGACCACGCCCAAGCAGCACATCCACAGAAGGAGAGGGTCCCGCAGCTTCCAGAGACCTAGAGGTGCTGAGAGACCAGGGCCCAGTGTCTCCAGGGCACCTCTGGGAGCCCAGATGAGGGCATGATCCCAGCCTCCCGAACACATCGTCCCAACCAGACCGTCCATCAAGTGCGGGGAAGCCTGACAGGGACCCCCAGAGTGAGGGGCCTCTCAGTATCACTCCTGTGGGACAGGCTCCAGACACCCCTCCAGAACAAAGTGAGTTAGAGGCGCGGGAGAGGCGTCCTCAGGAAGCCAAAATTAGCAAGCGACCAAGAAAGACAACTTAAGCGAAGACTGAGACATGTGGGGTCCCGTTAGTGTACACACAGAAAGCAAAGGTGACAAAGGAAGAGCTAATGTTAGTGTACACACAGAAAGCAAAGGTGACGAAGGAAGAGCTAACTAATGTTAGCGTACACACAGAAAGCAAAGGTGACAAAGGAAGAGCTAATGTTAGTGTACACACAGAAAGCAAAGGTGACAAAGGAAACGCGAATTATTAATTTTGGGGAAACGGAAAACTGCAAGAAAAGTAATCACGGTTTGTGGGAGGCTCAGCGCTGCATGGCGGAAGTGTGGTCACGGCAGTCCTGGCCGACCAGTATTGGCTGTCCACGTTGTCAGTGGAAAGGTGGTGGGGACAGGAGGCACGGGAGGGGAGCTGATCTTTATTGTGGGAGGTAACGATGACGCCCCAAATTGACCTGCCCAGAGGTAGCAATAGCAGCGAGTCACACAGAGACTGGAGCTGAATGCTGAGAAAATCAGTTTAGAAATTTGGGAATGAATGCTCTGGAAAGACGGAAAGTGAGGTACAGGATTAGGGACTGCTGTTTGCAGAACAAGCCTTAATAAAAATAAAAATAAACACATCCAAGTACAAACTGACCCCGAAAGGGACTAGCCTCCAACAGAGAGAGATGCTTTTCCTGATGGCCGCAGTGCCTGAGCTGCGAATCCCAGCAAGGGCTGTCATTTGTCACTGGGGAACCTTCCCCTGAAACTGGCACTCACTCTTATTTCTGCCTGCATCTCCTAGGGCTGGGAAGAGGCTGGCTGGTTTGTGAAAAACTAATCTGTTAACTTCACGTCTTCATCACCCTCAAGATCTTATTTAAGAAGAATGCCACGCTGACGTTGCGTTCCTAAGGGCCTCTCCTGCTACTGGCGCTGTGTTAGGGAGCCTGAGGGAGGCCGAGAGGTTCTGAAAATGCAGTGAGAATGCTGTCCAGGCTGGCGCAGCTGTCCCCAGGGCGTGGTCTCCTGTGCCATGTCCCGGGTCCGCAGCATCTGGCGAGTGGGAGTCCACGTGCAACGCACATGCGAACTGGAACGCCTGCCTGCTGGCTCACAGCCTCACTGCACCCGCAGCGTCAGTGTTCCAGGCAGGCCATCCACCCCTGCACTCGGTGGGCTGGCACTGGGTCGCTCCCTGGCCATAGATCACTACCTTCTCCAAGCAGCCCCTTCAGTGAGTCGCAGAACACTGGCCGATTCTGATTCCGGGCCTCAGTTTCCCCCTTGTGAAAGGCAAGGCAAGCACCTGAGCCTCAGAAAATCATAGAAGCAGAGGGAAGTGTGGTTCAAACCCATCAAACCACAGCGAGGGCCTGAGGTCCTGGCTCCAGCAGGCACCACAGCCTCCCCCGTCCCAGCTGTGAGTCACAGACCTTATTCCAAGCAAGCTGGGGATCCCAGCCAGGTCCGGGTTGTTTATTATTTCTTGCCTGTGATTTTTCAGGGAGATTTGAATCCGCTGGGAATCCTCAGTCACGGTTACCGTGTGTGTCTGTACATGCCCCTGTGTGCATGTGTCCATGTGTGTGCATGCATATGCATGTATGTGTCCGTGTCTGCATGTGTGTGCATGCGTGTGCGTGTCTGTGTGCACGTGCACGTGTGCGTGTATGTCTCTGTGTGCATGCATGTGTGTCTGTGTGTGCATGTGTGCATGCGTGTCCGTGTGCACGTGCACGTGTGTATCCGTGTCTGCATGTGTGTGCATGTATGTGTCTGTGTCTGCATGTGTGCATGCGTGTGCGTGTCTGTGTGCACGTGCACATTTGCGTGTATATGCCTCTGTGTGTGCATGCATGTGTGTCTCTGTGTGTGTGCATGTGTGCATGCATGTCCGTGTCTGTGTGCATGCGTGTGTGCCTGTGCTCACTGCCTGCGATGCGATGACTGAGGCTGCTGGGGCTGCGTGTCCTCCTGCCACTGGTTCTGACCGTTGGAGCCAGTCTGGCCAAGCCGGTCCACACATTCTTTTCTTCAGGAATTCCCTTAGCTAAACCCTCTGCTTGTGAGTTTTCATGCAGGAGAATGCTGAGTTAAAGCCGTTTTAAGGAGAAAAAAAAAAAAAAAAAGCTTACTTTGAGTGATATCCATGCCCTTAACAAGTGAACACAAAACTAAGAAATAACTGACTGCCCAGAGTGACAGCCTGTCTCCACACGGTAATAAGGTCAACTGCAAACCACACGGCCTGGTGCCCCACATGCGCTGGGCGGCTGAGCGGTGCTGCAGGACCTAGAGGGCCTGGGGGCGCCGGATGTGGCTTGCTGGCTGCAGGGCCTGGTCTGTGGCCAAGAGGCCGTGGCGGGCTGTGGACAGGTGAGTGCTGGGCCCACAGGATGTAGCCAACGCTTCTTATCTCCCACCGGGCCTTCAGTTCCCCTCTCAGGAAGCCCGTCGGTGGCCAGCTGAATGTTTAAACCCAAGCGCTGACCAGTAAAAAGTCACGGGGAAAGCACGGGCTCCCTGAGGTGAGTCTCGGAGGCCGGAAAGCCACCCAGACGCTTGAGGAGGATCAGGAGTCTGCACAACCTACCAAAGCTCTTACTCAGGTCTGCGCTAAAATGTGTTTTTCCCTCAGAAAAATAAGGCATGCTCATTACACCAATTTGGAAAGTATGAAAAAATAAAAGAAAGTAGAAGTCATTCACAGTATCAGTACCAGAGGCAGCTCACATTAGCATTTTTGTGGATTTCCTTCCAATTGTGAGCATGACTGTGTGTGTGTGTGTGTGTACGTACACAGCGGGGAAAGGATAAAGTTGTGTTGAGAACTACTAAAGTCAGGCTGCTTGGGTCACAACCAGCCACCAAACAGTACAGAGTTGAGCAAGTGAGTGAACCTCTCAAAGTGTCATGTAGAGGTGAGAGAGCTGCCCCAGCCGGGGGGCGGTGGCTCACGCTTGTAATCCCAGCACTTTGGGAGGCCAAGGTGGGTGGATCGCAAGTCAAGTGATGAAGACCAGCCTGACCAACATGGTGAAACCCCATCTCTACTAAAAGTACAAAAATCAGCTGGGCATGGTGGTATGTGCCTGTAGTCCCAGCTACTTGGGAAGCTGAGGCAGGAGAATCGCTGGAACCCAGGAGGTGAAGGTTGCAGTGAGCCAAGATTGCACCACTGCACTCCAGTCTGGGCAACAGAGAGAGTCTCCAGCTCAAAAAAAGAAAAAGAAAAAAACGGGGCTACCCCATGGCTGGTTGTGAAATCCCACATGACAAGCCACATGAATGCTTCACAAATGTCAGCTCTTACTATTACGTCCATTGCGTGAACAGTCACATGCGCTGTACATACAGTTGAGTGTCGGCCCCTTCACTTAAAGTTACACTGTGCACCCCGTGGCACCGCACGTTCTTTGAAAATATGACTTTCAAGGGCTGCCCCTTCTGTGTGTGGCTCCCATCTGGGGGCTGTTCCCACTTGCTGGACCCCGTGGCACTTGTGACAATCGTAACACTGCAGTGACAGCCTCACTCGTGATACTCTGTGATTGTCTCTGATCATCCCTTAGAACTAGTCCGAGGATCACAGAAGGATGCATCACGATTCACACGGCCACGTGGCCTAGCTGGAGAACCACCGCCCCTCGGCGCCTGTGACCGCCTGTGACCGCCTGTGACCGCCTGTGACCGCCCTCCTCACCCAGCACTCAGGCCAGGATGGGCTTTCACTGCTGCTCTCATCTGTGGTTCGGGGATTACTGTTAAAGCTGAACGTTTGAGGCGCTTCTAAATAAAGTTTCCATTGCTTTTTGTGTGTGTGTTCATTTTTATTAATAAGATTATTGGTCTTTCCTGACTGATACATGAATACTAGTAAACTTCAATATATTTTATGAATTTTTTGAAGTTTATTCTTGCAGTTTTGAGATTTGTTTACGGTGTTTTCTCGCTTCTTGTCTTTGCTTTGTTTTTCCTTTCATTGTTTATGTTCAGAAGCTTTTCTCCATCCCCAGGTTGGAAAAAGATTCCTTTTAATTTCTTCTGGTTGTTTTATAATTCAATTCAAAATTTTTACTTTTTAATTCATCTGTCATATATTTTGGTGCACATCTTAAATTATATAAATTAATTTAAAACAATCTTCTCTGTCTTATTTTGTTTTTGGTGGTGGTGGTGGTGGTGATGGCAATAGCGATGGTGGCGGTGATGGCGGTGATGGTGGTGGCGGTGGTGATGGTGATATGATGATGGTGGTGATAGTTATAGTGATGGTGATGGTCATGATGGTGATAGTGATAGTGGTGGTGGTGATAGGGACAGTGATATTAACGGTGATGGTGATGACGGTGGTGATAGTTACAGTGATGACGCTGATCATGGTGATGATGGTGATGGTGATGATCATGGTGATGATGGGGTTGGTGGTGGTGGTGACGGTGATGATCGTGGTGATGATGGGGTTGGTGGTGGTGAGCTACAGCAGTTCTTCAGCATCTCCCCCTTTAGCAAACACTGCACATATTTGAAGACTCTATGTATCTTTCTGGGTTCAATAACCTCATTTTCTTTAGGCTGTTGGAAACATCAAGCAGAACTCTCTTGCTCATTCTTGCCATGAGGTGAGGTCTAGCACATCTTCCCTTGGGCACCTGAGAACTATGCTATTTGGTTTCTGACACATCCACAGAACTGGACTCCACAGCTTCCCAAAACCCTTTTCATTAGCAGACACACTTAGGAAACCTTCACTATTTTAGCCTGAAATGCCAAGGCAAGAATGAGTCTTTCCTCTGTCCTCTGTCTTCAAGATGCAGACTCCTGGCCACCACCTCTGAATTAACAGCTCGCACGTTAGGAACTTTGCTCTCTGCGGTCAGTGGCCTCACGCCCCCTGGCCCGTGCCAGTCAGCCCTGCTGGCAGCTGGTTGTGATCTCACCAGGCCATGTGTATCCACAGCTGGAGAACGCTGAGGGGGCTGAGACCACCCGCCCCCCAGGCAATGCCCTCCAGTGCAGTTTGAAGTTTCAGGAGCTTCCTTTCTGCTGGATGGACCTTGAAGTGTATTGACCTTAGCCCCGGTCATCCCGTGGACCTGAGGATGCAGCAGGAAGCCCAGCAGGCAGGGAGAGGATTCCAGGAGCCATGTCTCCAGGAGAGCTCCTCAGTGGCTGGCAGAGGAGGATTGAGAAGACACTCTCCAGGCAGGCCTGAGCAGAACACTGGCACACCCACCCCCTCCCCGGCCAGCAGCCTCACCCCCGCCATGCCCCCAAATCCAGCCCAGCTTCTCCGCCTTGGTGATCCAAATGCACCATGTGCCCCCTCTCCGCAAAGTCCCTTTCTCGGTGAGCTTCTCCCTGCTGCCCTGCCCCCAGCCACGGACTCCTGGCCAGTTTCTTTCACAGCCCATGCCCTGATGACTCACGTGTCACTCACTGTCTGTCTCCGGCCTTGGTGGCACCCTGGCTCCTGAACAGCACCCGGATGTGGCCAACTGGGCTTTGGTCCCTGGGCTGCCCGGCTGCCCCTCCCGGCCTCCAGTGGGAATGAAGCCCATGCAGAGAAAGGCCCCCTGGGCCCCTGCTCCCTTTCTGCTGCACTAGGGTCCCAGCCAGGGCATCCACACTTGTCTAGTCCCATTGTGAACACCTCAAGTATCTGTGCTGCCCACCCCAGCCTCCCAGCTTGTGCTTCCTCATTAAGTCAGTGAGCTTTCCTTCCCAGATGGTATCTCAGCACAACTGCTCTGCCCTGCACGGCCCCAGCACACACCCCATCCCCGGACGGTCACACTGCCCCACACGGCCCCAGCGCACACCCCATCCCCGGACGGTCACACTGCCCTGCACGGCCCCAGCGCACACCCCATCCCTGGATGGTCACACCCTGCCCTGCACGGCCCCAGCACACACCACAACCCTGGATGGTCACACCCTGCCCTGCACGGCCCCAGCGCACACCCCAACCCCGGATGGTCACACCCTGCCCTGCACGGCCCCAGCGCACACCCCAACCCCGGATGGTCACACCCTGCCCTGCACGGCCCCAGCGCACACCTCATCCCCGGAAGGTCACACTGCCCTGCACGGCCCCAGCGCACACCCCATCCCCGGACGGTCACACTGCCCTGCACAGCCCCAGCGCACACCCCATCCCCGGACGGTCACACTGCCCTGCACGGCCCCAGCACACACCCCATCCCCGGACGGTCACATTCCTGGATATGCCCTCAGTGGACAAGGCACAGTGATCAATGCGTGTCTGGGCCGGGACAAGCTTCCCTCCTCCTGTCTCCAACGCTGACGGAACATCCGCAGAGAGTGAAGCCCCCACGGTGCTGTCCGTCCCTGCGCTGGCGACAAGGGCGGGGAGAGTGTGACTGGCGCTCCCGGAGCAGCCTCGCAGCCGCGTCGTCACAGACGGCCCCGTCTGTCCCTGCATCACACCTCACGGTGTTTTCGTATTCTAAAGCCCGTGCACATTTCAATGGGGTCACGGATTTTGTAGTAATATTTTTGCTTGGAACTGGTAACAAACTAAGACAAATTAAATTCGATGCTGGTTTATACTTGCATTTTAAAAGATTTTGAAAATAAACAGCATGATGAAGCCCAAAGAGTGATCATAAACTCCTCAGAAACATCAGAAAAGCCATCTGAAATCTAAAAAGTAAAATACATGAGAATCCACCACTAAAAACTCCAAAGTCTAAATGAACAAAGGAATCGCCTGCCACTGCTCCGAGACACCCTCAGCCCCGGCGGAGCCTCTCAGGGTGCCCGGTGGCCTCTGAGTGACGAGTGTCCTTCAGGGGAAAGAAGTTCTCTAGCGCCCCCGACATCTACCACATGTGAAACTGTCTTAATCAAGTGTCACAGCTTCTGAAATGCTGCATTTTAAAACCTGGTCTCTCTGTGTTTAGGGTAAATTTCCCTCCTGCAAGCACTTTCAGAGCAGGGCCTCGCTGGGACGTCAGGGTGAGGGCACCTCCTGGCCCCTCCTGCCCCACACCCCCAAGCCGCAGCCCGCCCCACCGTGGACCCAGGGGGAGCCCTGGGCGCTCTGTGGACGCGGCTTTCCTTCCAAGGGGTGGCCTCTGGCCCACCCCAATGAGACCCCAGCACCTGCCTCAGCTCCAGTGGAGAAGCGGGGCGGGGCCGACCCAACCGAGACCCAGGCCAGGCAGGGAGGGAGCAGAGCCCCTTCTGGGCTGCAGCAGGGGCCGCCTGCGTACTTGGGAGCTGCGCACAGATGTGGGACCTCAGGGGCCACGTGGAGGAGACCTGGGGACCGCCCAGCTTTTGGCTGCTGAGCTGCGCGCACATGGCCACCCCGGGCCTGAGCCTATCAGGGACTTTGAAGGTGCCCACCCGGTCTCAGGGGGATTCTGCCAGGTGCGGGCACTGGGCACGGGCACTAGTGAGCTGCGAGGGAGCCGCGCACGGACTGGGGGCGAGAAGAGTGACCCCAGCCAGGTGCACAGCCAGGGACCTTCCTCACCTGGCCCTGGGCAGTGCATGGTCCCAGCACTGGGCTCTGCACTGGGTGGGGCCGTGGCATGTGGAAACCCGGGGCTGGCTGTGGCCACGGCAGTGGCCGTGACATCAGCAGACGTCAGTGAAGACCCCCCTCAGGGACCCAGGCTCCAGTCCCGAGTGGGAACGAACTGTGAGGACCTCACGTCCCGTAGAGCAGCTTGGAGCAGTCACCCTGGGTCTGAGCGCAGAGACTTTGAAGGCCCTGGATCGAGGCTTCCCTGGAGATCCCGGGACCCTGGTGCGCCCCGAAGCTCCTGTGCCTGGACACAGCAGGGCTGGGGCTCGGCCCTACCAAGAGCCCAAAATGTTTTAAATGTTAGTCTTTGCTTTAAGATGAGAAAGTCTGGCTCAGTTCCTCTCCCACTGGCTGGCATCTGTAACTCCACGAAACCTGCAATGTCTGGACTGTGAATAAGTGACTTTGACCTAAATGTTTTTACAAGCTGTAGAGTTTCAGTGAAAATACTTAGGTACTGATACTTCTTGGGAAGTTTGATGCAAAACAAACAAACAAACAAACAAACAAAAAGCATGTGTTTTGCCTTAAGGAAGTTTGGTCAGCTGCTCCCCACGGCCTGGGCCCCCCAGGAAAACCCAGCTCTGCCATGCTGGTGTCTGCTGTGCTGACGGTAACCAAAAAATAAACTTCTAAGCCCCCAACAGACTGAAGGGATCCTCCTCTCTGTCAAGGGGATTTCAAAGAAACCTGAAAAAGGTCAGGCCATGGTGGGGTATGGGGTCGCAGTCGCCTCCGTCGAGCCTCCGCCCTCTGGAATTGAGGCACAACTGAGCACTATTAACATCAAAACGGATCTTCAGACGGACACACAGGCTGTTTGTAGCAATAAGACACCAAACTCCCACCTAATGCCAGGGTGGTGTCACAGAACAGAGAGCAGGCTCCGGAAGTCCCCAGATATTTTGCCCCATAATATATTTATTTGACATATCTTTTCACGGCCCTGCAAAGCTGTCTCTTGTGGGAGAAATTCACACTCTGTAGAGAATCCTCTTCCCTCTCCAGGCCTTTTTCTGATGCTAAAGAGATTGGCTGAGAGTCTAGCACCTTCTAAAGGTCTAAATAGGAAACATTTGCCATCCAGTGTCTCTAAGGGCAGCCACCTATGCGACTCCATCTACAGCATAAGAACGTTGGTCTCCATACCCCTTCACCAACACGCTCCTTTCTGTTGACTCCAGGTCCTTAGACACCTTAACTCCTTTGACCAGTTGCCGCTCAGAAAATCTTCAAACACACCGATGACCAGGCAGTCCCCACTCTGGGTTGTCCTACCTTTCAGACCAAACCAGCGCACCCCTCACACGTACGATCGATAGCTGTCTGCCTGTAACTTCTGTCTAAAGCCGGGCTGTCACCCAGCCAGCTGAGCACATGTCCTCAGGACCTCTTGAGACTATGCCTCAGGCCCGGGCCGCTCATATTTGGCTCAGAAGAAACCTCTCAAAATATTTTAGAGTTTGGCTTTTTCCCCTCAACATGACCCTGCCACCCAACAACATGAGCTGATGAATAAAAATGGTTTCCGGAGTCTTCCTGCCCTTCCTCCCACCACAAGGAGAAACACGTTGTCTGAAACAGTCAGAATGTTAAGCTCACTTACTTTGCTCCTATTTTCAGCCAGAGGTTGGGCCAGGGGTTCCCTGGAGGCTCAAGTCACCCAGAAGACACAGGGACACCCCAGCCACGACCTTCCCCCATGGGAGTCTGAGTGGAAAGTGGGGGAATGGGGCACAAGAATGGGTTAGCAGAACTTAGAGTGACATCTTCTCAAACGAAGTGACAGATGCTTTTCACGGGGTGAAGGGAGCGCTGCCCGCCATGCTCCCACGGAAGGGCCGCAGCTCCAGCCGGCACACCCGAATGCTGCTGTGGGTGCCACGCAGACAGCTCGGGGCTCTTCCCTGGGCAGGGGGCCCTGCATGTGGCTACAGCAGCCGGCAGAGCTGGGGCGGGGCGTCCAGGGTCATCCCTGCAGCGTGAGAAGCACAGGCTGGCATTGCTCTGGGCACGTAGGATGCCAGCCACACTCACTTTGGCTCTGGGATTCCTCCTTCCCGTTCAAAGAGGAGGAAAGACCAAAAACCACGTATCTGTGTCCTTCGGACTGTGGAGTATCAGAGCACCTCAGGAGAAACTGGGGGCCGTGCAGAGGAGCCCTACGTGCCCCCCAGATGCCCACTGCATCCTCTTAAGGAGCAAGCAGCCACAGCAAAGCTTTCTGAATTCCCAGATAACGGACCAGTGCAGGGAAGTACTTCCCGGAATGGTGGATCCTCCGCTGCATTTTTGTAATTGTGGTAAAACGTAAATAACATAAACCACCTGCCATGTTCGCCACCGCAGGTGCACGGCCCGGTGGGGAAGCACAGCCGCAGCTTCTGTGCGGCCATCGCCGCCGGCGCCTCCTCCGCCCAACGCGAAGCTCGTCCCTGTGAAGCGCTGACTCCCCAGTTCCCGCCCCAGCACCCCCATCTGTGTCTACGGGGACCTCCTAGGAGTGAGACCCACGGTGACTGTCTTCGGGGGGCCTGGCTTATTTCATGGGGAATGATGCCCTCGAGATTCACCCAGGGCGTAGCCTGGGTCGGATTTTCCTCCCTGGTTCGCAGCTGAGTCATCCTCCGCTGCAGGGCGCAGCAGCGTCCGCGTCCACGCGGCCCCGGACAGAGCTCGGGCGGCCTCTGGCCTCGGCTTTCGTGATCAGCCGTAACTGCAGTTGACCCTCGAGCGACGCGGGTTTAAAGCACACGGGTCCGTGTCTCAAGCCGGTGGCCTGCACGTGGTGGGTCTGCCTGGCTGCGGGCACCGAGGGTGGGCACCGGTCCCCCATCCGGGGTTCTGGGAGGGCACCGGTCCCCCATCCGGGGTTCTGGGAGGGCACCGGTCCCCCATCCGGGGTTCTGGGACACCAAGGGGTGACTGCGCCGTTTTCCGTATTCGCCGGCAGCGCCATCACTAAGTGGGTTTCCTGCTAACCAACGCCCTGGTTGTTAGGAGCAGAGGGGAGGGCCCGGGAGGCCCCAGCGCGCCCTCGGGCTCACCTTCGCGTCCCTGCTGCGTCCGGCCTCCAGCGGCCTCCTGGCCTCGGGGTCCAGGCCTCTCCCCGGGAGGACGGCGGCCGCCCCCAGCTCCCATCCGGAGCTAAAACCGCTGCGGAGCCCCCGGCAGCACCTGCTCCTCCCCAGGCGCCGCCGCCGCGCCCTCCGACCCCGGAGGAACCTGCAAGCGCCAGGCCCCTCCGCAAGTCTCCCACGGCGTCCGCTCACCGTGGCGCCTCTCTTGCCAGGGCCCGGTTCCTTTGGCTCCCTGTTTACCAAGCTGGGTTTTGCCGGCATCGCCTGGCGGGTATGGCGGGAAAATGAATTTCGTCTTTCATCTCGCACACGCCAAGTCTGAGGCCCAAAGCGGCCCGGGGTGGGGACAGCGCGGGCAAACCCGGGAAGGCCCTGCGCACGTGCGGGCGGCTCGTGGCCCCCCGGACGCCAAAACCCACGGGCGCGGCCTGGGCTGGAGCGGAGCCTTCCCGCGCACCTCGTGTCCGCTCCACGGGGTTTTGTTTGCATTATTTTTTATTGTTTATTGTTATTTTTCTTCCCCTCCGGGGCTGGTGGAAACTTCAGAGGCGAACGGGAGTGCAGAGGTGGACAGTCGTTGAGGATTTGGAAATGATGAAAGGCAGCAGAGCCCTGCCAGCTTCTTTTAGAACTTCGGTATTTATTAGCTCGATAGAAGATCTTATTAGCTTGATGATTCTTTGAGACCAGGTGCTATTCTTATCTAATTTATTCATTCATTTATTTCCTCAACAAATATTTCTTAAATGACTTTTATATTCTCCTCCAAGCATCTCAAGCAGATGCTTAATAGGAAATAACACTCCCTTTATACAATAACATTACGCAACGCCTTCATTTGTTCTCATAAAGGCAATTAGTATATGAATTTCCACCCCCATCCTCAAAATTGCAACACGGTGTGTGGCGGAGAAACCCTGGGTGTCTCAGGTTTCCTCACTGCACATTTTCCCCAAGACAAAGCGGGTGGTTACCGCTCGAAGGTGGCCAAGAGCATGTGTGTCTACCGGCAAGCACCTTACCCTCCTCGAGTGAAAATAATTCAGAGAAAGTTTAACATATGAAAGTCTGGAGTTAAAGAACCAGAGCTCACAGACCACCTCTCCAGTAACCAGAGTGTTACTTAAATGCTTTGAAAGTCACTTCACTCATCTAGAAAATGGGGTGGGGGGGCTCTTACCTACCAGGACTGCCACTAAAATCAAACCATACCCTGAGCATGCGAAGCCTTCAAAGCCTGCATTTTTGGCTGGCAGAGGCACTGCAGAGGTCAGGGCAGCTTGGGGAGCCCCTGTGGGGGACACGAAGCCCCCGTGGTGAGGGGCACACAGCAGGTGAACTCGCTGCCTCCCCTTCCAGCTGTGCTTCCCGGGCAGAAAGAGGCCCCAAAACACCGAGTTACTCAACCTACTGACCATCAGGTTTGTTTCCAAAACCCTGATTTCCAGGTTTCAAAATTGTAAGCTGTGGCCCATCAATGGCCATGTGCCACCCAAGACCCCTCTCAGCCCCTCAGCCTGGATTCTCGCCTGCATAACTCCAAGCACAGCCGGGGTGGCTAATTCCACAAACAACCAGCTTCCTGATTGCATTATCTGAGGACTGAGGAGTTCTTCCCCGAGGCTGATCACACAGATGAATCAAAGGCCTCCTGCTTGGAGGCGAGGGGAGAGCAGGTAAGGGGATCATTCCCAACTGGCAGGTGGACGATTCCCAGGCAGCGTGGAGCACAGAGCTGTCCCTGGAAGGAGGCTTTCCCATTCTCGTGAAAGTCGAGGGGTTTGTACTTGATCCTCCCACAGGCATTCTTCCTGCACTGTCCAGAGTCCAGAGCTGTGGCTCCCCCCACCCCAGGACTTGGCCATGTCCACACCTCACCCTGCAGTCACTTGTTTCTTGAATTAATTTTAAATGTCATTTTGCTTTTTAACCTAGGCTCGTTCTACATAAAACGAGTGACCTTACGGACTAATGTGCCGGTTATTCTCTGTAACACATTCAAATTAATATATAATAATATACAAGAAATAAGTAACTAGTAAAATAAGGAACGTTTGTGCACATGCTGCCTAAAAAGCCTCTCATGCACGGAGAGGACTAGGCGTAGGACATTTGGGGAAACTGTCTTGAGAGAAGAGACGGGCAAGGCTTGTGCCCGGAGGCCTGCAGGCCCCACGGGGCTGAGCTCAGCCCCCTGCACGGAGTTTCTCCACCCCGCTCCTTGGGGTGCGGGTCCCACCTGCAGGGCGGTGGAGGGACGTCCCCATCTAGTGGCCGCCTGCTTCCATGACACCGAGAAGCAAGTTTCCCATCCAGAGGTCGAGGTTTCCTTTTGGTGATGGAAACCCTCTGGAATTGCACGTGGTGATGGTTGCACAACTTTGTAAATATACTCAAAACCCCAGGGTTGGACATTTTAAAGGCATGAATTATATGGTACGAGTTATATCTCCATTGTAAAGAGAACTTTTGTGAAGAGTTTCACTATGTGAACAGAAAAACATTGTCTATGCCTTCCTATGGTGAAATTAAAGCATCTGAAGCATAATGAGTGTGTCTTTTTTACTTCGTCCTAGAAACATGAAGTTAGGAACATCCAGGGACCACGAGTCTTCAGGACAGAAATTGTTTCATTTGTGCTTTTCTGCAAGCCACAGCAATAGTTACTACTGAACACAATTCTTCCAGGACGCCCTTCTCTGATACTCTAATAAGTTGTTTCTTTTTAAGGGCACTTCTCCCTAAAAAGTGCTTTTGGGCTGCAATTAGACCGATCTGGAACGTGCAGCGCACGCCTTTGCTCTCACTCTGCAGTGGAGCCTGTGGGTGTGGTTAAATTATGATGTTTTATTCTAAGGGAGGCTGAGAAACATCTGCTTCTTGATGGAAACCATGTGTTATTACAAGACACTATGTCAGGCATTTTAACATGATACACTCCTTGCAATTATACTTACTAAACACAACACCGCTGCAGAATCCCCTCATGTTCTCCTCATAACGCCGGCTCAAGAAACTTGCCCTGCACCTCATATGGGATTGATCAGTGCAATTATTTTGTAAAGGTCTTTGTCAGTGGATTCAAAATAACCAGAAACAATAATTATTATTATTTAGAATTCAAGTGTTAGTTTTCCAGCTGAGATGCAGCCTCAGCCTTACAGGTGTGGAAAGAGTGGAAATGAGGTTACTTGTGTCCACTGCATCTTCGAGGAGGGGAGATTCTGCAGCTGGTTCCTCATGGCCCAGCAGGGAGCGCCCCCCACCCCAGAAGCGTGCTAGAACACGGCTCCATGGGAGCCAGGAATCCGTGGGACCCTCGGCTCGTCACTGTCACACTGCACGTTTCATGGCCCAAACCAGTCTTCCTTGTGTGTAAACTTCAGAGAGAAGGTGCCTTCATGGGGTGAACACAGAAGTGCCACCCCAGAAAGCCTTTTCTGCCCAGCGGCAGGAAGGGGGGGTCCAGTCTGAGGCCCCAAGTGAGGAGGAGCTGAGCCGCATCTGCCGTCCAGGGATGGGCAAGGTGGGAGGGGAAGGCTGAGCAGCGTCCAGGGAACTCTCTGACGGCCGCCTTCCTCCTGAGCCTGGTCGACGCTCAGCTGGCCTGACCACACTGAGATTCACTTCTCCCTCCATGCAGCCCTGATTCCTCTCCTTTCCTCCACAGCCATTGACCCTAAACACATCTGCATGTCAGCCACAGTTCACAATGCACAGTGTAACTCTCAAAGACAGGATTATTCAGCCAAAATGTTGCTGGCGCCGTGGATGAGGGATCCTGAGACAGGCTGACCAAGAAGAGAGACGAGGCACAGTCAGGCCGGTGATGAGAGGGTTATCACCACCCGGTGCTGAGGGAACGCTATGAGCAAATGTATGCCAATACAGATGAAATGCAGAAAGGCCTGGGAAGATCAGACAACCAAAACTGACTCAAGAAGAAATGGAAACTCCCAATAGACCTGTAATAAGTAAAGAAATTTAATTCATGATTTAAAATCTTCCCACAAAGAAAAGCCCTGTCCCCATGACTTCATTGGTCAAATTTATCAAACATTTAAAGAAGAAAAATCATACCAATTATACACAACTTTTTCAGGAAAACAAACAGTAGGTAATACTCCCCAATTCATTCTGTGAGCCCAGGATCACCCTGATACCAAAGCCAGATTAAACATTCCAAGAAAACGTCACACCAATATCTCTCACGAACATAGATGCAAAAACCCCTAACAATATTAGCAAACAAAGAAAAAAAAAAAGCAAACCAAATCCAACAGCATATAAGAAGGATTACAAACCAACATCAATTAGAGTCTATCCCAGAAATGCAAGATTGGTTTAATACCTGAAAATCAATGAATCCATAGATGTGGAAAAATATCATCAATAAAATCCAATACCTATTCATGATAAAAACTAACAGAAAACAAGAAATAGAAAGAAGGGAATGCCCCCCACCTTTTAACGGAGGTGTTAAAAAACCTAGAGCTGACATCAGAGTTAGTTATGAAAGACGGAGGCTTCCTCCGAAGATGTTAAACAAGTCAAGGGTGGCTATTCTCACGTTGTGCTGGAGGAGGAAACACGTGTTAGAATTCATCAGCTTATTCACATCCACGTACAGTACCGAGGGGACCTCAGGTGGCAACTGTGCCACAGAAGGGCTGGGAGGTGCCCCCAGCTCTCGGGCTGTGCCAGACAAAGGAAATTCGTAAATCAAAGCTGGGCTTGGAAACGTGAATCAGATACACCCTAAAATATGTTTTCTTTTCTTAATGGCTGAATTGTAAGAATGATTTCTGACGTTGTGCTGGAGACGTGGTGAGGACAGCCAGCCTCGTCTTGTTCAACGTCTTAGGAGGGAAGACCTCCGTCTTTCATGATTCACTCCTTTCCCAGGAGGGAAGGAAGGGAGGGAGGGAGGGAAGAGGGGAAGAAGGGAGGGAGGAAGGAAGTTCAAATCATAAATACTGAAGAAGGAAGGGAGGGAGGGAGGGAAGAGGGGAAGAAGGGAGGGAGGAAGGAAGTTCAAATCATAAATACTGAAAAGAAGAAATAAAACTATCTACTAGAGATGACCTAATCCTCCATGTAGAAAATCTTAAGAAATTTACCAAAAAGAACCCTGCCGAACAAGCCTATCAAGATTGTAAGATACAATATCATTATGCAAAAATCAATTATATTTTATAGAATATCAATAAACCTGAAAATTGAATTAAGAAAACAATTCCACGTACAATAGCATTTAAAATAAAACAGTATTAAATGCAACAAAAGACATTCAATATTTGTTCACTGAAAGCCACAAAACATCACTGAGTTTTCATCAGCAAAAACTACAAACACCGTAGAAGATCTAACGAATGGAGAAACATTCTGTGCTCTTTGATTGGAAGGTTCAGTATTATTTACATGTTGTCTCCACAAATCGCTGCAATTCAATGCAGTCACTATCAAAATACCAGCATGCTTTTGTGACAACTGGCAGACTGCACTCTGTATTTACATGGACCTGAAGAATCCAAAACAATTCTGAAAAAGAAGAACAAAGTTGGAGAACTTACACGACTGGATTTCAGACTTCTATAAAGCGACAGCGATCAAGATCATCTGGTATCAGCATAAGGACAGACATAAAGATCAATGGAACAGAACTTGAAATCCAGGATGCTCACGGTCTGCACCGTAAAGGCAGCACGTTAACACGCCACTGGGGAGCGATTTCTTTCTGTTCAGGACTCTCAAGTCCAGCCCACCCTCGCGTCTATATGGTGCTGTCTGTCCCGGCTCCAATCCCTTCTCTGTTTTGAATCACATGAAGACAGTCATCTGGGGACCTGCTTCTTATACACTCTCTCCAGTGGCCGTAACAGAAACCTGGCAGCAATCAGAAGAGAAGCAAACTGGAAGGTAATTTGTATATAAATTGCAAGTTAAATTTATTCAGGAAGAATATTTCCTCTAACACACCTTTTAAATGGTATATTATGAAAATTTTCAAACATATGAGGAAAGCACCCTCCATCCTTGGTCCCCCCGTCCCCTCCAGCACCCTCCGTCCTCGGTCCCCCCGTCCCCTCCAGCACCCTCCGTCCTCGGTCCCCCGTCCCCTCCAGCACCCTCCGTCCTCGGTCCCCCCGTCCCCTCCAGCACCCTCAGTCCTCGGTCCCTCCATCCCCTCCAGCACCCTCCGTCCTCGGTCCCGCTGTCCCCTCTGGCAGCCTCAGTCCTCGGTCCCTCCGTCCCTCCAGCACCCTCCATCCTCGGTCCCTCCGTCCCTCCAGCACCCTCCATCCTCGGTCCCTCCGTCCCCTCCGGCACCCTCCGTCCTCGGTCCCGCTGTCCCCTCCAGCACCCTCCGTCCTCGGTCCCTCCGTCCCTCCAGCACCCTCCGTCCTCGGTCCCCCCGTCCCCTCCGGCACCCTCCGTCCTCGGTCCCGCTGTCCCCTCCAGCACCCTCCGTCCTCGGTCCCCCCGTCCCCTCCAGCACCCTCCGTCCTCGGTCCCGCTGTCCCCTCCGGCAGCCTCAGTCCTCGGTCCCACCACCACCTCCAGGACCCTCAGTGCAGCCCCATCTTATCTCAGTCATACCCACTAGTCCCTAAACCAAGTTACTTTGAAATCAATCTCAGGTATCTATTTCATCCCAAATATTTCAGCATATATCTCTAAATGAGAAGAGCCTTGTCTAGTAATATTCATATAAGTCATCAGTTTTATGTTTTGGAATTATTTTTAAATGAACAATCCTCCCTTAAGGCGCATGGACAATCCACACTCAGCGTATCAAGCCTATAGGTCTCTTTTAAAAGACTTTTTAAGACTCTTCTGATGATTTAAAGTCAAATGAGTGCTATGCTCATCCGCAATCGCAAATAGCCTGTTGCTGTATGGCCAGAACAACTGTGTTAGGAAAATGCATGTTAGAATTCATTCGTTTATTCACGTCCACGTAATGCACCGAGGAGACCTCAGGTGACGACTGTGCCACAGAAGACTGGGGAGGTGCCAGCAGCTCTCTGGCTGTGCCAGACAAAGGGAATTTTTAAATGAAAATTGGGCTTGAAAACGTGAATCAGATTCACCCTAAAATATGTTTTCTTTTCTTAATGCCTGACTTGTAATAACAATGTCATAAATTAAACCCGAGCTGTACAGGAGGCTCAAATGGCAAAACATTCAATGCCGTCTCTTCCTGCTATAAGTGAAAACACACCTGGTGGAAATTCTAAGACAAATGGGACCCTTCCAACTCAGAGTCACTAGAATCGCCACCACAGTCCAAAGCACCCCGGAAGCTTTCGGGGTGCATGTGCGTGGGCTCAGGAGCCTACCCTCTGTTCCAGCCCACGTTTCTGACGCGTGATCAGAAAGCAGCATGTCCTATCCTCGTTCTCCACCACGGCGTGGCACACCAGCTGCTCTCCGGGCCACAGAATCTCAGATGCCACCCTCACCCCGTGGGAGCTGCCTTCTCCTAGACACCACACGGGCCATTGACGTCTTCCCAGGTGTCTTTATCTTTCCAAAGTCCACACGTGCGCTACCTCCTCCTCTAAAACACAAAAGCAGAGAAGCAAACGGCAAGAAAGGCAGCACGCTCCCTTCAGCCAAAGTGCAGCACATTTGTTTTCATTATTCCTCTCCGTTTTACTGGAGGTAAAGCGTCATCTAGACAAGCCCACGGGAGCAGTGAAAAGAGCCAGTGAATAGTCGGTTGAGCTGGAACGGTCCCCATACTCACACGCCTTAGAGAGCGGGTTTACCTGGCCCGTGTATTGGGTGCCCGCTGCAAACTGCTCTGACGTGAACCTATCACATGTGACAGCATCCTCCGCGCAGATGTATTTCTTAAGACATCTTGTCTTACGGAGCTCTCTCCCTACAATGACTTAAATCCGACAGTGCAGTGGGGCATCGCCCCCTCCCCATCACCTCAGCAGGGCCCTTCCACTCACGGGGACTTTTCCTAATTCTGTTCCTTTTCTCTGCCCCATTTCTCGAAATAAAAGCAACCACGAGCAGACGCCTCCTCTGGGACCCATGCTCGATCTCCAAAACCAGCCCGAGAGGAAGAAGAGGAGGAGGCAGAAGAGGAGCAGGGGAGGGAGACACTGGTTTTCCCTTTTGGTCTATTTTATACTGTTAAAAACAAACAGAAGAAAAATCACAGGGAATTTCTACTTCTGACATTAAGGCAGGCCAGACACTCAGAAGGGTCCTCACCAACAGGACAACCGATCCTGCCTGAGACAGTTTTCCTCCCAGCATTGGGCTTGAATGAAGTAGGGCCTTCTTCAAGGCTTCCATGTGACCTGGATTCAGAGGAGGGAAATCCCATAGTAAAATAGAAAAGGTGAGGTCACCCTGGGAGTGCATGCTACATCACAGCTGCCTGCAGGCTGCATGGCCAGGATGTGAGCTGGGGCTCCAGGCCCAGCAGAGGAGGCGAGTGTGCTGCCCGCTGGGTCCCTGGCTGGAGCCAGGAGCAAACACCACCAGGTTCTCACAGTGAATCCGCCAAACCTGAGCTCACAGCCAAAGAGCAGCAAACGCATGCAGAAGAATGCGTCCAGGAGCAAGTCAGCATGTACAACACAAACACAAAACAGGCTCAGACACCAGGGGCATCCAAATCAGAGGTGAGATCTGAAGAAATAGTCCAGAATATATAACAGAAAGACGAGGCAAAAAATATTTGAAAAATTAAAAGGGAGCGATTACAGAAGAAGGTCTAAGGAATATCTAGTCATAGTTCTAGGAACTGAGTCAAAAGGAAGAGGGCGAAATGGTGCATTAAAGAGACGATGCTTGAAAATCTGCAAGAATTGGTGCAAGTCACGAATACACAATATATTCCAAATAGAGTCAATGAAATCCACCCTTAGACACACTGCAAGAAAATTTCAGGACGCTGAGGCCGAGAGCGGCGGCTCAACCTGTAATCCCAGCGCTTTGGGAGGCCGAGGTGGGTGGATCCCCTGAGGCCAAGAGTTTGAGACCAGCTTGGCCACCATGGTGAAACCCCGTCTCTACTAAAAATACAAAAATTAGCTGGATATGGTGGCGGGTCCCTGCAATCCCAGCGACTCAGGAGGCTGAGCTTGCAGTGAGCCGAGATCGTGCCATTGCACTCTATTCTGGGTGACAAGAGTGAAACTCAGTCTCAAAAAAAAAAAAAAGAAAGAAAATTTCAAAACACCTACAAAGCCAACAATAAGATGAACAGATTTTCTTTTCTTCTCTTTTTTTGTTTTGGGTTTTTTCAAGACGGAGTCTTGCTCTGTTGCCCAGGTAGGACTGCAGTGGCACCATCTCTGCAGCCATTCTCACAGCTCAGCCTCCCGAATAGCTAGAATTACAGGAGCATGCCATTATACCTGGCTAATTTTTGTATTTTTGGTAGAGAGAGGATTTCGCCATGTTGGCCAGGCCGATCTTAAACTCCTGATCTCAGGTGATCCGCCTGCCTAGGTCTCCCAAAGTGCTGGGATTACAGGGGTGAGCCACTGCGCCTGGCCTAGGTTTTCAACAGCAAAAATGAAAACCGGAATCCAGTGGAATCATGGCTTCTAAAAACAAATTGTCATGCTACAGTTGTCTACCCAAACCATCTTTCCACAATGAGAGCAGATAAAACATTCTCAAAGAAATAGAAACTGAGAATTCAACTCCAACAAAACTTTCCTAAAGGGTTTCTAAAGAATGTGCTCTAAGAAGGTGAGAACCAATCCCATAAAGATGTGATTGACTTATGCATATCATGTGGCATACGGCATATATTTCACATAGATTACATGTTATATAAATATTTGATGTCTAGTAGATTTCCACTGTTTAGCAGAATCCGTTTCTTTTCATTGAGATAGATATTTTTCCTAGTAAATTATTCGTTACTTAAAAAAGGAAGTTACAAAATATTATAACCATAATATCTAACTTGGGAGTTATGAAAATTATAGAACTAAAGTATCAAACAATGATAGTTTGAAAGTCTGGAGAAGAGTGTTTTAAGATTTATGTTGTTGAGAAGGAAACTGAGGTATTAATTTAAAGTTTATTATGTACTAAACGCAATGCAAAATTTCAGTGGTGATAACCAAAATCACAATGGAGTGAACAAAAAATTTACTAATAGACAAAAAAGCAGATCTCCATATATTTCCAAAGGAAAAATATGAAATAGAGGAGAAAAAATACTACACACACACACACACACACACACACACACACACACACATATAGAGAGAGAGAGAGAGAGAGAGAGAGAAACAGGAGAGATGGAGGAGTGACACACATAAACACATGGAGAGAAACGGAGGGAGCGGGACGGAACACACACACACAAGCAAAGATGATAAAACTGCAGGCAAAACTGGCAAATGCACTTTAAAAAGGAGAGATTTTTGACACATCTCTTTAGACTATGGCTTTTTCAATTAGGAAAAAAGTAAACATATACTAAATTTGAATAATACATTCAACAAGCTTACTTTATTAGATGGATATAGAATCCTGAACCAAATCAGAAAATAATATACATTCCTTTGAAGCAAATATTAACTATATACTGGACTTTATGCTAACCACATTTAATTTCAAAATAATAGTATCATACATTTGATATTATCTAACCATAGGGCAATTGTTAGAAACCAACAATACAAAACAAAAAGTTCCCAAAGATTTGGACATTTTTAAGATGTATTTCTAACTAACTCCTTCACTGAAGAAAATGATCACAATAGAAAGTCATAATTGAATGACTGACAATTTTGAAACTTGTGTGATGAAACAAAACTGTTATTGAGTAGGGCATTTATAGCTCTGAGGTTTGATTTAAACGAACACAGGCTAAAATTAATGAACTAAACATCCAATTTAAGACGATGAAAAAGAGCAATAATGAATCCAAAGAAATTGGCAAATTCCTAGAAAATATAATTCCAAAAGTGAAACATCTCATTGTGAGATGAGGTGATAGGTGTAAACAGACATGTAACTATGAAAGAAATCTAATCAGTAGATTAAAATTTTCCCACAAAAAAATAGCAAGACAAGAAAGGTTTAAAGTTATACCAAACATTTTTAAAAGGCCATCCCACACTTATAAAAATGCTTTGAAAAATGGAATTAGAGACATAAAAGAGGAAAGCTTCCCAACTCATTCCATGAGCCCAATATACCTTTGATTTCAGATTCAGCAAGGCAAACACGAAAGATAGACGTTTCTCACTTGTAAACATGGGGCCATAAAAATATTAAGTCGATTTAGCTAACTAAAAATCTACTTATGGAATTGGGTTCATCCAAGAAATGCATACCTTAATCTGGTTTTAGAAATAGAATCATGTATACATTATATTTATGCAAATATATGTATTTCCCCACCTTAACAACATGAAAGAGAAAAACCGTGTGATCATCTCAACAGAGGCAGACAAGCATTCGATACTATTCTAAAATAGTCATAAAAATCTTTTAGAAGACTAGGGATGAATGAAGTTTCTTTAACCTCGTAAAAGACATGCCAGGAAAACCCTTTGCAGAAATCTTTCCTGATGGAGAAATGTCAGAAACACTCCCATTATGAACCAGAATAAGACAAGGAGACCCGCCATAACTGATTCTGCTAATCACTGCAATATGGGGCTAAACTACCACAGCAATGCAGGAAAAGGTATAAAAGCTACAAAACTTGCAGAGGACTCACCATTTATAAATGATATGTCTTTTCACAGCAGAAACTGCAAATAATCTACTGATACGCTATTAGAAATAAAAGATCTTGGTAAGGTGAGTGCTTGAGAGTTCATGAAAATCCACTACAGTTCTGTAAACCAGCAACAATCAGCCAGAAAATGGTGTTTTTAAAAAGGCATCATGTACAACAGCAACAGAAAAATCAAGGAACCAGGAATAAAGACAAAACAAAAATGAGCAAGTACTATATGGAGAAAATCATAAAATCTTATTGGAGGACTTTGAAATGGACCTGACCAAGTGGAATGGTAAACCACAATGACAGATGGGAAATTTCAAATCACAAAACTGCCAGTTCCCCCCAAACTGACTTAGATTCCACACAGCTCTGATTAAGGCCCTAACAGGTTTTATCAATAAACTCGACACATTAATTCCACATGTTATGAAACAACAAATGCCAAGAACAGCCACAAAACTTCTGAAGAAACTTCTAAAGAAT